>NC_041394.2:37651674-37973817 GCF_900747795.2 Erpetoichthys calabaricus
TATCTATCTATCTATCTAGAGTTATATCACTGGATGTTGACCTTTGAACCAATATGGGGCTGATTAAATCCTCCAAGAAAACAACAATCCTGGTACTCTATTGATTTCAACATGGTGTATCCTAGATCCATTTCTGTTCTTCTGTTCGCTGCTGTAAAATGAAAGCATCCCTACTTTAAGTCCCTTAGTCTAATATGCTCTGCAAAAACCTGAGAAACATCTCAGCACAACTCCAGTTTGGCACAGCCATACCCTTATCTTTCAGAATCCTGTCCTTTGTATTGGTGGCAGGCCCATTTCTTTTCTGCCTTGAGCTAGTTGAGGAATTTAAATTCTTTGTGACATTTATGATGACTTTGGACTCAGGACATTACAATTACTTATGTCCAGGTTTTCTGTTCTTCCTTCCTCCTTTCTTTTTCTATCTTCCATTCCAATCAGCCCTTTCAAAGCAACAGGGATCCAAAATCCTCTACACTCCTTTCCCACCTTCTTCATAAATTGTCCTGCTTATCATCCCTAATCCTTAAGCCAGTTACGTCCTTATATGCCAGTCTGTGTCCAGCCTCTGGTAGACCGCTACCCTTACTTTCAGTCTTGAACGACCTCCTTTCTTTTCCCTCCATCTTATGGAATGCTATACTTAACAGTATTTCTGTTCTGGCACCTTGGGGATGTGGAGTGATTGAACGAGGACAAGGAAGTGGATGAGAGGTATGCCCGGTAAGAACTCTTAACTGAAAGATTTCTAGCAAAACAAAACCAAAAGGGGAAATCACTAACAGTCAGAAAACAAAGCAGAATTGAAGGCTAAATAAACTTGAGAAAATAACACAAAATAATGTCTTTAGGTATCCACCGAGTTGGACAGTGGGAAGTTCAAAACTGCAACTATTTATATTGTCGTGTTGATGACAACACAAGCTGAGGCCTCCAGAGGTCCTCCACTAGTAACCACCAATGCACAAAACAACATAATTCATGAACAACATTGTGGAAAGTATTCACTAATAAAAAAGAACTCCACAAAATATAAAGATTTGGGGGCCGTCCCCATATATTGTCCTGCAGACAAAAGGTTGCAAAGTGATCAAAAGTACTGAAAAAATGAGTAACAATTGACAAATGTGTTGTGACAAAATGGTTTTTTTATACAAAATGGTTGACAGTAACAGGAAGTGGTTGGCAGGAAATGACGATGTAATCAGGAACCAGAAACAGCATCATTATTGAGGAACCGGAAGTGATGTCCATGGGGTTAACTGGAAGTGATGCAAAATGGAGTCACCGGAAGTGACGTTGTGGTGGCCATTTTGAAACCTGGATGGCCGCGATTATTTTTTTTCTGTTTTCCTGTTGGGAGAAGAGGTTCAGGTAAGTACCACGTGATAACCCTTTATCTTGCGATGTTTCACTCACCTTTGGGCTTTTTGACTGCCTCCCAATCGCACGTGTGTGACAACATGGTGTCCAATATTTTCTCCATTAATATTCCCCTTTTGTCTCATATTTCTTCTCGTCGACCTCTCTTCTTTTACATTGACTTCTGTCTAGCAGAGGTTATCTTTGCTGAACTAGTCTTAGCCTCTCTGGAAGTCTCCTGACTTATTCTCTGTAAACCTCTGGAAATCCATGATCACTTGTGAGAGAGGTATCTTGACAGAGGATGGGAAGGGCAGCAGCAGCCATGTTGACAACCAAGAAGGAGAAGGACCAAGGGCTGCATAGAGGTTCTGGGTTGTGGCCATGATCCTGTCTGCTGGGCAGCAGAGAAGGTGGGATAGTGAGAAACACAGGAAGTGGCAGAAGGTGGGATGGAGCAAGAGGCATCCATCAAAGGGAAAGTATTTTAAGAAAAGTTTTAAAAGAGGTTTTGAATCTGCAGATAGGCTGAGGAAGTGCATCTGCAGCCAACATTTTAGCCCTTCACATTGATACATCACAACCTCAAAATAATCCCAAAATATTATACAACTCCTAAAATATTAAGGAGGATCAAAAACAAATGCCATTGACTTCTCTATCTCAAAAAAAATTAGCACAAAACCCACATCATCACAATCTGTCCTGGTGTAGAGACATTGCATTTTGTTCCTTGTTGTTCTCCTCCAGTTTCTGCTCTTTCCTTGCAGCTTTGAGGTGTTAGACCTTTTTTGTTTTTATTCTTAGCATTTTGATTTGGATTTGTTATTAGGATTTAAAAAAATATATTTCTTTCTGTTTATTATCTTTTGGAACCTAAGACTCTTCACATACCCAACGTTGGAAACCAGAAGGTTTACACAATTTGACAGTGATAGTCATGAACTTTTCTATTACAGGAAGGATATGCTATGTTTAGTTTGCATCAAAGTCACCACATTTATCACAAAAGTCATCACTTCTTACTTGTGATCATTATTGCACTGTCTCACAAGAGACAGTAAAGGAAAAAACAAAAATGACCAGGAGAACCATGGTCAGAGGATGGGCAAAAGGTCAGAAAAGGTAGGCGAAACAATTGAGTATCGAAACCAAAATGAGAACCAAAAATGGTGGTCAAAAAGCAGGAGCGGAAATTCAACTGCCAAGAAGCAGTGTTGTGCATGAACTAGTTCAAAAGATCGCATTCATTGAACAACCTAATTTGTCTAAGAACAGTGAACTTAACGTAACGTATTTGCAAGTGAAGAATTTGAACGTGAGCCAGTTCAGTTTTATGTGATATTCTTGATCTGGTTTAGGTCCATATTAAACGTTTTGCCTTACGCTGTAATGTAGGGGTGGAGCCAAATCTGAATACGGTATTCGGATAAGCCCAAATAGTGGATTTTTAAGAATATTCATTTCATATAAATTTTTTGCCATTTATTTGTATTCGGAAAAAATAACGTAAAATCAAATAGGCTCTGTCTGTGTCTGCCTGCTTGTGCTTAAGCTGCACCCCCACTGACGTGAGTACTCGGTGAAGCTCCCCTTTCACTTTTAGGAAAACTTGGTACTTCGTAAGGCCACTTTATATTTTTCCTCGTTGGACATGCAATATGTGACAAGAATTTTGACTGGCAGCATAATAGGTTAGTTCACCATTTGTGTCAGCATATGGCCTCCTGTTACATTGAAAGTATTGCTTATGGTTTTATGATAAGTTTCTAGAATAAAATCATTTTCAAGAGGAGCAGTATTGACGCAACAGACAAATAAAACAAAATAAAATAATTCCACAATGTTCCTTTTTTGTGCCTTCTGTCTACATATCGTTCCCATATATGGAGCAAACTATTTTATTCAATATTCTAATTCCCATTTCATGTGTCTGAATTGCTAGAGCATAATTAATTTCATTGTAAGGCAGAATAGGCCTACATGTAATTAGTTGTTTGAAGGGCATTATGCATTTTTCATATATGAGTATTTAGTAGTCTATTTGAACTGATGCACATAGGCATGTGAAAATTAAGAAAATTACTTTACTTAACTATGTACTGTATTATTTTACTTCCACTTGTACAATACATAACTTTGTACCAATCTCCACAACAGGCCAATACTAAATAGTAAATGATAGTGATGGGCTGCTGGTTCTATTAAAAAAAGTAAACTCATGGGTCATTAAAAAATACAAAATGAACTGAACATGAAGTAGTTCAAAATTGAAATGGTGAACTATGAACGTGAATTTATTCATCTTAATCTGTGTGAACTGAACTTTAAGCTAGTTCCTGTGAGGTGTGAACTTGCACCACCCCCAGCCGCATGCCACAATATATACATATATACAGTACTTATATAGACATATTTGGGCTACTGAGTTGCACAAAAAACAGCCCAGCCAGGGTGCTTGAAAATAGGTTTTATTCTTGAGCTTGGAGAAAAAGAATTGGTGCCTTTATTAAACAAACAACAAACTCGACAACTTCTTTAGTTGGTCTGCTCCAGTGATGGATTCTTTGGATTAAAAGAATTCAAAGGTATCTTCCTCAAGGGCATCAAGTTAAAGGGAGGCAGGAGCTGTGCTGCAGACTATCTGGAAGACAGGACAAACTGGCCAGAAATTGAAGCAGTTATTGAATAAACTGATCAACATTAAAGGTACCTAACACTAATAAATAAGTTCACACTCTTAGCCACGGCTATTTGTACCATGGAGACGAAAGTCTGTGATACGGTTTACATATTTGTAGCTGGAAATCCACAAAGGGAGAAAAATGAATCATGTATATTAAATACAATATATATATCAAATAAGGAGGAGAAGGTAGATGGATATGGGGGTGGGTATTGATGAGGTGGGGTTCAGATGGTGTGGGTCATAAAGTCTTATTTATTATTGGCATGTTCTTCTTTTCAGGTCTGCTTATGTTCATGTCCAAATGCCTGTTAATGGTATTTTCATTGGATAGCCACGATTCAGCCAGTTCTCTGGCACCTTTAGTTTTAGCACTGAGTCCCATTTAAATGAGCGTCCGGTTGTATATGTGTGGAAGTGAAGGCCTATGATACGGTTTGCATATTTGTAGTTAGAAATCCACAAATGGTTTTTTATACCTAAGCTTTTACCAGGTTTCATCATCAGATGAACATGATTACACATACAGGAATCAAAAGCAATATACAGCAAAGGAGGGAGAGGGTGGATTAATAAGGTGGGGTTTGGAGCCTGTTGGACATAAAGTCCAAGTATATATATATAAAAGTCAATGTATGTCTGTGTGTGTGTGTGTGTATGTATGTTCCAGCATCACTTCCGAACAGCTGGAGCGATTTTCATGAAACTTGGTACACATGTTTCTCATTGGTCGACTAAAAATACTGTAGGGTGAAATCAACCCTAACCCATCCCCTTATGGGTCTTGTATGCATGTTATCATCCAGTTGACACTCGGAACGACCACCAGAGGGTGAACTGGAAGTGACTGCCAGCATTCTTTATGTTTGACCGCCACCGCGCCCCTGTTGATTTTGAAATTAAATACAGTTGACCGGTTCAGACTGGATGATAACATACATACAAGACCGCAAGACAAGCACATTAGTGAGTCTTCATTGTTTGTTCATTTATTTTTATTTTTAAAGTTGTGTTTTATTGAAAATTATATTTTTCTCATGCCATTAAAAAAAATAACACTTTATTTTCCTCCCAGGGTATTTCAACCAACATATATATATATATATATATATATATTTTTTTTTGATATATATATATATATATATATATATATCTTTTTGATAAATGTGCAGGATCATTGCGGCCATATGAATTATTTGTACATCTAATATTAGATCACATAGAGCACTTCTATAAAAAAATAATGAAAAACAGCTTGAATCTCCTCTCAACATGTAAAATGTGATAATTAATATGAAGCAAAAACAATAATGTAGAAATGCTCCTGCCATGGGAAGAGGAAAATCAGTGGTTAATGGTCATGCTGTGACGAATGCTCCAACTTGGAACACTGAACTGTGCAGGGCTAAATACTGCAGAAAATCTGTACGACTCTCTTACAATGAAAACCCTGTGGTTCTCACGATTGACACCTTTCACACATGAAATTCCTAGTAGTGGGGGAGAGGGTTCAGGTGGTCCTGAATGTTGAGGAAAAAGCAACCAAAGTCCAAAGACATGTTTATCACTGGAACAGACCGTCCCACGGCCATTGCACTGTCATTTGATTGCACACTACTGCATCCTTTACTTTTCTCAGAGGTGGTATTATGCTTTCCTCTTCAGCTCAGAAGCAATATTTCTCTTACTTAAAAGAATACTCCACCCAAAATGAATAATTTTTGTCCCTTTCCTTCCGAGCATTGTTTGTAGAGAGCATTTAGTCTCATGCTTTCATGGAGAATGAAGATAACCAAATTTATAATACGATGGGCTTCAAAGAGACCCTAAATTGAACAACAGCAAACAACATCAAAATTTCCATGAAAAAATTCTCAAATCACTTTTTGCATAACATCAGCATCAGATATACAATCATATACTAACAACATCTCAAACACATACCGTATATACTCACGTATAAGTCATGTCTTGAAACCTGAAAAATTGATCATAAAATCAGACACTGACTTATACGCCCGTTCAAAAATGCGGCACTTAATTTTTTTTTTTTACATCTTCTTGCCTCTTCCGATCTCGCATCAGTTTCTCAGACACATTGAATTTTGTTGCAGCAGCACAATTATCAATTTCTTTCACTACTTCAACAATGTTTAACTTAAAACCAGCTTCATATTTTCTTCTGATCGAATGCTCCACTGTAGATAAGGGATGATCTTACAATAAAGGTGTATGAGGGTGTGAGATACAACAAATGAGAAACACAAATCAATGCAAATGTTGCTTCGGAATACTTCGGGTATTACCGTGTGGTCACGTAGGTACAATAGAGAGAGAGAGAGGTTAGGACAGGGGTGGGCAAACTCAGTCCCGAAGGGCCGCAGTGGCTGCAGGTTTTTGTTCCAACCCAGTTGCTTAATTAGAAAAACAATCCTTGCCAATAATTACATTTCATGACTTGTTAGTGCTTTAACTCTGTCTATGTGAGGTCATTCTCATAGATTTTGTTTTCCTTTCTAAGGATATCATCCATATGATTTGAAGTTTAAAACGGATGAGTAATACTCAGTCCTTCACTTTTCTCTCTTCACTTTCTTTCCAAGTATTTAATTAAACCAAATAATGAACAATAAATCCACACAGGTGAAAATGGAAATAAGCTAAATGGAGAACTGTTGGTCTCTTTTATCATTTGCATTATTGCTAATAAGGGGCAATTAAAAACTGAGAATACAGCTGTTTAAAATTAAAATAAGCAATAATGGTTAAAAATCTTAACGAGTGAGACAACTAAAATAAAGCAGAAGTGTTACTTGAGCAATAAGTGCGTCTTATTAATTACCTGGGCTGGAACCAAAACCGGCAGCCACTGCGGCCAACCAGGAATGACTTTGCCCACCCCTGGGTTAGGAGCACATGCTGATACCCTGCATTGCCGCACCCACATAGAAAAATAGGCAGTGTGCTCCGTGGTTACTCTCTCAGGTGTGCGTTAGCATATCATAATCTCTTGGAGCAATAGTGTGAGTTTTCCGCATTCGACTTATATGAGCGACATTATAAAATACCAGAAATTATACTGTAAAATCAAGTCCCGACTAATCCGCGGGAGAACTTATCTGTGAGTATATACGGTATATAATTTTGACAAAAAATTGTTGAAATTATCATTTCCAGGAAATCCTTTCATGCACAACAGTAAAAGGTACACAAATGAGATTGAATTATGGAGTATTCCTTTAAGAGTGTATCCACTTTGTGTCAGCTCCTGCCGCTGTTTTCGCGCAGTTTTGTGTGTTGTTTGACATTTATGCTTTTTTTGTTTTTTTTTGTTGGTGATAACCAATTGTTCCCATGAACAGAAGATGGCTGCCATGTTATGGTTCCACAGAGCATTATTGTTAGAATTTTTTAACATGCACATTAAGGATTAATTTGTGACTAGAGGGTGATGATTAGAATGGGTAAAAGCCTAAAGAATTGTAATGTGAAAGTAGGGATCCAAAGATGACAAAACATCATGAGAGAAATGATGGTCAAAACTTCAAAATGTTTGATGAAATCCATAGTCAAGAAACAAAGGAAAAGTCTTAACTTGTCTGTTTGTTATAGTGTAGCTAGGTGTCCTTTATTTTTCTTTCTTTCTTTTTCTTCTTTTTGTGCTGCACCTAAGGGGGCAGGTCCTCCTGGGACTTCAGTTGTGGGACTACCCCCAGCTAGTTACCTCAGCATTAGTGCTGTGGAATTGCAGTTCACCTATGCTTGTTTAGCTCCTTTCTGGTGCTGGATTTTTAACCATGAAATTTTCTAAGTGTTCTTATTTCTTGATTCTTTGGTTATGGATGTTGCTTTTGATACATAGATTTAGATTTATTTTTAGTACTCTTCTTTGTTAACCTTTGGTGCGCATTTCTGGCAAGTATTGCTTGACTTCCTCCATCCTTGTCAAATTGGCATGTTGTTAATTTTAAGGAATTACTGCTGCTAATCTCAGTTGTTACTTTAAAATAATTTCTTCATCAAGAACATGGGGACCGGGTTGGAAAGTTGTTAAATGCAAAGTAACAACTTTGCAAAAAACTACAGACACATGGAATAAACTACTTGATATGTTATTTTGGACAAGCTAGGTGTATCGAATGGAAGCACTTGTTGCCATATGGTACCAATATTCTTATTTGGGCCCTTGGATTAAAACCTTTAAGGACCCTGGCTTTAAATATATCAAAATAACTACATTTTGTTATTGTTATTTATTTATGAATATATTTATTTATTTTTACAGTTTTCTCTTCCTTTATGAAAATTTTAAGTTTGCATCTTTTTTGGTGAAGAAATGGCAAAACATGCTTCTTGAGACCTGGTTTTGGAAAGTGAGTCCTAGTTTTGAATCTCAAGATTCAAGAAGTTTATTGTCATATGCATAGTAAAAAAACACAGTGGTTTAAACCATGCAATGAAATTCTTAGTTTGCCAGTCTCCCTTACACCAAACAATAAATTACATAGGAGTTAACCTGAAAGTAATAATTAGGCAGAAATCAGAAAAAATACAAGAAATAAATTGCCTCATGCTACAGACAGGGAAACAATCAATGGAACTGATGGAAAGTGGAGGGCGCAGTGATGAATGCATTATGCATGAGTCTGATGGCCTGTGGGTAGAAGCTATTTATGAGTCTTGTTGTCCTTTCACACTGCTGTAGCATCTCCCTAATGGCAGAAGTGTGAAAATACTATGTTGTGAGTGTGTACTGTCCTTAATAATATTGTGGGCCCTCCTGATGACCCTGGTAGTAGTGATGAGAAGACTGTTCTAGAGGTGAACTGTGCAGCTTTTATTACAAGGTCGAGGTCCTTCCTGTCCTGTATGGAGCAGCTTCCATACCACACTGTGATTGAACTAGTAATAACACTCTCCACTGTACATATTTAAAAGTTGCTGAGGATTTAGATTGACATCCCAAATCTCCTCAGCCTTCTCAAGAAGTACAGTCTCTGCTGTGATTTCTTTAGAACCTGGTGAGTGTTGTGGGACCAAGTGAGATCCTCACTGAGTTCCAAGAAATTTAAAGGTTTTCACCCCATCCAGTTCTCTCTCACTGATGATATTGGGGTATGCTGCTCCTTCTTCCTCTGCCTAGTATCAATAATCATCTCTTTGGTTTTATCTGCATTTAAGGAGAGATTATTTTCATGACACCAGGCCACCAGTCCTGCCACCTCTCTTATGTATGTGGTCTCCTTTCCCACAGTGATTAGTCCAATAACCGTGTTGTCATCTGCAAACCTTATGATGCTGGTATTAGTCTGGGAGGCCACACAGTCATAAGTAAAGAGAGTATACAACAAAGGACTCAACACACAACCCTGAGGGGTCCCTATGCTTACAGTTCTGATGTCTGAGGTCCAGTTTCCAACACTGACTGTCTGTAGTCTGTCTGTCAAGAAGTTCAGCACTCAGTTGCAGAAAGAAGTCGTCAGTCCAAGGGTGAGGAGCTTTTCACAAAGTCTCTATGGAATAACTGCGCTAAATGCTGAACTGTAATCAATAAAAAACATTCTCACATATGTGTCCTTACCCTCCAAGTGCGTGAGGGCTGTGTGGATGGCAGCATTGACAGCAATCGACTGATTCTGTCAATATACAAATTGTAAGGGGTCCAATTACGGGGATTATGCTTTTTATGTGGGTCATGACTAATCTTTCAAAACACTTCATCACAATTGAGGTAAGTGCAATGGGATGATAGTCATTCCAGCAGGTCACAGTACTTCTCTTTGGAAGGGGCACAATGGTGGTTCACTTCCAACAGGTGGGTACCATAGCCTGGACAAGGGACAGATTAAAAACACATCAGCCAGGCTTGATGAACATACCCTAAGTACATCCCCGGGGATGATGTCATGGCCTTCTGCCTTCCGTGGGCTTGTTCTCCTCTAAGTTGTGCATACCACCACCAAAGACACAGAGTGTGTTGTGTTTAATATACCCTCTGTGGCCAAAAACATACTCTGTCGGTCGATGTTAAGGGGCTCAAAGTATGTACCAAACTTTTTCAACTCATCTGGGAGCGTATTTTTGCTAGTTATGCTCCACCAGTCATTCTGCTGGTACCCTGTAATGTGTTGCAGACCTTGTCACATACGCCGAGAAATACCAGTGGTATAATATTCCTCCACCTTCAGTCTGTAATATCTTTTGGCCTGCCTGATTGCCCTGTGCAGTAGTTCTAAACACACCCCAATCTGTGCTATCAAAGCAGTCCTGGAGTACCAGATCTGATTCCCCACTCCACACTTTAATAGTTTTACTCACTGGGGGAGCTCGCTTAAGGAGTTGTCTATAAGTCAAATAAAGAAACATAGAAATGTATTCTGACTGACCAAAGTGTGGCCGAGGTACAGCCTTATAGGTGCCCTTCACATTGCTATACACTTGGTCAAAAATGTTATTCCCCCTTGTTGGAAAGCACACATATTGATTGTACATGGGGAGGGTATTCCTGAGGTTACAGTGGTTAAAATCGCTGACCACAATAAACACTGCATCTGGATTTGCAGTCTCTTGCATATTGATGACATCATGCAGTATCCCCAGCGCGGTCACGTGATCCACCTGTGGCGTAATGTAAACAGCCAGCAGCAATACTGCACTGAATTCCCTTGGTAAGTAGAAAGGTCTACACTTTACCATTAACAGTTTGATATCCACAGAACAGTGCTTTCCAAAAACCTGCACATCCTCACACCATCTGTTGTTTAAGTACACACGTACACCACCTCCTCTGACCTTACCTACAACAACAACAACAACAATAACATTTATTTATATACCACATTTTCATACAAAAGATGTAGCTCAAAGTGCTTTACAGGATGAAGAAAGAGAAAGAAGACAAAATACAGAAATAAAATTGGGCAATACTAATTAACATAGAATAAAAGTAAGGTCCGATGGCCAGGGAGTACAGAGAAAATAAAAAAAAAACTCCAGACAGCTGGAGAAAAAAAAAAAACAAAATCTGCAGGGGTTCCAGGCCACAAGACCACCCAGCCCCCTCTTGGCATATTACCTAACACAAAGGATCTCAGTCAGTCCTCATGGTTTTCAGGCTTCACATGGAAGAACTTGATGATGATGGTCATGTGGACCTCTGGCCTTTAATTCATCAATGTAGGGACATCACAGTGCTTTGATCGGATGGTGGTTGTGCAGATCGGCACCACAGAAAACTGGAAAAAGAGCAACAGAGAAAGTAGAGGTTAGTACGGATTGCAGAGCCATGAAAAAAAATGTTGATTAAATGCATAAACAGAATATAAGAGTTAAACTAACATGAAGCTATGAGAAAGCCATGTTAAACTACAGTAATGGGGTTTTAGCAGTTTTTTAAAGTGGTCCACCATATTGTGAATTTCCCCCTGGGATTAATAAAGTATCTATCTATCTATCTATCTATCTATCTATCTATCTATCTATCTATCTATCTATCTATCTATCTATCTATCTATCTATCTATCTATCTATCTATATTAGCCTGGCGAATTCCTATTGGCAGGTTATTCAAGATTTTAGGTGCATAACAGCAGAAGGACGCCTCACCACTTCTTTTAAGTTTAGCTCTTGGAATTATAAGCAGACACTCATTTAAAGATCTAAGGTTATGATTTGGAGAGAAAGGCGAAAGGCATTCTGAAATATAAGATGGAGTGAGATTATTTAAGGCTTTGTAAACCATAAGCAGTATTTTAATGTGAATTCTAAATGACACAAGTAACCAATGTAGTGACATCAAAACTGGAGAGATGTGCTCGGATTTTCTTTTCCTAGTTAAGATTCTAGCAGCTGCATTCTGCACTCGTTGCAATTGATTGATGTCTCTTTTGGGTAATCCTGAGAGGAGTGTGTTACAGTAACCTAGTTGACAGAAAACAAAAGTGTAAACTAATTTCTCAGCATCTTGCAGAGTTATAAGAGTACTGAGAAAAGCGCTATATAAATGTAATGAATTATTATTATTATTATAAGGGATCTAATTTTTGCTATAGTATAGAAAAAATGCTGTCATCGTAATCTGATTAATATGTGATTTAAAATTTAGGTCAGAGTCAATAATTACCCCTAAATTCTTTTAATCCTAATGTATCAAGTTTATTTCTAATACTCTCTAATACTTATATCCATTTTTGCCAATCATTCTGTTTTCTCTTTATTTAGTTTGAGAAAATTACTACTCATCCATTCAGAAACACAAGTAAGACATTGTGTCAAGTGAACAAAGAGAGTCGGGGTCATCATGGCGCTATTGATAAATACAGTCGTGTGTCATCAGAAAAGAGCAGTGGACCCAGGATAGAGCCTTGTGGAACACCATATAGAATATCATGTGTCTTTGAAGTATAATTACCACAACTAGCAAAGAATTTTCTACCTGCCAGGTAGGATTCAAACCAATTTAGGAGACTGCCAGAGAGGCCCACAAATTGACTAAGGCGATTTCTAAGAATATTGTGATCAATGGTATCAAATGCGGCACTCACATCTAAGAGGATGAGAACAGATAAATGGCCTCTGTCTGCATTTACCTGCAAGTCATTTACCACTTTAACAAGTGCAGTTTCTGTACTGTGATTTGTTCTAAAACTTGACTGAAACTTTCCAAGAATAGCATGTTTATTGAGGTGGTCATTTAGCTGCATAATGTCTGTCTTTTCTACCTGGGGCCAATGTGTGATCTACACGTGAATGGAGTGTGTATGAAGCAGGAGAGCTGAATCTGGCATGCTGACTGAAAGCCAGGTTTCTGTGAAAATAAGAGCACAGCATTCCCTTATCTCACGCTGAGATCTAGTTCTAGTTCTCAGTTCTACCATCTTATTTTCAAGTGAGCGCACATTAGCTAGCAACAGGCTAGGAAGCGGTGGTTGTGTGGCTCTAGCCTTTAACCTAGCACCTAGCCCGTCTCTCTTGCCTCTTCTCCATCTCCGTCCTGGATGCACTATCCGTCAGCTACACCGCTCACATGGGACTGGTACCACTGTGTCCTGCCGGATGAAATTGGCTGGGTTCAGATGCAGCAGAAAGTCACAGTCCAACAGGCACTGTTTAAGTTCATGATGAACTTTACTGATGTCCAAAAGTTCTTCCCTGCTGTATTTTACCATTGAATAAATAAACTGCACGTTTAAAATACACAGAACACTGGTAAATAAATAAAATTATATTTGTGTCGGGAGAGCAAAGCAAACACGGTAGCCACGGTGTGTGCCATCCCACATGTCGAGTTTCATGTGAGCCTGTATTTATAACAAAATGATTCTTTCTCTATTTAAATCCTACACCAGCACATTTTTTGTTTGAATTTAATCCAAAGCGTCAGTATTGGAATATGGACGGTGCCTTCTTTTAGAGTATGGCTTATGCCATTGCTATAAACAACACGGCTGTGTGTTATGAGATGGAGTCTTCCAAAAGGCTATAAGGGTGTGAGGCCTCTAAACATAAACTAAGGAGCAGGCTTGGACCTTGACTAACCTACCCAGATTAACTCATGTCACACACCTGTGTTTAGGAGACAAACTAAAAGGGCTTAAATACATGTGATTCCATGCCAGACCAGGGGGTGGTGAAGTGCACTAATTTTCCCTCTCGATCTTTTGCAGACCATTCTAGGGAAATCCTGCCCAGCTCTGGGGCAGCCAATGAGGTCACTTCCGGTTCCAACATTGATGACATCACTTCCTCTACTGGCCTTTAAAGCTGCCATCTTGTCTCCTGAGAATCAGTTCTGTTTTGGACTCAGCTGAATGAACATGTCTCTGTTATTTAATCAGTTTTGCAGCCGGGAACAATTATACGGGTGGCTGCCCCAAACCTTCTCGATGTCTTATAGTCATTTTTCTGACACTCACTAAGCTCAACCAGGCCCCAAATACCGTCTGCTGTTCTTATACTAGGAATCCCACAGCACATAAGTTCCATAATACTTACAAAATTGCCTGCTAGGGATTACCCTGAAAACCCCAACTAGAACAAACAGGGCCTTGAAGAATCTTTGAAAAATCAAAGATTAATTTTAACAAAAATGTTCTGTAGGACCAGAAGCTTCACAGACAACAAAAAGGAATTGCTTAAAGGCAATGAAATCCATAGCAAACACCATACCAAAACAAATATGAAAGATTAGTAAAATTAGTTAAAAGACAGAGCAAAGGTTTAAAAATCCAGATAATGACAATAAGCACAACAGAAGCACAAGTAAACACTGCACTCCATTGCACATTTGAAATGAACCTCCAGGAACTATGGAGAGCCTCCAGATTTATAGAGTGGAGGGCAATTTCTGGTGGTGACTGTCAGGTGGCTGCACCTCTTGGGGTACATGAAAGGCATGGGGCATGGGACATAACTAAGGCATTTCATGATCATAGACATAAACAAAGAATAATCCATTTAATAAACAAAAGAAAAAGCAACATAAATAAATGGCACAAAATGGACAAAACAGACAGGAAAACACAACTTTAAACCCCAGGGAGGGGAGAAAAGCTGGCATACAAATGACACCTGCTGGCTTTAACCAGAGCAGACCCCAAAATTTGGGAGCTTGTAAAACAACAGAAAATGTCCACAAATATATCAAAATTCCAAACTAGAGGAAGGATGATCATCAGCTCCAGGCTTGTAAACAAAAAGGGCAAGGAATCTTTATAAAATGATGATTTATTTATGAAAAATGGAAAAAATCCAGGAAAATGCTTAATAGAGCAAAAAGAGGCAAAGGTAAATTGCCTAAAAATGTAATTTTACAGCAGTCAAGTCCAAATACACAATCTGCAGGCAGAATCCAAGAAACCAAGATAATAATTTAATTAAAACCAGTAAATCCAAACCGAAAGCAAAGCTTATAGAAACTCCACAATAAACTAAATGCTCTCTTGCTCCTGATCCTTCTCAACAGACTTAAACAGCTAATGGGAGGGATCAGGAGTCATGATGACAGAGTGGCCACGCCTCCTGAGGCTCCACCCACACAAATCAATGAACAGACATTCATTTAAAATAACAGTACGTATTAATAAATGTAATGGAAAATATTTAAAAATGGCACATATTAACTGATAAACCACAAAAATAACAATACAAATACATGTTTATGATGATATTTATGCAGAAGTGTATTAAAATTCCATTACTAAAGAAAACCCCACCACAAAATGATGGTAAGATGACATCATCATCACAACAACAACAAAAAAAACTATTAGCTTCATCACTGTACTGATTCAACCAGGCCGCAGTAGAATTTAAAGAAGAATGGAATCAGGAGACATCCATCCATCCATCCATTTTCCAACCCGCTGAATCCAACCACAGGGTCACGGGGGTCTGCTGGAGCCAATCCCAGCCAACACAGGGCACAAGGCAGGAACCAATCCTGGGCAGGGAGCCAACCCACCGCAGATCAGGAGACAGGTCGAGGATTTATTAATGGGCAAATGTTGAGATTGTTAACACAATCATCTTCATCGATGATCCCTTAAAATTGAGTATGATGGGATTTCCTTATTGTGGACCAATATTGAGGCCAATTCTGGAACCACCGACGTTCTAACAGTTTGGGCATTGGTGAGTGGTGCAGGAATCGCAATATAGGAGAGCCATTTTGGTGGCCACTCTTTCTTTTCTTTTCTTTGCTGCTGCTTGAGTCTGTAAGCCTGTCAGAGATTATCTTCATGGAGGATGACTCCTTCACGTAAAATATTTCTGCATATGATTCTTTTTTGGGGCAAGGTCTGTCCAATTAGAAAATTTATTGTGAAATTCTTTGAGATTGACACTGATATTATCCTTGAAGCTAATTTTCTGACCTCTGGCGGGCATTAACCAGCATTTAGTTCTGAATAGGGGACCTGTGTTGGGAGGTGTGTGTCAGGCATTTATATTACACTAGATGTTCATCTTAGCTGGTGTTTAATAATGGTGCTGCCAATGGTATCAGTATTTGCCTCCTCAAAAACACTAATGTTCCTGCTGATACACAGGATTTTTTTGCAAGCTTCTCTCCAGGAATCTTATAGGTCTACTGTAGGTAGTCCGTGTCTCTGTTCCATAAGAAAGTGTGGTTAAGATAATTTCCTTGAAGACCAGTAACGTGTGAAAAATCTTGGATTTGGCAATGAAACAGTTTAAGCTGAAAAGCATACAATCTGTTCTGTAAATGACCTGGGGGGTAAACTATGACTGAGTAAGTGGAGTATAACTGCAATGAAGACTGCGTAAAGGGTAGGGGCAAAGACGCATCCTTGTTTTACACTGACACAATGATATAATAAACAAGCCTAAGATAGGAAAACAAAACTATAATTAAAAGAATACAGCAGAGAAGTCAAAACCAAAATAATTTTATATAACATGAGCCAAAACGTAAAATAAAGGTTGTAGTTAATTAGTAAAAGAATTAGTTACCCAAAATCAGCAATGAGCATGCTATCCTTTCCTTTGTTGTATCCACAAACTCGGACAACCAGAAAGTGTACAATGCTGACTTTTATACCTTCAAACTGGCCATGTCATGTGCTGCATACTTCAGGAGAGTTTATGCTGATTTCATGTCTTCTCATGCTGTTTGGAGCGCTGAGTTGTAATGTTTTGCCTTACCCCATGAATTTCTAGTCTGACTATTCAGAGTAAGTTGATTTGTTACTTGGTCCGCAAAAACAAACCAATTAAAAATAAACAGAAATTCTGATGGAAGTAAAGAGTGAAGTAAATCTATTAAATGTGCATCACTTTTCTCCAAATGCAATTCGAACATAAAAATATAATTTCTGGCTGCCTAGGTTATAATTTTTGTTTTATACAATTGGCTAAAATGAAAGGTCCGCATTAATGTCACAACTCTGACAATTTGGGTAACTTTATTTTCTCCACATTGCCCAACTTTTTCACATGGAATTTCCGACTTGGAAACTTGTATTTGCCATATGTTCAATAGCATGTAAACTCAGTATTGTCTAGTAATGGTATAGCAATGGCCAACAGAACGATTCCCAAGGCTAATGCACATTAGAAAAGAAGATGGTGCCATGGGAGAATGCACTTCATTTTAAACATGTGTTGAAACAAAAAATAAGCTCAATTTCTCGACCTCTAAAATATTTTTATAGAACAAGGAAGAGTTGCGAAAGAAATAAAAAACAAAAGCCAAATCGTGAGAATCATAAATCAAGAATAAAATTAAATCATCAAGCTCAAAAAATAAACTGCCAAGTGTGCTTGTGTGGAATCACAACATGTGAACGGTTATCACTGAAACTAGCCATGAGGCGTGGTGAGAGCGTCAGCTTTCCTGATCTTTTTTGAAGTGGCCAGATGCTTCCATTTTGACATTTATTTCCTAAGTAGTTTTCGAGTATGTTTGCCATCTGTGTCTGTGTTTTTGTTAATTATTTTGCTTTGTGTTTTTTGAGCATGCTTGTTGTTTAATGTTCTTGCTTTTGTTGTTAAGTCTATTCCTGTAGACATACTGTTAGCATAGTGGTATCTTCTGTCCCTGTGTTGAAGGCTGAACAAGTAAGCACACTTAATTTTATTGAATTATCAAAGGTGACATTGTTACTACCTAGGAAATGGGAGTTTGCAGCAAGGAGAACTTGAAGCTGCAGTCAATTCAAATTTGAGCATTAAAATGTAACAAATGAACATTGCATACTCTGACATCTGATGGAATGACTCAAGATTTTCATTTATGAGAAAACAGCTCTTATAAAGTTTTCCTAGGAGTCTATCTAGAAAGCAGTTCTGGGTCATAATTGTTTCTACACAGACTGCAGTAAACACTACAGTTCTCAAGAGTCTGTAATGTAATGCTGAATTCATGTGTTATTTACGTATTCAGAGATCCAATTGTGACGTTTCACCTTCCCACTTCCTTGTATTCTTGTGAATTTCTGGTCAGGCTGCTATTGATTTGTTACTTGGTCTGTAAAAAAAGCAATTCATTTTTGTGACAAGAAAGAGACAACTACATTTATTAAATGCTTACGGTTATGTCACAACTTGAAGAATTTGGGTAGCTTTGTCATCTCCAGATTGTCTGACTTGTAGCTTGAAGGGAATTCACGTGAAATTTCCGAATCATATTTACCATCTGTCCAATAATAATGCAGCATCACAGTTAATACGGCTGATGCCCACTGCTCTTTAAGGGTGCTCCTTTATACCAACAGCAATATGTCTACATAAGGCCTTACTGTCACTGTGACAGCAGAGTCAGTTTTCTTTCTTTTTTTTTTTCTTGGTTCAAATCAAAGCGTGTGTATATTTATTTATTTGCATACTTACTTACAGTACCTTTCTACCTATTTATGTATTTATTTATTTTAAGATGTTCTGTAAAAAGCCACATTTTCCCCCTGGGGACAAATAAAGTTCTATCTATCTATCTATCTATCTATCTATTGTGAAATAGTACGGCCCAGACACAGACGGGCAGACACATTTAAAGCCATCACCCCACGTTTATTTACACAATAGTATCTACAAAGTCTTATGTGCACCGCCACACAGAAACCCCCACAGTCTCCCAAAGTCCAGGCTTCACTAAGCCACCTCTCTTTCTCTTTCTCTTCCTTCTCTCACACTCCAGGCCTCTCCTTGCCGCCTCCTCTCCGACCTCGTCCAACTCCTCACCCGACTCCAGCCTTGATTGAAGGGAGGCGGCCCCTTAAATAGGCAGGTGGCTGATGACCACACCCAGCAACCTGCCACACTATCTATCTATCTATCTATCTATCTATCTATCTATCTATCTATCTATCTATCTATCTATCTATCTATCTATCTATCTATCTATCTATCTATCTATCTATCTATCTATCTATCTATCTATCTGTCTATCTGCCTTATGTCCTGCCAAGGTAAACATATCTCAGCCGTGATGTGAAATGCCATCCAGTTTACTCTGAGCTCCTGCTCTCCTTTATATTCTTCAAAATTTTTCTACTAAGTGGTTCAGCTGGTGACCTTATCAAGATGGCATCGCAGTGCTGTCAGTCTGAACTTATAGCTGGCACCATCTGGCTTTTGGTTTAAAATGTTTCTTTGGACTCTAAAAATAATTTGAACATTTGAGGACTTTAGAGATCAAAATATATAATGGTCACCGTTATTTTTTACTTAAACACATGTTATAGTTGGCATGTATTGCACTTTGGTAACTAGAGCTTTTTTCATGTAATATTTCTCCTTATATTATTTGTGCTGTTAAATGCATTTTAACTGTTTGCTTTGTCAGATATGTTGTAAAATTTATTTGGCATATTCTCTCTTTTGTATTACAACCTTAAGTCACATGTATATTGATAAATTGTATTTTTTGTTAATTTTGAATGATTATTCTTCTAATTTTTATGTTATTTCTGTTGATTTTGTTTATTATTAATTAACTAGCGGGTTCCCTAATGCTCGCTTCGCTTGCCAATCTCCCCCAGCCTGCACTATGCACTGGCCACTTCGTGCCTCTGCCACTGATGTTGTGAAGACGGGGGGGCTGAACGCACCCCAAGGAGACATGGTCGCTTTTCCGAAACCCCCTCTTAAACAGTGATACAATGGGAAACAAATACAGTTTTTTTTTTTTTGCTCGATCAGCTGCTGGCTTGCTGCTGCTGTGCCACGTGATCTGCATCTCGCATGGTGCTTTGAACATTTAAAAGTCTGTGCGGAAGCTGTCCTACTTTTTCTCTTTTATTTCCGGTCCCGGGCATGGTTAAATCTCTTGACACAAAGTCTCGTCTTGCGGGACGTGAGTTCTTGATATTTTTTAGTTTATAATTTTAAAATGGAATCAAAATCTAAAAATCTAACAACATCACATTAAAGTTCAATAAACTCTGAAAGCAATGATACCAAACATATGTATGTAGGTTTTTAAATAAGGCCGATTTAAAGTGTGACAAAAAAGTCACATAAAATCTTTGCACAAAATTGTTGCACTTTTAAGCTTAGGATTTTATATACAGAGAGCAGATTGTGTTTGCATACGTCCCTTGTTCTTTGTGGGTGTTACCTCAGGAGGTGGGGCCACCCAGTCGTCACCACTCCTGAGCTCTCCCTTTGGTTATGTAAGCTCATGCAGCTGTTCGTTGATGTTTGCTGAAGGTGTTATTTCTGAATTTGTATTTTTCTATTTTTTAAATCTGTTTGCTCTGTTTATTGGTTTCTGGATTGTAATTTGGGAGTTGATTTTATTAAGATTACCTCTTTAAACAGCTCCTTTTTGCTCTTTTGAGCTTTGTATTACTATTTCTTTGTTTTCATTTATAAAGGAATTATCATTACATTTTGGTCACAAGCCAGAGTTTGGTGATGTTCTCCTTCTTGTGAGGCATTGTGGAACATTACAGCTTATTTTTGAACTTTAGTTCAGTTCTCCAATTTTTTGCCAAGCCAGGCTGAAGCCTCCTGGTGGCTGTTAAAAGTAAGCTGGTCTGGGTGAGTCTCTCCTGGGCTGGCTGTTGTAAGTTCTGGCCTGCATTAGGCTGTTCTGTGGAAGCTTCATACCCTTTCTTCTTGTTATATTTCAGCCAGCATTTCTCTCCTGAATGGTGTTCAAATTCCTTTTATGTATGTCTTGTCACACACGTGCACATGGGAGGCAGCTAAAGGGCTTGAGGGACGGCAGTTCTGAGACATACCGGGAGGTGGCAGAGTGCACTGACTCTTTTTCTCTCTTGCCTGCAGACCGTTCCCGGGAGATTCCACCTGGCTCTCGTGACATCATTTCCGGGACCGAGCCAATGGAAGGGGACCTGACTGGCTCCGACCCCTCTGACGTCATGTCCGGGCTCGGTCCAATGGAGAACGAACACATCCCTGATCCTTATGACCTCACTTCCTGTCTCCCCCTTTAAAACCCTGCCCTCTTTCCTAATTCCTCAGTCTGGTTTTGGACTCGTTTGTATGCACTTCAGTGCTATTATTATTCACTTCAACTTTGCAGCCAAGGATTTCGAGATTATACGGGTGGCTGCCCCAAACCTTTATCAGAGTATGTCTGATTCTTTTACATCTGGCGTAGTCGGCAGGATGAAGACGTCCTGGACGAGAAGGGGACAGGACCTGCAACATATCCAGGTGGGAGCGTACCGGGACCGAGTTTCCAGGCGGGGAGGGTGTCCCGTGGTTCGGGGTGACCCGGTGCAGGCTCTGCCTCCGGCAGACTCTATTAGGCAACCTAGGAGGGCCGGGGAGTATGCGGGAGGGGCTCACAGAATTGGGCTGCTTCGGAAGCGGGAGGCCGGGAGGGCTGTTTGTGCTCTCTCGGGAGAGAGTGCCTGTCTCCCTGTAAAGCCAGAGCCCCGAATTCCACCTGGGGGTGCCCCAGACCGGCAGGTGAGTAGAGTGAAAGCCTGGCGGTTTGACCCAGAGAGGCCAACCCCTCAACAGGCCTTGAGCCTATGGACGAAGGTACGGCTGTGGCTACGGCCACATGAAAGTACGCCCTACCACATGCTTGAACAGGTGGCTTGCTACCTGTTGTTAAATTCACTACCCCAGCGCTTCACCCAGCCGGTTTGGGGTAAAGATTTCATAAATATGGTGGAGCTCATTGAGCTCGTAGAACAACAAAGGGGGGTCTCCTGACCTGGGAGAGCTGAGCCGCCCCTGGGCCGACCTCGACCGGAGTACGTCCCAAACCCTAGCCTCCCTCTGTACAACCCAGAGCTTGCACCGATGTCCCCGGCACCGCGGGCGCACGAACCGTTTGGGAATAAGGTGGGATGCAGGTGGAGGGGGAGGAGGGGTTGGTGTGCTCTGTCAAACCCGTTGACGGTCCCGCATACAGACAGGCTGATCGTTAACGGGTATAAAACATCTGTGTTGATACCGGCAGCAACATATCCATTGTTGCCCGCTGTTTTGTGCTACCGCAACAGTGGGTAAAACATAAGACTGGTATAACCTGTGTCCACGGAGACATCCGCTGGTACAGGACCGCCATTTGTGTCATCAGCTACGGAGGTTCAGTTCGGAAGTTAACCATGGCTGTCCATCCTGGGCCTCCCCACCCGGTGATACTAGGGCGGGACTGGTCTGAAATAAACAGCGGTGAGTCACATACCACTCCTGAGGATAACTTGGGCCTAGTTATAGACGGGGATGAGCCGTCTCAAGCTGCCTCCACGCCGTGTAATCAGCCGGCAGAGAGAGATGAAGCAGTCAGCCTGAGTGACGTGGCTACTCCCGGGCCGTCGCGTGCCAATACGTCATCCACCAGTGCCGCGGCGGAGCGGGAGGACACCACGGCCCTTGAGGTTGGCACCGACCCTCTCTCCCTTTTAAGGTTTCAATTTAGAGAGACGCCGGCTTCCTTTAAAAGGGAGCAGTGGAGTGACGACTCCCTGAAACATGCAAAAAATGCAGTAGTCCTTGTTAACGGCCAACGCACCAACCAGTCCATGCCACAGGGTCCTCACTTTGTGTTGGAAAATGACCTAATATATTGGGTAGCATTGCATGATGGGCAGGAGAGAAAGCAACTGCTAATCCCACGGACCTACCGGCGGCAGGTCTGTGAGTTAGCACACGCCCATCTCGTAGGTGACCACTTGGGCACCGAAAAAACCCTGGAGCGGATTAAGCTCCGTTTTTACTGGCCGGGAGTCAATGAGGAGGTTCGTCGCTTTTGCACTTCCTGTCCGGAGTGTCAACTGTGACAAATTCCAAGAAGGGACCGTGCTCCTCTCATTCCCATTCCCCTGATTGATGTTCCCTTCCAGAGAATTGGGGTCGATATAGTCGGACCTCTAGAGCCCTCAGCCCGAGGACACAAGTACATCCTAGTCCTCGTGGACTATGCTACGAAATACCCCGAAGCTGTTCCCTTGCGCTCAGCTACTTCTAAAGCAATCGCACGGGAGTTACTAGGGGTCTTTTCGCGCGTAGGTATCCCCAAGGAAGTCTTGACAGACCAGGGGACACCTTTCACCTCGGAGACGTTCAAGGAGACTGCCAAGTTACTGAGAATAAAGCATTTAAAGACCGCGGTGTACCATCCTCAAACCGACGGTTTAGTCGAGAGGTTTAATCAGACTCTCAAACAGATGCTACGTAAGGTGGTCAGCGAGGATGGACGGAACTGGGATCAGCTCCTCCCCCTCGTCCTTTTTGCCTATCGGGAAGTCCCTCAAGCCTCCATGGGGTTCTCCCCTTTTGAATTACTGTATGGGCGACAACCCCGGGGCATATTGGATATTTTAAAAGAAGGATGGAAAGAAGAGGCTCTTCCCTCGACAAACATATTAGAGTATATCGCGCAGTTACGCGATAGATTTGGAAAGATACGGCCCCTCCTTAAAAGTCACGTGGAAGAGGCTCAGACAGCACAGGCCCGTTATTATAACCGTGGCACGTCACTCCGGGAGTTCCGCCCGGGGGATCGAGTCATGGTCCTAGTGCCTACCTCTCACTCGAAGTTGCTCGCCCATTGGCAAGGCCCCTATGAAGTTAAGGAGAGGAAGGGACTGGTCGACTATTTGGTGAGTCAGCCGAATCGTCGGCCAAAGGAGCGGGTTTATCATGTGAATCTGCTGAAACCGTGGAAGGACAGGGATCCCGATCCCTCCTCCGGCCAGCCCCGCTCGCTCTTCGCTCACACCCCCAGCCTTAACTTCGGGGTAGACTTGAGTCCCCGACAACGGCAGGAGCTGGATGCAGTTATCCAGGCTGTTCAAGAGGTAGTCAGTGAACACCCCGGACGGACCTCTCTGGTTGAGCATAATATTGTGACAGAGCCCGGGGTTGTTGTCTGAGAACGCCCGTATCGTCTTCCCGAGGCAAAAAGGGCTGAAGTGGAGCTTGAGATCAAGCGCATGCTGGAACTAGGAGTAATTGAGGAAAGTTATAGTCCCTGGTCCAGTCCCATTGTGCTGGTCGGTAAGCCGGACGGGAGTTGGAGGTTTTGCAATGACTTCCGCCGGCTTAATCAAGTCTCCCAATTTGATGCCTATCCAATGCCATGAGTGGATGACCTCCTCGAGAGACTTGGGCAGGCTCGATATTTGACCACGCTTGACATGACGAAAGGGTACTGGCAGGTTCCTTTAACGGCCTCCGCGAAGGAAAAAACGGCGTTTAGTACCCCTAGCGGACACTGGCAGTATCGTGTCCTTCCATTTGGGTTACACGGGGCCCCTGCAACCTTCCAGCGTCTGGTGGACAAAGTGCTCCGACCTCATAACTCATACAGTGCTGCCTACCTGGATGACGTGGTCATCTATTCTGGCACATGGAAGGAACACCTACAGCAGGTCCAAGCGGTATTGCGGACACTCGGTGAGGCCGGGCTCAGGATTAATCCCAAGAAATGTTTCTTCGGATTAACCGAAGCCAAGTATTTAGGCTACCTGGTGGGTCGGGGTACCGTGAGGCCACAGTGCTCCAAAGTAGACGCCATTTTGAAATGGCCCCGTCCGCGAACCAAGCGGCAGGTCCAAGCCTTTCTCGGGTTAGCGGGGGTACTACCGCCGGTTTGTACCTCGGTTCTCAGAGAGAGCGGCGCCCTTGACTGATTTAACAAGGAAGAGGGCCCCGAACATTGTGGTATGGAATGAGAAAACAGGCGCTGCATTTAGTGACTTGAAACAGGCCCTTACGTCCGCACCTATTTTGATGGCACCCAACTTTTCCTTGCCTTTCATTCTCCAGATGGACGCTTCGGACACAGGCTTGGGAGCAGTGCTGAGCCAAAGCGTCGATGGTGTGGAACACCCCATCATGTACCTGAGCTGGAAACTGTTGGACCGGGAGACCAGGTATGCAGCGGTGGAAAGGGAAGCCTTGGCGATTAAGTGGGCGATAACTCAGCTGAGGTACTACCTGTTGGGCCGGGAGTTCACCCTTGTCACGGACCATGCACCCCTACAGTGGATGGCCCTGCACAAGGAGTCGAATCCGCGGGTCACCAGGTGGTTTCTTGACCTACAGCCGTACAAGTTTTCGCTCATTCATCGTCGTGGTTCTCTCCATGCCAATGCTGATGCTCTTTCCCGGGTTCATGACCTCTCGGTTAGGGTCGCCCGACCCGACGGGTCCGGGCTAAGGGGGGGGGGCCTTGTCACACACGTGCGCATGGGAGGCAGCTAAAGGGCTTGAGGGACGGCAGTTCTGAGACATACCGAGACTCTTTTTCTCTCTTGCCTGCAGACTGTTCCCGGGAGATTCCACCTGGCTCTCGTGACATCATTTCCGGGACCGAGCCAATGGAAGGGGACCTGACTGGCTCCGACCCCCTGACGTCATGTCCGGGCTCGGTCCAATGGAGAACGAACACATCCCTGATCCTTATGACCTCACTTCCTGTCTCCCCCTTTAAAACCCTGCCCTCTTTCCTAATTCCTCAGTCTGGTTTTGGACTCGTTTGTATGCACTTCAGTGCTATTATTATTCACTTCAACTTTGCAGCCAAGGATTTCGAGATTATACGGGTGGCTGCCCCAAACCTTTATCAGAGTATGTCTGATTCTTTTACAGTCTTTATTATTTCTTTTTGATGTGTGGCACCCGGCTGGGATTCCTACCTGGCTGGGACACCTGGGGAGACAGGAGGAGGGCTCATGCCTCCTCCAGACCATGAGGGGGCGACCGCCCAGGCTGTATTGGGGGCCACGGGTACAGGGCTTAGAAGCTCAACCCTGTAGGGGCCCGTGGTCACCGCCAGGGGGTGTCCCCATGCCTGATGGACCCTGGACCCTAGCACTTCCGCCACACCGCTGGGGGGAAGAAGAGAGGGAACACCTGGAGTGCTTCCGGGGAGAGAGCTGGCACTTCCGCCACACTGGGGCGTGTCAGGTGGAAGATTGCCAATGCACACCTGGAGCACATCCGGGTATGAATAAAAGGGGCTGCCTCCCTTCATTCGAGGCTGGAGTCGGGTGGAAGAGGACAAGGTCTGAGAGAAGAGAAAAGGAGGCGGTCTGAAGGCATACTGTGGCTTTGGCCTGGACTGTTGGGGTGATTGGTGCTGTGGCACTGGGTTTGTGCACTTATAGACATTGTAAATAGTGTAAATAAACGTGTGTTGGGACTTAAAATGGTGTCCGTCTATCTGTGTCCGGGCTGCTTCTCACAGATGCTTTTGTTTATGTTAATAATGTGTAATAAGAATGAGTCAGAGACATCATAAAGAGTTGGGGCAGCCACCTGTATATTATGTTTGGCTGCAAAATTGCTTCTTTTTAGGAGCACGATGTGCTTAGTTCGGAGTCCAGAACAGAACTGCCTGTACCAAGGCAAGATGGCAGTTTTAAAGGCCTGGAAGGGAAATGACGTCATCGGTGCAGGAACTGGGAGTGGCGTCCTCGTGCCTGGAAGTGACGTCATCCTTGGGCCCGGCAAGAGGCGGGATTTCCCGGGAAAGGTCTGCAAGGGACTGAGAGAGATAGTCAGTACACTCCGCCGCCCCCTGGCCTGGCGTGAAATTACTAGTGTTTAGGCCCTTCAGCTGTTTCCCAAGCGCACGTGTGTGACAAGTGTTACTTGTGTTAATTACTTGCATTATTCTGTGCTTCTTATTAGTTTTGTGCATTATATAGTGTCTCTGTTGCTTCTGTTATGTTCCTTGTGTTTGGTTGGTGGTCCTCCAACAGGCAGCCCATAACCTTGTAGGAAAACACAAACTGTTGTGGTTCATTGAATGCGCTTCTGGCATTGGTGAATTGGTGCAATTTCAATTATTGATATTATTTTGGATTTTCTGGACTTTGAACACTTGCTCGGTTTCATGAGCTCTCTTTGAATTTGTGTTTTTTGGGAATTGTTTGCTATTTTACCGACTTTTTTAGACCACTCCTTTTGGGCCACTTTCTGCTCTTTTTAGCTTTTATTATTACGGTTCATTTTTGTTAAAAATATTTTTTCTGTTTATAAAGATTGAGTGTTTGCTCTTTCATGACCAGCTGGGGTTTGATGGTTTCATCCCTCTATTGAGCTATTTCTGTTACAATTACTGAACAAACAGGCCCTGGCCTAATGTTTACTTGATTGTTTACCTCTTTTGTAAGTCGCTTTGAATAAAAGTGTCTGCTAAGCAGATAAATGCAAATGTAGTGGGCATTTTCAGTTATTTTTGGAACTTGTTGAGATTTGGAACTCCATATTGAGAACACTATTGCCATGTTTAAGACTTCTTCAATCAAAACATGTAACATCATTTTCTGTTGTACAAGGGTTGACATCATTTACGGATTTCACCTAGTGGTTGCTTTGTTGGGTAATGTTCTGATTTCAAGAGTCATAATGTGTAAAGGTCAGCCCCTGGGACTATAACTAAGGTATTTTCCTTGCAGTTTAAAAAAGTTTTCTTTGGCTAAAGATTAGGCTCTGAATTACGAGGATATATTTTTGACTTTGGTGCTTGCTTCAATTGTCTTCTGGTATAACCTAGGCAGAAAAGTAGAGTTGCCGCAAAAATTGAGACACCAGCTAGGTGACCCAAGTTTAATAACGTGAAGCAATTAAAACAGTGGATGGTGGCAGAAACAGAAAGAAAAGATGACTAAGCAGCCCAACAAAAGAATCTCCCAGCACAGGGAATTGTAGAACTTCTTTTAGGAGCTCTGTCCAAGTTGGGTTCCATGTCCAAAATAAGATGCCATCCTCTGGGACTGTTTGGCTTTATACAGCTGTGGCTGGATGGTGTGGCACTAATTCTATGTTATGGCTACAAGTCTCAAGGCACATAAGTCCCAAAAGGTTGCAAAAGCACTTGGCTAGATAAACGGCCAAACACTGAAACTTCATAAAAAATACAAATATTTTATTCTTCACAAAAATGCTCTGTCACACAGAGAAGCTCTGTAGAGCACAATGGCAAAATGAAGTTGCCAAGAAACACAAGGCAATCCAAGGCGAACACAGTTCCAATAATCCATCAATGTAGCTTCAGAGTGTGAAAGTCAAAATGTCAAAACTAACAAAGCAGAAAAAAGGCACAAGAACTCATCAAACTCCCAGAGCGCCTTCACAATGAACTACCAGGAACAATGGGAGACCCTTGAGATTTATAGGGTGGACAACAGCCCCAGGTGGTGATTAGCATGTGGCTTCATCTCTTGGGGTACCACCCTCAAAACACACAGAACATAACTCATGCAGCTTACATACACAGACACAATTGAAAGCAAAGAATAATGCAAAAAAATCAACAAAAGTAACATTAACATAGTTAAAAGAATCAGAAATTAACCAAAAAGATCTAAAACATGAATTTGAACCCCCACCAGAGAGGGAAACCCTGGCCGAAACACAACACTCTAGTTATTGCAGCTGGGATTAGTTGCCCTCATTTGGTGGGTTCTTAGAGCTGTAAGCAGGAGAGACTCTTAGCGTGAGTGCCATCTATTATCATGGAGTGGTATTGGTTACCTGTGCATCCCTCTGCACACCTGTGTGACACCAGCTATGACCACATGCTAACGATTCTCTTTCTTTTGCTCTTATGGTTTGCCGTTTCCAGAGGCTTGACAACATGTTTGTATGGGAAGCAAAATTGAGTTGCATTCCTCCCAAAGTGACATTTTTGTTTGTTTTCCTTGTTGCCAAGCCAGAGTGACTAGGAGTTTTTGACACATGACATCTTTACTGTGTGATGGATGGCCGGCAGCTCATCCCGGCCGACACACCCAGGACGCTAAGATGGCGTCTTCCCTGCAGCCTAGAGGTGCCCCGGATTCCCGCAGGGCATCATAGGAGATGGAGTTTGACTTCACAACCCTGCTGGGTACCATTGGTGTCACTGTGTGACGCTGCAGGAAGACAAGGGGATTTTTGTTTCCAATATAGCTTGGAAGTTCTCCCAAATCACAGGGATGGAAGAACAGAAGTACTTCCGGGCTGAAGAAAAATACAAGTCTCTATCTGACCTGGAAGTGCTAATGAATGACATGGACAGAAGGACAGGAGCACTTCCGGGTCAAGAACTATATAAAGGACTGGTGGAGATCCAGCAAGGAGCCGGAGTTGGGAGGGAGTGTGACGGAGCTGCTGGGAGGAGAGGAGGAGAATTATTGTATTTAGTATTGTGTTTTTTGATTGTGTTTATGGTGGTGGAGGTGCTTTGGGGAACTGTAAAGAAGAAAATTAAAATACTTCTGGGTGCTTTTAAACCTGTGTCTGCATCTGTCTGTTGCATTTCACAGGGCAACAGAACCCTCAAGCGTCCATTTATTGACAACTGCTACAATTTTAAGGTCAGCTCCCTGTAATTTTTGGTTGTCCAGATTTATGGATACATCCCAAAACTCTGAGCCTTCATTATTATTATTATTAATAACGGTCCATCTCCTGACTACAAATTCTTTTCTGAATTTTAACCAGAATTAATGTGTTATGGATTGGCTCTGGCAACATAATCCCTTTTCCGCTTTCAACCCCTCTTACGATTCCTCGACACAGATTTTTGGTGACATGTCCAGAGCTTGTTTATTCATTAGTGATCTCCTGGTTACAATCTTAGCTTGCTCTTTTAACCACAATCCATCTACCATTTCCATTGCTATTCAAATCTGCTACCACCCAATGCAGTCAGGACAATTGCTTTTCATTAAACGCTGAGACTGTGCTCCCTTTACCATTGTGCCTTTCCCTAAGACTGAGATCCATAAAATAAAAAGGCTTTGGCATAATTACAGCATATGCATGATTTTTACATAACTAACAAGTTAAGCTGCCTTTTCAGAGCTGCCTCTTTTGTTCACATTTTTTTTGGCAGGAGTTCTTGGTACAGATGAATCAAGTATTTTAATTATCCAAATGTCACGTCTAAGGTTTGACAGTTATTAATTAGTAGGATTAGTCGGCTGAAAGTAGGTTGATTACAGCTCAGTATTTTGTAATTGCAGTCCAGGTGTCAACCTCAGGAAGCCAAGCTCAGCGCACATTGCCCTTCTCCGATACACAGAACATTATGTAGCAAGTGCTCCCTGTTGTGAACATAATATGTTGGTAGGGAAAACTGAACCTGAGACTTCAGCCCAGGCCAAAGAAGTAATATTGATCTATCAACCCACATCTTCATGTAGTAAAGAGGTGTAACACAATGTGAGCCTGAAAGCCCAAGCCCAGCAGTGAAAGTGATTTCCATAAAATTAATGAAAGCAGCAAATAAGAATTGGGAAAAGTAAATCTGGTGCATCAGAATACCTTTCTACAAGCTCTCAGGCTGTTTGACCAATACATAATTATTTTATGAGAGCGCTTGTGCTATGCTTCCTTGCATTCATATGCACACACTTAATATGTGTAAGAACATCTTCTAAATAAATAAATGTACAGTAAATATAGCTGGTAGAGAGGGAATTGACCAATTTAATACCTTACTGATTAACACACACACCATGCATGTAAAAAGTTTTCATTCTACTTTTCACAATATTGAATCCCAATGAATTTAATTTAGCTTTTTCAACATTAACAGAATAAGACTTTTCTATGTCAAAGTGAACATGACAGACATTACAGCCTTGAGTCTGTGTGCACACATCTTTGCCTCTCCCATAAAGCTATGACTGGTGAAGCACCTGAGCAACATTTGCTGCCTGCACAGTGTCTCCAGTCTCAGCCACTGCACCTTGTAACTGCTTCATAGTTCTTAGAGGTCTCTTGGTGGCCTCCTTCACTCATTTTCTTCATACCGTCATTCAGTATGTGTGGATGGCCTGCTTTAGGAGATTTACATCTGTGCTGTACTCTTTACAGTTCTTAATGATTGATTTAATTGGACATTAAGTGACTTGGATATTTTCTTGTCTCCATCCCTTCTACTTTTCAATTACCTTTACATGGAGTTGTTTGGGCACTTCATTCATCTTCATAGTGTAGGTTAGGCCACCATGCTGACTCACCACAAGTTAGATCTTCCATATACAGATGCATTTATACTTCAGTCAACTGAAACCTCAGACAGGTGACCTCCATTGAACTGATTCTGCGACTCTCTATTAGCTTTGTGATCTACACAGTGCCATTTTTCCTCATTCTTCTTAACACAACTGCTCACGCTCTGTCAGATTGCATGTTGATCATGAGTGAACAGCCATTGTCAATTGGATTGAGATCTGACTTGTGCCACTCCAGGTCATTAAAATTGTTGTTTTAAAGCCGTTCCTGTGTAGCTTTGGCTTCATGCTTTGGCCTGTTGTCTTGCTAGAAAACAAATCTATCAAGCCAATAGGTTTCTTGCGGACTGCAGGAGGTTATCCTCCAGGATATTTTGCTGCATTCATTTTATCCTGATAAGCCTTCCAGGACTACTGCAGAGAAGCATACTTACATCAGATAGATAAAACATTATTTGTCCCCAGGAGGCATTTGCCTTTTTACCGAGGTTCTTTAAATAAACAAATAAGTTCTTACATATAGATACAGGAGAAAGTAGGTTGAAATGACACCTTTTATTGGCTATCTAAATAGATTTTGAGCATTACATATGCAAGCTGCCTCGAAAACTTGCATTTGTAATCTATTTAGTTAGCCATTAAAAGGTGTAATTTGACCCTACTTTCTCTTGTATCAATCTATGGCTAACACGGTACAACAATCTACTGCTATACATATAGATAGACAGATAAATATACTGTCAGAAAAATGACCAAAAGACATCGAGAAGGTTTGGGGCAGCCACTCATTTAATCGTTTACGGCTGCTAAATTGATCAAAAAGCAGAGACATGCTCATTTAACCGAGTCCAAAACAGAACTGATCTCCAGGTAGCAAGATGGCAGCTTTAAAGGCCAGTAGCGGAAGTGATGTCATCAGGACCGGAACCAGAAGTGACGTCAGTGGCTGCCCCAGAGCTGGGTGGGATTTCCCTAGAATGGTCTGCAAAAGATCGAGGGGGAAAATTAGTGCACTCCACCACCCCCTGGTCTGGCATGGAACTACCTGTATTTAAGCCCTTTAGCTGCCTCCTAAGCACACATGTGTGACAGGGCCCCCCCCTTAGCCCAGACCCGTCGGGTCGGGCGTCCTGCACCGAGAGGTCGTGAACGCGGGAGACAGCATCGGCATTGGCGTGTAGAGAACCCTTCCGATGAATGAGCGAAAACTTATAATGTTGCAGATCGAGGAACCACCTCATGATTCGTGGGTTAGACTCCTTGTGCAGGGCCATCCACTGTAAAGGGGCATGGTCCGTGACTAGTGTAAACTCCCGACCCAGGAGGTAGTACCTAAACTGTGTGATTGCCCACTTAATCGCAAGAGCCTCCCTCTCCACTGCCGCATATCTGGTCTCCCGATCCAATAGTTTCCGGCTCAGGAACATGATGGGGTGTTCAGTACCATCGACATTTTGGCTCAGCACTGCCCCTAGGCCTGTGTCTGAAGCGTCCGTCTGGAGGATAAAAGGCCGTGAAAAGTCAGGCGCCTTTAAAACGGGTGCCGACGTCAGGGCCCTTTTCAAGTCACTGAAGGCTGCCTCAGTCATATCAGTCCATACCAGTGTTAGGAGCCCTTTTCTTTGTTAAATTAGTCAAGGGCACGGCTCTCTCCGAGAAACGTGGTACAAACCGGCGGTAATACCCAGCCAATCTGAGAAATGCCTGGATTTGCCGCTTGGTTCGCGGACGGGGCCATGTCAAAATGGCTTCTATTTTAGAGCACTGCGGCTTCACCGTACCATGACCCACCAGGTAGCCCAAATACTTGGCTTCCTCCAATCCAAAGAAACATTTCTTTGGGTTGATGCGAAGACCGGCTTCCCCCAGCGTCCGCAATACGGCTCCGATGTGCTGTAGGTGTTCCTTCCAGGTGCTGGAATAGATGACGACGTCATCCAGGTAGGCAGCACTATACATGTTATGGGGGCGGAGTACTTTGTCCACCAGACGCTGGAAAGTTGCAGGAGCCCCATGTAACCTGAATGGAAGGACACAATACTGCTAGTGCCCACTAGGGGTGCTAAACGCGGTTTTACCCTTTGCGGAGTCCGTTAAAAGAACCTGCCAGTACCCTTTGGTCATGTCAAGTGTGGTCAAGTATTCTGCCTGTCCAAGCCTCTCAAGGAGGTCGTCCACTCGAGGCATTGGATAAGCATCAAATAGTGAGACCTGATTAAGCCAATGGAAGTCATTGCAAAACCTCCAACTTCCGTCAGGCATAGGAACCAAGACAATTGGGCTGGACCTGGGACTATGACTCTCCTCTATGACTCCTAGATCCAGCATGCGCTAGATTTCCAGTTCCACTTCCGCTTTCTTTGCCTCGGGAAGATGATACGGGCGTTCTCGGACCCCGGGTTCAGTCACAATGTCATGTGCAACCAGAGAAGTCCTTCCTGGGATTTCGTCAACCACCTCCGGGATGGACGAGATAACTGTCTCTAGCTCTCGCCTCTGTCGTTTATTTAAATTAGACCCGAAGTTAAGGGTGTTACTTTGAGCAGAGAAGGAGCAGGGCTGACAGGAGGTGGGATCAGGGTCCCTTTCCTTCCATGGTTTCAGCAGGTTCACGTGATATATCCACTCTTTCGGTCGACGATTGGGTTGTTTCACCAAATAGTCGACGAGTCCTTTTCGCTCTTTAACTTCGTATGGCCCTTGCCAGTGGGCAAGTAGTTTAGAGTGGGAGCTGGGAACCAATACCATGACTCGATCCCCGGGCTGGAACTCCCGGAGTGTCGTGCCACGGTCATAATAGTGGGCCTGTGCTGCTTGCGCCTCTTGCATGTGACTTTTTAATATGGGTCGAATTTTCTCAAATCTATCGCATAACTGCGTGATATATTCCAAAATATTAGTTGAGGGAAGGGCCTCTCCTTCCCAACCTTCCTTTAAAATGTCTAATATGCCCCGGGGTTGTCGTCCATATAACAATTCAAAGGGTGAGAACCCCATTGAGGCTTGAGGGACTTCCCGGTAGGCAAAGAGTACGAGGGGGAGGAGTTAATCCCAATTCCTCCCATTGCCCGTTGACCACCTTGCGAAGCAACTGTTTGAGAGTCTGATTACATCTCTCTACTAAACCATCGGTTTGAGGATGATACGCCGCGGTTTTCAAGTGCTTTATTTTGAGTAACTTGGCCGTTTCTTTGAATGTCTCCAAGGTAAACGGCGTCCCCTGGTCCGTAAGGACTTCTTTAGGGACCCCAACTTGCGCAAAGACTCCCATAAGTTCCCGTGCGATGGCTTTAGAATTAGCTAAGCGCAACAGAACAGCTTCTGGATATCGGGTCGCATAATCTACAAGGACTAGCATATATCTATGTCCTCGGGCCGAGGGTTCCAGGGGTCCCACTACGTCGACCCCTATCCTTTCAAAGGGAACATCAATTAAGGGGAGGGGAACGAGAGGAGCACGGTCCCCCCTAGGAATTTGCCGCAGCTGACATTCCGGGCATGAAACACAGAAGCGGCGAACCTCCTCGTTAATTCCCGGCCAATAGAAGCGGAGCTTAATACGCTCTAAAGTTTTTTCGGTGCCCAAGTGGCCTCCTAGGAGATGGGCGTGCGCTAACTCACAAACTTGCCGCCGGAAAGTTCGTGGAATCAGCAACAACTTCTGCACTCCCCCCTCGTGTTCACTGACCTGATATAATAAGTCATTTTCTAACACAAAGTGGAGTCCTTGTGGCATGAGCTGACTGGTGCGTTGGCCGTTGACGAGGACTACTACATTTTTAGCAAACTTAAGGGAATCGTCATTCCACTGTTCCCTTTTAAATGATGCCGGTGTTTGTCTGAACTGAAAGCTCAGATCTGAGAGAGGGTCCGGGCCGACCTCAAGGGGCGGAGAGTCGTCCCGCTCTGGTGAGGTGCGGACTGATGACGTATTAGTCCGCGACGGGCCGGGAAGCTCTCCATCCTCCTCGGGGTTTCCCATATCTCTCTCCTCCGGCTGCGTACACGGTGTGGAGGCAACCTGAGACGGTGGATTCCCATCTGTTACTAGGCCTAATTTCGAATAAGGCGAGATCAGTACTGCACTGCTTTTAATGTCAGACCAGTCCCGCCCGAGAATCACCGCACATGGTGGATTTGGAAGCACCGCTACAATGAGTTTTCGGAGTATTCCTCCGTGGCAGATGAAACATCGGGCGGAGTTATAGGCGCGGACATCTCCATGTACACAGGTAATTCTGATCTTTGTTTTTAACCACTGTCGCGGTAGTACATATTGGCAATCAACAATAGAAATGTTGCTGCCAGAATCAAATAAGGCCTCTACCTTGTAACCATTTACTATGACCTCACCCTTATGAGCCAAAGCCAGGGGGTTTGAAAGTGCACACAATCCATCCCTCTCTCTCCATTTACATTCCGCCTTGCCTCCGAGCGAGGACCGCGCCCGCATAATCAGGGACTCCGATGCAAACTCCGGTTTATGTCGAGAGGGCAGTGTAAGAGGGACGTAATCTCTACGGCTTCTACTTAAGGACCGTTCAGCCCTCTCAAATTGTGAGGCTGCTCTAGATGTTTCTATGAGCTCAATGAGCTCGTTTACGGTTGCAAATTCTCCCTAAACCGGCTGGGTGAAATGCTTTGGCAGGCTATTTATAAATAAAAAATAGGCCACTTTTTTCGCTAATTGGAAGGTGGTGCATTCAGCGGACCTTAACCAGCCTGCCACCTCTTCCCAGAGAACGTCGAGCTGTTCTCGGGTAGACCATTCAGGGTCAAACCTCCAGTTTTTTATTTTCTTCACCTGCTGGTCTGGGGAATGTCCACCTTCCTCTGGGACCTTAGCCCCGGTGGGACGGACAGCTCTCTCCTCCGAGAGAGCATAATAAGTCCCCATTGTATCCCCCATAGAGACCAGCCCACGTCTGTGTGTCCCATCGACACTCTCCCTATTCAATTTAGGTGACCAAGAGATAGACAAAGGGAGCAGAGTCTGCACCGGTTCTTTCCGAAACCCAAGACGCACTCCCCACCCGAAAGCTCGGCCCAGGTACTCTCCCACCTGGACACGATTCAGGTCCAGTCCCGTTCTCTTCAGGGTATTCTCCATCCTGCCGGTTACGCCACTGTCAGAAAAATGACCAAAAGACATCGAGAAGGTCTGGGGCAGCCACCCATTTAATCGTTTACGGCTGCTAAATTGATCAAAAAGCAGAGACATGCTCATTTAACCGAGTCCAAAACAGAACTGATCTCCAGGTAGCAAGATGGCAGCTTTAAAGGCCAGTAGCGCAAGTGATGTCATCAGGACCGGAACCAGAAGTGACGTCAGTGGCTGCCCCAGAGCCGGGTGGGATTTCCCTAGAATGGTCTGCAAAAGATCGAGGTGGAAAATTAGTGCACTCCGCCACCCCCTTGTCTGGCATGGAACTACCTGTATTTAAGCCCTTTAGCTGCCTCCTAAGCACACGTGTGTGACAATACAATTTGTCCCCAGAAGGCAATTTGGCTTTAAATTAATAAATAAATTAATACATATAGATAGACAAATAAATTTACATAAATATACATACAAACACACTATGGTCTCAATATACAACAGAATGGCAAAAAAGAAAGAAAATATAAAAAGAGAGAAATCTTCTGAATTGTGACAGTGAGGCATTATACAGACATATTGCTGTTGGTATAAAGGAGCCCCTGTAGTGTTTCTTGACACACTTCTGCTGAATAATTTGCTGTCTGAAAGTCTTCAGTGTTAGTGTGTCAGAGAGAGGATGTGCAGCATTGTTCAGAATGGCGCTCAGTTTTGCATTTATTCTCTCCTCCTCTGCTATCTTCAGGGGGTCCAGAGTGCACCGTATAACTGAGTTTGCCCTTTTGCTTGTTACCAGCCCAGCACACCACAGTGTGGAAAACCGCACTGGCCATCACAGAGTTGTAGAAGACATGAAAAATGACTACCCAAATTAAAGGAATACAGTTGCCTAAGGAACAAGGGTCTGCTCTGCCCTTTCTTACATTGTTCCTCCATGTTATGAGACCAGTCCAACCTGTCATTGATATGGACCCCCAAGTACTTGTAGGAGTGCAAAATAGTGCTGCTTCTATAATGCTTTAGTTTGTTTTTGACAACACCAGGTGGCTGTGCCCCCTGCTCACTTCGCTTGCCAACTCCCGAGCAGGTGCTATGCACTAGCCACTTTGTGGCTCTGCCACTCATATATGGGTAAGTGGATGTACAATATAAACAGTGTCACACACGCGTGTTTAGGGGACAACCAAAGGGCCTGAATAAATGTAGTTCCACGCTGGACCAGGGGTTGGCAAAGTGTGCTAATTTTCTCTTTCAATTCCTTGCAGATCATTCTTGGGAAATCCCGCCCTGTTCTGGGGCAGCCAACTACGTCATTTCTGGTTCCCCTGCGAGGGTTTAAAAGTCGCCATCTTAAGATGATACTCAGTTCTGTTTTGGACTCGATTGTGTGAACATGTCTTTGTATTTGGACAGATTTTGCAGCCGGGAAATATACAGGTGGCTGCCCCAAACCTTCCCAATGTCTCTGGGGTTTTCTTGTTACAAGAGATTGTTATTTTCATGAGAACTGTTACATATGTATAATAGAAGTAACTATTTTACATTACAGCGAGTAAATAACCATAGTAAAAAAATAGTAAAACGTAATAAATTGAAAGAAAATTATGTTTCATTTTGTGTTAGAGGTATTCGTTGAGTTATACATTTTTGTTCTGTTTGACTTTGAAATTAACACACAAATACTTTTTAAACTTACACTTTTACTTTAAAACTTCAGTAAAAACAATATTTGGAATTAACTTTTCATCAATATCGCATTGAATTTTACATTGTGACAACACAACGTATAACTGCCTGTGAGTGAATATCATTTCTTCCTCTCTAATAAATAAACTGACTTTTTGGAATGGTTGTCCCTGTGATTTGTTAATTGTCATAGCAAAAGCTATTCTAATGGGAAACTGTAAACGTTTTAATACGAATGGCATGTCAAGATCTCCTTTGGTGTCTAATGTTATCTGCGGAATATGTACTACATTACCTTTCTTGTTGCCTAACATAAATTACGCAATAACATTACGATACATCCTTCTTTCAACAGTAATTCAGTCGGTCAAAGACAGAACAGTGTTAACGGTTGTAGATATTCTACAGGATATTGTAAGCTGATGTTTTCATCTTCTGCACTATCACCACCAACTGCTTCAACATAGTCTATTAATACACATTTAATCAATTTGCTGTGTAACCGATCAACAATTTTCACGTTAATTCATTTGACTTCATTGTTTCTCGCTGCTAGGATTGCCTGTGTGCTCATTTCTTCTGTTGATAACCCTTCAGGATAAAATTCTTCAATAAGATTTGGAAATAATAAGTCTTCTTTTATTGGGAACTTAAAGTGAGGAAAACGTAAACATTTATAAGAGCTGAGAGTGCAGGAACTGTGTCTGACAAAAGCATTCACACGAATGAGAGGTGAGAGGACTGTGGGCATCATTGAAAATGGTTTAGAGGAGAGCCGGACTTGAAATAATCTCTTGGCAATAGTCTCGTCTCAAGATTTTCTTTTATAATAGAGAGATGTAGTGTTCAAACATGTTATTTGGTCTGATGTCCAAAAAGCTCAATTTTGGTATCATCAGACCACAAAACCTTCTTCCAGCTGACATCAGAGTCTGCCACATGCCTTCTGGGAAACTCTAGTTGAAATGTCATGTGTGTTCTAACTCTGCCACTCTCCCATAAAGCTGGGAATGTTGAAGCACCTGGTCAAAAGTCATTGTTTGCACAGTCTCGCCAATCTCAGTCGCTTGTAACTCCTTCAGAGTTCTCAGAGGTTTCTCGATGGCCTCATTGCTTGTTTTCTTCTTGTGCAGTCACTCAGTTTTTTGGAAGGTCTGCTCTAGGCAGATTTACAGCTGTGTCATACTCTTTACATTTCTTCATGATTGACTGAATTGGACTCCAAAGGATTTTCATTTACTTCAGCATTTTCTTGTCTCCATCCCATGACCCTCCACCATATTTACTCACCACAAATTGCACCCTTCAGATAAGGTGCATTTATACTATAATCAACTGAAGCCTCAGACAGGTGATCTCCACTGAACTACTTCTGGGACTTCAGATGTGGACTAGTGATGATTTTGGAGTGCCATACTAAAGTGGGCATACTGGGGGAGAAGGAATATTGCATTTTACACTTTGTTACAATTTTCTTGATGTGTAATTATATGAATATAGGATTGTTTTAGGTAAGATACAGGGGTCTCTTGGTGGCCTCCTTCACTCATTTTCTTCATTTGAATAAAACTGTGTAAACAAGACTGTATTGTAAAGCTCATAATCGAAGCTAGCATTATTGACTATTTGTATTTAAACAGCACTTTAACAGGCACAGGATAAGGAGTCATAGGATGGCAATGTATTTTGTATTGGAATACATGCAAATAAATTGAAAAATATTGAGAGATATTAAAATATATAAGCAAATGATGAAATAGTATAATAATTATGTAAGCTTAAGCTCAGATAAACTAACCAGTGTGTATATGTCTGTAAGAAGATATGAATGAGGTGCTTTAGGACCCTTTAGTCAACATTTTTATTGTATTTAGCTAAAGGTAGCTTCACTGATGAGTAACAAGACCATTGGAATGGACCAGTTGTCCAATTTCACCTGATGAAACTATTGTTAAAGAGAGAAACATCAGAAAAGGGTACTCTTCAACATCTCACGCATCACGTCTGACCTAAGATAACAAAGATTATTCAGGCTGTATGTTTTCATATATTATTTTATCTAACATTTGGGCATATGGCTGATTTCTCTATATATAATCAAGTTTAGATTGAAATTAAGTTTGTTGTTATCTCGGTGAAACTGTTCTTCTGTAGGATTCTTACCCAGGCTATAGGACGTTAATAAAAAAGGGGAGATTCCTTTTCTGGATATTGTAATATCCTTTTATGGTAGCCAGTCCCAGATGGGAACAGTTCAGCCCTTGCAGCTGGAGAAAATGAGAGAAAGATTGCAAGATTCAGCCATTGTTAAGGTATTCTGAGGTTCAGAATACTGGGATTCAAACTAGTTTCAGCAGTATGTAGCCAGTTATTGTTAACAAACAGTACTCAGATTTTAAATATTAAATTCTTTCAGGGATGAAAAATTGAGAATGGTCTCAGCAGTTTGGAGCTTGACCTTGTTAAAGATTTGAGATATAAGTATTGTGGGATGTACACGCAACACAAAGTTAGCACAGGAACATTATTTAGGCATTTCCAGGATTAACTTGTCCACCAATAATAAAGAACCTTAAAGTGCCTTTCACAATACAACAGTGGATGAATATGTATGCAGTCAACTCTTTAGTGTTTATATCTCTTATGCCTATGGGAAGTGCTCTGGCAGTCCCCAAATCCAAAAAATGCCAAAGAAACTAAAAATATAAAGGAAGGAGCATTTTATTACAAGTGAATAAAGAAGTTTACCGGGCTCTGGAGGCAAAACACAACAAACGAAGCAGTAAAGTAAAAAGAAAAAGACCCTTCACACCTCTCCTTGTCTATATCTTCTACCTTTCTCTCTTATTGTCGTCTCTTTCCTTCTTCTAAATGAACTGTCATCCATCCTCCTCTTGATTTTAAGTCCACCAAAAGAGTGGCCACTGACCTCTTTTATTCTCAACCTCTGGACTACTTCCAAGGTCACTTCCGGTCTCCACTGACTCAGCTGTGGAATGCCCAGGAGGGGTTAGGCGGTGAGTTGGCCGAGGTCTTCAAGACTATGTCTGACTTTGTTTTAGACCCTCCTTATTACAGTTTCATCTACTCCATTGTCAACTGGCATTAGGTCTACAATTAGTTAATAATATTGTTGGTTTCCATTTATGCTGAACAATTCCTACTTCACTTTCTGTGTGTTTGAACAAATCTGTGTCCTTACATGTTTTAATTCTTTATTATTTAATTCTGTATTCTGTATTTAGTTATTGGTATAATCTATTGCTGCATTTTGAAGTGATGACACACTGTGCCTGTACTTGGTAAAGAGTGCTGTGCAAGAATAGATTATATTATATTACTAGTGGGACCCCCAGTTGTGGCCAGAATATTAGTAAAATCTGTAAATGTACAAAAGAAAAATTATTATTTCTTGTAGTCCAAATCACTAAATTCTATAAACATGTAAAAGAAAAATTCATTATTATTTAACGGAGTAAAAATCATGAAATGAGAATAAAATATTTAATCTCTTACCGATTGGAGTATTCCCATTAAATTGAGGTCCATATTGTAGTTTATAATTTAAAAACTGAATACAAATATGAAAATCTAACAATGTCACATTAAGGTTTGATAAATTCTGAAAAGAATGATACCAAACATATATACAATGCATCCAGAAAGTATTCACAGCGCATCACTTTTTCCACTTTTTTTATGTTACAGCCTTATTCCAAAATGGATTAAATTAATTTTTTTCCTCAGAATTCTACACACAACACCCCATAATGACAACGTGAAAAATGTCATTTTTTTATTTTTAATAAATTTGCAAAACCCTCAAGTAAACTTTTTTCACGTTGTCATTATTGGGTGTTGTGTGTAGAATTCTCAGGAAAAAAATGAATTTAATCCATTTTGGAATAAGGCTGTAAAATAACAAAATGTGGAAAAAGTGATGCGCTGTGAATACTTTCCGGATGCACTGTATGTAGGTTTTAAAATAAGCCCGATTTATAGCGTGACAAAAAATGTGACACAAAATCGTCGCATTTTTAGGCTTAGGATTTTATATATTCAGAGTAAATTATAATGCATTTCTAAGGTGGCAATGATAGATTGGCCATCTAGCTCTGTGAAGAGGATTACTTGTGTTCTGTTTTGTGTGTTATATTTACTCCATTTATTGGCACCTGTTGCAAACCTAACCTACCCAGAAGAGGGTCTCTCTTTGAATTGCCTTTACCAAAATTTATTCCACTTTTTCCTGCAAGGTTTTTAGGCAGATTTTTTCTTATTGTCTTCTTGGAGAGTCAAGGCTGGAGGGCTTTCAGTTAAGCAGGGCCTGTTACAGCTTTCAGGCATTCTTTGTATGACTTTGGGGCTATACAGAAATAAATTGTTGTTGTTGAAGCATCTCTGGATCACAAACCTCAGGGGATGTCTGCTCACAGCGCCCTCTGGCGGTCCCAGGTATCCCTGCCAGACTGAGGGCACATTTTGAATCAAAAGGCCAGGTACGCCTCAAGGTATCCGTCAATAAGGGCGCGCACAAAAAGGCGACCTTCAAAAGGGCGACCTCAATTGGGCGCGGAGAATAAAAGCGCACATAAATAAAAGCGATCTTCAAAGGGGCGACCTCAATTGAGCGCCGAATAAAGGCGCGCGTAAATAAAGGCGAGCTTCAAAAGGACGACCTCAATTATTGAGCGGCGAATAAATGCGCACAAAAATAAAGGAGTGCTTCAAAAGGGTGACGTCAATTGGGCGCAGCGAATAAAGGCAAACGCAACAAAATTACAGAAAATTCATTAGATAAAGGCAATGATTGAACGTATAAAAAGGTGAAAGCAAGAATATTAAAACATCCAATTAATTAATGCATGAACTTCTAACGAACTACTTCTAACGAACTATTTCTAAAGCTCTCTATATTTCCTTGTTTTCAAAATTACAGAAAATTAGATTAAGGCAATGACTGAATGTATAAAAAGGTGAAAGCAAGTTACACTTGAAGCTGTAGATTATGTGCAATGCCACGTAGATATTCAAGATGCGGTCTATTAGCATAATCAAGGACAATTAATTTAATTCGCTCCGAAGGTCATCCTTTTGAAGCGCTCCTTTATTTGCGCGCGCATTTATTCGCCGCTCAATTGAGGTTGTCCTTTTGAAGCTCGCCTTTATTTACGCGCGCCTTTATTCGCCGCTCAATTGAGGTCGCCCCTTTGAAGATCGCTTTTATTTATGTGCGCTTTTATTCTCCGCACCCAATTGAGGTCGCCCTTTTGAAGGTCGCCTTTTTGTGCGCGCCCTTATTGAATAGAACCACGCCTCAATAGCAGGCTTCTGCTGTCAGCATTCACAGGGCTGGCGAATGTGTACTCTTTTCTTCTGCATTCCCACCTGTCCTTCCACTTTATTTACATCGTTTGAGTAATTCCTGCATTTACGTCTGATATCCAAGGTTATGGGTGGCTTCCTGTCTGGGATGTATTCCCACAACAGTTTATTCAGGCCCTGACCCCAATCACCTTTACAATCTATAAGTAATTTAGACTGATAGAGATTTGCAGAGATCTTCTTTGACTTTGACACTAAAGAGTGTTTTCTGTTGTTGTCAAAAAAGTCAAATTAAATCCATTGAAATTCAAAGTTATATAGCAATAAAAAGTGAATACTTACTTGAAGTAAATACTCTTTCATTGGGTGGCACAGTGGTAGTGCTGCTGCCTCACAATAAGGAGACCGAGTTCACATCCCAGATCCTCCCTGCATGGAGTTTGCATGTTCTCCCCATGTCTACATTTGTTTTCTCCAGGTGTTCTAGTTTCCTTCCAAAGACATGGAGGTTATGTGAATTAGCGATCCTAAATTAGTCCTAGTGTGTAGATGGGGTGGGTGTGTGTGTGACTTTGCCCTGAAATGGACTGGCTCCCTTTCCAGGGTTTGTTCCTGCCTTGAGCCCATATGCTAGCTGGGATAGGGTCCAGCAGACCCCACGTGACCCTATTCAAGACTAAGCACGGTTAGAAAATGACCAAATGGCTGACTTTTTTATTGGCCTGTACATTGTTTTCTGAAATACACTTTTTTTTTTCAGATACTGAATAATTACTAGTACTACTTCTGGAGTAAGGAGTACATCAGGTAAGCTGATTTTTATTTTCCGCTAATTAAAAAGAACTTCCACATTGTACTACATTCTTATTCTCCATGGAGCTGGAGAGTGGCAACATGTTGCATGTTGATCAGGCATGCAAGTAAGAATTTCCCTTTAATCTGTATATCTGATAGTACTACTAATAATGCTGGCAAAAGCACTAGGTGGATGGTACAGTGGTTAGAGCTGCCACCTCACAGATCCAGCTCCATAGAGTCACTATCTGTATGAAGTTGGTACATTCACCCTGTACCTCTGTGGGCTCTGTGTTAAAAAATGCTTTAGTTGCCTCACATTTTTATGCAATCGTTTTGTTCACTCCACTGAATTAAAGCTGAAAGTCTGCACTTCAACTGCATCTGAGTTGTTTCATTTAAAATTCATTGTGGTAACGTACAGAACCAAAATTAGAAAAAAGTTGTCTCTGTCCAAATATTTATGGACCTAACTGTTTATAAACCACACTGGCAAAATTCCAAAGAACTGGAAAATGGCAAATATCTCGTTATTTAAAGAAGATGATCCGGCAGATCCAAGCTACTATTGGCCAATAAGCTTACCGTGCATTATAGGTAAATGAGTGCAAGGAATTATTAAGGATAAGATTGAGCAACAACTGGCAAGGACAGGAGTTTTACTGAACAGTCAGCATGGGTTCAGAAGAGGGATGCCATGTTTTACCAATATGCTGGAATTCTATTAGGTAGCAACAAAAGGATATAATCAAAGTGGAGCTTATGATATTATTTATATTGACATTCAGAAAGCATTTAATAAGGTGCCACTTGAGAGGTTGGGCATCAAACTAAAGAACTGGGAGTTTAGGGTGATGTTTGAAGATGGGTGCAGAATTGGCTGAGACACAGGAAGCAGAGGGTGATGGTGCGAGGAACTTCATCAGAATTGGCTGATGTTAAGAGTCGTGTCCAGAAGGGGTCAGTGCTAGGGCTGTTGCTATTTTAAATATATATAAATGTTTTGGATTGAAATATAAGTAACAAGCTGGTTAAGTTTGCAGATGATACCAAGCCAGGGGGATTGGCAGATAATACAGAATTTGTGACGTCATTACAGAAGGACTTGGACAGCATACAGGCTTGGGCAGATTTGTGGTAGATGACATTTAATGTCAGTAAATGTAAAGTATTACACATAGGAAGTAAAAATGTTGGGTTTGAATACACAATGGGAGGTCTGAAACTTGAAAGTGGACCTAGGAGTCAAAGTGAGCTCATCACTATCTACACCCAGACAGTGTTTAGATGCTGTTAAGAATTCTAACAGAATGTCAGGTTATATAGTGCCATGATGTGTGGAGTACAAGTGCAAGGAGGTTCTGCTCAAGCTTTATAACACACTGGTGAGACCTCATCTGGAGCACGCTGTGCAGTTTTGTTCCCCAGGCAAAAATGATATAAAGCAGTGCTGGAAAATGTCCAGAGAAGAGCGATTAGGTTGATTCCAGGGCTACAGGGGATGAATTATGAGGAAAGGCTAAAAGAATTGAGCCTTTTCAATTTAAACAAAAGAAAAAATGAAAGAGACATGATTGAAGTGTTTAGAATTATGAATGGAATTAGTCCAATGGATCGAGACAGTTATTTTAAAATGAGTTCATCAAGAACTCTGCACTTCACGCAAACATTAGGAAGTTTTTCTTTATGGAGAGAACAGACACGTGAAATAAGCCACCAAGTAGTGTGGTAGACAGTAGTACTTTGCAGATCCTAATAACTCCACTTGATGTTATTTTAGAGGAATTAAGAGGAGAGGATTGCCGTGTTTTGTTGGGCTGAATTGCCTGTTCTCGTCTAAATTTTCCAATGTAAATCCTGGTTGCCCATACATTCTTATGAAGTGGCAGTCAAACAGACAATGCTTAGAAAGGTCAATATCTGTTCCATAAAATAAGACTTCTTAGATGTAACTTACTATAAGAGAACAAAATGAAATGTTAAAATGTTATATAATCTCATATCGTACTTGATGTACTGGTGCAAATTATTTTAGAATGTCATAGTTTAGCAGGCAGAAACACCCTCAAGCACTTTCTAAATGCATACAGCAAGTTCTACCCTTATGATAGATAGATAGATAGATAGATAGATAGATAGATAGATAGATAGATAGATAGATAGATAGATAGATAGATAGATAGATAGATAGATAGATAGATAGATAGGAAAGGAATTTATATCAGATATTACATTAATAAGTTTAGGGTGATAGTGATTGCCCAGCATAACAGATTGATACTGCTTTGTTTATGTGTCCTTTCGGCTCGATTAATAAGGCAGGTATAATTTGAATATTGCACATTGTACTGGCTGTTCAAACACTGTCTTGTGCCCTTCAGCCCAGTACCAGCCTCACTTCCAACAACCAGCAAAACACAACCACAAGATTTGAGAAGGACCTGCTATGATGGTACTGCTCCCCCAGAGCCATATTTCACAATAAATGGTACCCTGAAGATGCACAAGTGCAGTTTTCAGTGGCCTTGGACAGACATACTCACAAATCCCCTGAAAATTTTGGTCCCTGTCACACAAGCACATCAGAGGAACACCTTCCCAGCTCATTACAGGTATGTAATACCCCACCGGGGTGAGAGGGGGTGTTGTTACTAAGTTTTGCCTTTTCTTTCCCTGCAGCAGCAAGATGATGATTGGCCCTCCCCCTTCTAGCCAAAGTATCTCATTTGTACCCGAACCTGATAAAGGATGCAGCTCCCCGGGATCGTCTGCTCTCAAGAGTCACCAATTTTAAGAATCTAAGAAGGTCTCATTATTATCATTTCTGTTTTGTGCCCGTGAGCACCTGCCTTGAATTATATATGTTTGAAATGAATGATGGTGACCCAGTCGGCACCCCAACACTTTTTGGGATTCATTCTACATTCACCTGTCCATGTCCCCTAGAGTACAGAAATCTTGACCACCTTGACTCTGCACTTCAACAGCAATTTGGATACCGTTCAACTAACAAAGAGACATGCTAGCAACTTGCAGGTGTAAGAACGGTGAAAGCATTTTTAAAAAAAGGGCCTGCAGGTCAGCACTTAAGCTCTGACCCATCTGAACACTGCCATTAGTTCAAGATGACAACTGTAAATCCAGCTGCTGGTGTCAACAGAAGCCAGATGACACAGAGCCAGCCTGCCAGTCACCCACCATCAGCTCAACATGCCAGCAGACAGAAGCAAGCTGCATGTGCCAGCCTGCCAGATGCCACCATCAGTTATGGGTGCCAGATGATGAAAGCAAGCTGAAGTGCAGTCAGCTTCCATGTAGAAGCAGCCAAATATACAGTCAGCCTGTCAATCACCACCAGTTATTACATGCACTAGCTGGTGCCATTGCAACAATAAAGATCAAGCTGAACAGCCGCCCAACCTGCCTTTAAGGACTAGCACATTTTTAGTCTCCACTCTGCCATTGAAGAGAATGTAGCCACAGTATAGCAGGCTAAAGCTGGACAAACAACAGCTATTGGTAGAGCTCCTCCCAGAGTCTGATGACACCTTTGCCACAGAGAATCATAGACTAATTTGGTGTAACACATAATAGACACAGGTGATGTGGTACAGATCAAACTCCACCCACAACTCAAATGTGAGTTTCAACCTAACCATTACAAGAAATAATTGATATTGACATTGTTCAACCTGAAGATCCTGTTTGCTTGAATGACCTGTTTGTCCACTCAAGTGGGTCATCAAGAACCTGAAGGAGGTGTTCTTGGACATTCCAAAAGCTGTCTGGCAGCTGCACCCTGCCAAAGTCCATGCTCTCACCCCTAAATTATGTGACCCATAAGACCCTTTTTCAGTGAGGCAAGCAGTGTGCCTCTGCATTTGAGGCACTGAAGAAAGCACTGGTGATCAGCACACTCCTTGCTTTCCTAGATCCCAACCAAATGTTCATTATGGACTCAGATGTCAGCAATGTCAGGATTGTTGCTGTTTTGATCCAGTTTGGCCCCGAGAGTTAGTGAGAAATAGCTTACTACAGCCAGGCACCTTATGTAGTAGTCAGTGCCCTGAGAAAGTTCAGGTCTTATTTGTTTAGTACTAGATTTTGGTTACACACTGACCATGCATCATTGACTCCATTGGCTACTCAGCTTTAGGGAACCACAGGATCAGATTGAGAAAGTGCCATTTTTCATTGCTCCATTTTCATTGAGGTAGGCTGAGCAATAGCCACAGATTTAACCTTTTCTGCTGTTTGATGAAAGGTTGAGTCTAGCAGTCTCTGCCACCATGGGGATTGTGTCCTCAATATGTCTCATGGAAAATGCCTACTGGTTCAACAGCTTCATCACTACACAGTGGCATTCTACACCACAGCTGGCTGGAGCCCACCCAGGGTTAAGGCTCTGGCAGTTCAAGGTACCCCCTGCCCTCCAGAAGACAACGCTGCAGGCATTCCACAGGCTGGTGAGTGCAGCACACTTTGGAGTACAGAAGACCCTGCAATGGCTGTGTGCCACATTTTACTGGATTAGCTACCATAAAGATATAGAAATGTATGTAGAGACTTGCATCACCTCCACCTCAAAAACTGGCCTACAGATCATTCCTTCACAGCTGGTAGGGGTGCCCATGAAGAGCATTAATGCTGACATCCTTAGCCTTTTCCCATGATGACAAATACTTTGTGCTTGTTGCAGTTAACAACCTCATTGAGTGGCCAGAAGCCTTTGCTGTCCCTGACCAGAATAAAATTAGACCAGCTGAAAAGCTGGTGGCTGAAATGTTCTGCTGCTTTCAGGTACCACAGCAAGGGGTGTTGAGACTAGGCTGTTCAAGAAGTCTCTCCTAAACCCCCCTACATCCCAGGAGCAATAGAGTAGTGAAGCACTTCACAAGACTTTAACTACTCATCTGGCTATTCTCATGTCACCCCACCAACTGTGACAAGGTGTGGCTTCTAACATTTTGTGGTCCTACCACTCAGCCCATTCACAAGGTATCCTAGCAGCTCTTATATATGGCTGTGAGTTCCATACCCCAGTTGACTTCATCTTTGGGTGGCTCCCCTGAGGAGGAGATTGCCATTGAACCTGGTCTACAGTATTTACTTCAGCTGTGGGGCCACTTGGAGACAACCCACAATTCACTAAGTGCCAAAAATCCAAAGCAGGTTTGCACAAGAAGAGGTTGTAAAGCCACCAAGCTTGGGGTCAGCCCTTTGTTCCTGTTGACCAGGTATGGCTCTTTAACCCTTAGCGCAAGAGGAACCTGAAGTACTACAGTCACTGGGAAGGTGTACGCTAGTATGTCTGTCTGAAGTAATATGCAGGATCAAGATGCCAGCAAAGTAATTGTGCTTAATCAGGGGGGGCTGTTGCTATTCAAACACAAAACACCTGACTAAGAATTTCTGACGATCTCCTCAGGAACACCGGAGCCAGTGGCCCTGCCTGGCAAGGTTTCTCAATAGACCTCAGCAAATAAAGCACCTTCTGCTCTGGTCAGACGACTGAATTGGGATAGCAAGAATGCCTGAAACCACTTTGTCGAGGCTGTGAACGGAGTGCACATTCTACTTGACCCCAAATTCCAATACTTGGGATGCTAATCAATACTGCTGTTACTATTTATTTTATGATTTATGTTTATAAAGGTGTTCCATCAAACTTTGTGTTTACATTTGCCCACCATCATTGGGGGATCCTTCCTGGTTTATGTGTCCTTGTGGCTGAAGCTAAAGAGGCTAAGCTGAAGAAAGGTATATATTGCTAGCTGTACGGGCTGTTCAAAAAACGTCTGTGTTTACATCACTATCAAAAAAGAAAATTATTAAAAGTACTTTTTAGCAAGGGTGTCTACCTTACATTATTAAACTGAATTAAACAGATGTGTTGTCAGGAGCCCAGCACATTTACTTTATAATAACATTCATGAATTCTTGCCAGTTCCTAAAGAAGCTCTGCACAGTTCCACGCAAAGAGAATTTGGATTTTTTTACAGTTTAATTTAATATAAAATTGTTTTCTCATTCAGTTACGGTGGGAGCATTATGATTCTTCTAACTGAGCAAAATTTGTCAATGCACTAACAATGTGGTGTAGAAAACAACAGGTTTTGTTTACCAATAGATAATCTAATCCTTTTCCTTATTACACCAGACAGTGCTTTAGGAGAATTTGGGATGATTGTAAATCCAAGGCTATTTGACAGATAATCAAATATCCACATCCACAAAGGTTTTAATTTAGATCATTCTCAAAACCTATGACCTAGAGAGGATGGAGCTACATGGCACTGTTCACAATTTGGGTATCTGTTAATAAATATGGAAATGTTCTGAAAAAGAAACAATGAGTTTTAGAAGAATATTCACTTTAACAATAGGAATTCTGCCCACTGTGCCCAGAGCTGAAGAGCTGACAACATATTAACATTTTGTTTAATGCTCTCCAGGCAGCTGCAAATCTTGCAAAAGTTGAGTTTGAAAAGATCATTAAGTTTGTGTTGAACTGTAAGTTCTCAATACCCGAATTGTTCTGAGAAAGCCAATGGAAAACACTCTGATAAAGTGTGGTGTGTTAGGCAGTTAACTGAAGGTATTTCATGCTTTTATCCAAATTAATTTTAAAACCATAGATCTTATAAAAGTCATTTAGTGAATTTAACGATACATTCATGTCAATAATGAAGAGAACAATATCACCTGCATCCTTTATGATTCCCATTATTTCTTAGTGTTGATGGAGACAAATTGCCCGCTCTCCAACAGCAGCTACAAGCAGCATTGTTAAAATTGTACAGCCTTGTCAGGTTCCATATTCTAAAATGAAGGTATCTGAATTTACACTGTTTATCTGTACAGAGCGTCAATGCACAGAATCAAATAGCAGTCTTTTCTTGTGATGTTATTGAACTTCCTGTAATCCTCACTACCATCTTTTTTCTGAACTAGCACTACAAGTTCTGCCCACAGATTATCGGAAGGTTCAACAATGCAACATCAACCGCTTTGGACTAGATGATGTATCTGAGAATTATTGTGAGCCCTGAAATATTATGAAATGACAAACAAAAACTTAGACGTGATCTGACACAGGCAAGGGTCAAAACCATGAGATCAGACTCAAACAGTTAACTGGGAACAAAGGGTCAAAACATTTCTCAAGAGTCTAAGTCAATGCAAAGATCAAAACCAGAGTTACAATTTTATTGTTATGTGCCTATCTGCGAGAAAGACTAACCACTAAGAGAAATAAAGAAGTTGATTTATCCACTGAGTTAGTTATACTTTATGTTAACTAAAAATAATGTTTGTACAACTTATTTTATTTAATAACTAATGGGAAACTGATCTGGCACCTCATGTATAAATGGTGCGTATGCACAAAAATGTTGAGTACTCCCGTTTCCACGCTCAAATCACAATGTATAAAACTTAAATTTGGCATAAAGCCATGCACATTTTCACGCTAGCTAAATGCTTGGCATACGCAAATTCTCCGCTTGGTTTTGCAGCGTAAAAGCAGTTCTTTTGTTCCAGTGTGGTTTCCCTTTCTTTTTTTAGATCCACATCCCTGATGTGGCTTTATCATATTTTAGTTTATTAGTTTAAGGCATCTGATTGTAATTAACCTGTAACAATATAATGCTCCACGGAATGGCCAAACTATTCCAAATACCATACTTGCTTTAGCGTTGTTCCTCTCAATGCACCACTCAGACTATTTATCCCACTGTATCTGAGTTTGTAATCTTATCGGAAAGAGAATTATCAGTATACAGCATCACACTGCCTCAGCCATGCTGTCTATTGAACTGCTCTCAAATGGCAAACGCTTCAGAGCCTTTCCTGTACGGACCTCGTGGTTCAGAAACAGTTTCATCTCAAGAACTATAAACGCACTCAATCAGTCCATCAAGTGGTCGTTATAGAACTGTTTGTACTTATAAGTACAATTACCTCACTGTAAACTTGCGATACAGTTATAATATTGCACAACCTGCGCCACTTTATAAAGTGCATATTTACTGTACATATGATGACGATATCATTTTTAAGATGAAATGCAGCAAAATATGTTTATTACAATATACAGATAAAATGTTAACATCATTTAAATAATCTATATTGTTAATAATTAAACATGTGAGGACACAGTGTCGCAGCGCTAGCAAGGAGCTGGCGCCCATTCAGGGATTGTTCCTGCCTCGCGCTGTATTCCTGCTGGGACTGGCATGACCCTGGAAGGATAGATGGATGGAATAATTAAATATGTACTACGGAGATATTTCAATGTTCTTTAAAAGTTTTGAAGAGTCGGCGTTCTAAGCTTACAGATGGCTTAACCTCTATTACAGAGCTGATTGTGTGGCGATTGGTTACTTGGAGAAAGAAAAGGAAGGACAGGAATTGGAGGTTCTGGTTTGTTTTTCCCTTTTTAGTGTTGCAAATCGAGACAAACAGATAGTTGTGCTTTAGCTCAACTGCATAAGATGGCCAGACATTGTGTCCAGCACCTTTGACTGTGGACATGCAATCAAGAGAGAGGCTACATAAGCAGATTTATCACAGGAGACAATATTCTTCTGGCCGGTATGCTGCTGATGATATTCGTGTGGAGATCCTGAAGGTTCTGGATGTTGTTAAGCTGTATTTGTTGATATTCCTTTTTAACATTACTTGGAGGTTGGGAATTGTACCCTGGGATTAGCAAACTGAGGCAGTGGTCACCATTTTTAAGAATGGAGACCATAGAGTGTGCTCCAACATTTATTGGAATCACACTATTCAGCCTCCCTGGGGAAGGTCTATGCACTGGTGCTAGAAAGGAGGGTCCGTCTGTTGGTCAAAACTCAGATTCAGGAGGAACAATATGGATTTCATCCCAGTCAAGGAATACTGGACCAGCTCTTTGACCTTATGGGAATTTTTGAGGGGTCAATAGAGTATGCCAAGCCAGTCTACAAGTGTTTTGTGGACATGGAAAAGGACTATGAATATGTCCTTCAGGGTGTCCTGTGAACGATACTTTAGGAGTACTGGGCCTGCTTTTATGGGCTATTCAGTGGAAGGAAAAGAAGAGGATAAGGTTGCCCCCTCGCGACCCAGGGTGGTAGTACATACCTCAGAAGAGGCCATGAAGATGAGCCACTGAGAGACATGCATAACAACATATTTGTGTGTTTATATGTGTGTAACATAACATTCTGACATTGGTTTAATCCAATTCATAGTCACTGGAGGCAGGAACCTATTCTGACAGGAGTAAGTGGAAGAGAGAAGCCGTTTGTGAACTGTGTGAAAGTCCATCATGGTACTCACTAATGCATACCCACAAACGTAGCCCATTTAGATAAATCAGCTAATCTGAGTTGCTAATAGCAAATCTATTTGATTGGGGGGGGGGGGGCAAGAAGAATGTATAAACTACACATGGACAATGCTTGGGCATAGAATTGAAACACAGAACACTTGAACCATAGGGCTAATCACTCTGTCACTACTACACATATGTAACATCCATCCATCCATCCATTTTCCAACCCACTGAATCCGAACACAGGGTCACGGGGGTCTGCTGGAGCCAATCCCAGCCAACACAGGGCACAAGGCAGGGAACCAATCCTGGGCAGGGTGCCAACCCACCGCAGGACACACACAAACACACCCACACACCAAACACATACTAGGGACAATTTAGAATCGCCAATCCACCTAACCTGCATGTCTTTGGACTGTGGGAGGAAACCGGAGCGCCCGGAGGAAACCCACGCAGACACGGGGAGGACATGCAAACTCCACGCAGGGAGGACCCGGGAAGCAAACCCAGGTCTCCTAACTGCGAGGCAGCAGCGCTACCACTGCGCCACCGTGCCGCCTACCATATGTAACATAATTTTTGAAATTAGGAAAAGGCCGTTTGACTACAACTGCTGTCATTTTGCATAAAATATGAAAAGTACATCTTCATTCACTATATTATGTATTGGCTTACAACATACACAACACATTCAAACATTTTAGGTCAAACAATATATTAAGATTTCTTTATTTTGTTGCATTAACATGGGACTTTTTGAAGAAGCCATGGGTGCTTGTTGTATCACTGGACATTGAAAAACAAGGTTATAACTAACTAGAGTGGTTTGATTTCCAGTATAGGTTAGTTATAAAAAGAGAGTACTCACTTACAGCGAAGGTGAGAAGCCTACAGGAGCAAACAGCTGTGATGGTGGTATTGAGGCACACTGCGGGTGGAAACATGTTGAGGTGAGGAGGCCTGTCTTTCACACCAGAACACTAACATCCTGGCATTACTTCATGTCATACCAGGGGAAGGACATCCATATAAGTCGTGGCTGAGTAACCGGTTGTAAATAAAGGCACGTAAGCCAGGCGTGCAGAGCAACCATAAGATTCAAAAGTCCTGAGGGAAGAGAAAAAAACGGATGAAAGCATCTGTAGGAAGCTGCCTGAAGTTGGGAGGCTCGTGCAGGTGAAAGTGTGTGTGTGCTGGCAGCCACACATGCGTGTGCAAACAAGACGCTCAAAATACAGGAAGACTTCTGCCTAAATCGAGGCTATGGGGTGCAAGGTCACAAGTGGTGTTGCTGACAGGTTGGTGTCAGGCCAGAGTTGATTGGCCAGGTAGTTCAGCTCAGCAGATAAAACCGAGAAGCTGTCAGCAGGGGTTGTCTTTTGACCATCTGTAGAAGAGAGAAGGTAGCAGAGCGATTTTTGATAGAGTGATTCTTTATGAGCATTCCTGTATATAGAGCTATGTATTTTTTCACTATGTTTCTTGTATTTTATGCTTGTGCCATTTTTTTTCACTTTTTGATTTTGATAACTATTTTTCTGTCCTCTTGATATTTGTCCTGTGAGAAGGAGGAAGAAGAAGAGTTGTCTAATCATGTGTTATTGTTATTTTTTTCCTCACTTTTATTTTTGAGCCATGTAAATAGTGTACAGATTCACCCTCAACTATTTTTCTTTATTGTTGCATGTATATTCAATCAGTGTCATTGCAGAAGAATACAATTATTTTGAAGTGCATGACACTAGAGTTTTTGTTTTCTTACTGGAACCTCAATAAAGATTTGTTTCCTTTTGAATATTTTTGGTTCTGTGCCTTTAAAATACACCACTGATCGGTTCAGTTACGTTACAGATGCCCAGACCCTGAGTGTATGCAGAGGTGCCATAGCACAGTGTGTCACAGTGCTATCTGGGGTGGGCCACAGGTTTATTGAACACACTGTCCTCAGCAGTCCTGCGTTCATGAGCGTTGAACAACCTTCAAGCTTTGGAGGTTCTTTACTCTGTGAAGACTTTCTGGCTCCTCAGCACCCAGCTTTGTTCCCTTTCAAGTGCTTTAGGTTCTTATAAGTACCTTATGACGCAGTTGTCAATCTGCAATTGTAAACTGAGGTTGTAGCACCACAGATACATAAGTTTTGTTTTGTAAACTTTTCTGATTCTTAGACATTACAAATAAATTACAGAAGAACTGTGCCTTTTATTATTGTGTTTCTATGTGTTGCCCCTGATATTCACTACCAGTGGTGTTTTTGTAGTGATAGGCAAAATGCTGCAATTCACCTTCTCTGCATTCATTCTTTATATGCTGTTCAAGTACAGGCACACAATGCATGCCATCTTTTTTATTTTTGACAGAATTAATTGCTATTCTTCATGCTTTTTCAAGGACAGGATTAAACTGCGGCATTATGGTATCAGAATTTGGGAAAACCGCCAAGAATTTTGCCTGTTTCTTATTTGTTGATTAGGCAAGATGTTTTTTCTTTTGCCTTTAACTCAATTTAATTATTTGGCATTCAATTGCTGCAAATCTTTTAACTGTGGCACAAACAGAAAGCACTGCATCCCTGGTACTGACTGTCCCATGCTACAGAAAATGAAGTGATGCCATTTTAAGTCCTACACCAAGTCTTATTACTGAAGGACCACTGTAATTTTAATTGCATTGTAATCTATCATGCGTGAACTGTGCGTTCACATCTCAGTAAAGGTTAAGAAGCCTTTTACCTTCTATAAAAAGTCCATAAAAAATAACCTCAGGTTAAACAAGTCCTGTGTGAATTGATATGTCAGTAATATTCCTTAATTTACTGCAAAAATGACATTTTCCCAGAAATTATAGAGGTTTTCTTGGACAGAAAATGGAGACAATCGAAGAACTGGTCAAACCATTTCATACTGCATTGGTCAAGTGGATGATATGGTGGACAAAGGAGCTCCAAATCCAGAATTCTCATCAGAGAACTTAGAATTGTGGTCTAGTTAGTTAAACAACCCACTTCAGCCTTCTAGATCTACACAGTGTTTAACAACAAGAGCCATTGTTATCTGTTTTAATCAATTAATAACTAATTCATTAATGAGTTTGTACCATCAAATGTATTTTCTCTGTTTTAATTATTCTCTCTTAACATGTGACTAAATTTTATTGCTTCTATTCTTATTATTGGGAGGAGCAATAGTTTCATCTCATGAGACGGTGAAGTGACAATATTGCATAACTGTAGTAGCCATGGATGTCTCTATAGTTTTTCCAGTGTCATGCATGCATGCTTGGGGTCCTCAGGTAAGCTGAGTATTATAACTACCGGCAGGAGGGGGTGCTGTTGCTAACTATGCCTTTTGTTTCCTCCACAGTATGGCGCCATCACCAGGGAGTGATGCCTAGTCCTGCCCCCACTGGGTGTCTGAAGCCACGCCCCTTCTGGGAGTGAGCCAAAATAAACAGGGAACTCAGGAGTGGAGCTCAACAGAAGACCCAAGCCAGAAAACAAGATGGAGCTCTTGTAGTCTCTAACTGAGAGGAGTACATATTTGTTTTATTTTGTGTACTCTGGGAAGGAATTTTTTCTTTGGAACTGTTTATTATAAAATGGGGCTGTGGCACGCCATCTATTGCACCGTGACTAGCAATTTCCTTAGTTGACACGAGGCATACGTTATATCTTGAGAATCCATGGTAATCCAATCCAATGTTGTGTGGTAGCATTCCAAATAGGGCTTGCAATGATACATGTAAGCTGTGCAGAATTGAATTAAATGTTTGAGCACCTCACTGCACTCAGTAGGTGATATCTGAGTAGCCACCAAGATGTTTGGCAGCCTGGCCGTTTCACATATGCATTAAACAAAACAAACTTCAATTTTTGGCCAGAAACACATTTTCCTTGTTGAGTAAAAAGAATAAAAGCAACCATATTAGATGATTTATGCCACTCACAGGATACAAAACCTTCCATATACTTATGTACTGCTTTTCAAACACAAATGCATCTTCTGAAAGGCTGTCCTGATACATTCCAGATGGAACAGATGGGGAAATTAAAATAAAGACCTCTTCTAAACCATCAAGATGTGCCTCTTGTACTCAGTTCAGGAGACATATCAAGCTGGAAAAATGGCTTGTGTGAGACAGCTTTGATACAACTTGACTAAGCTGTCTGCTGCATTGAGCCCTGTAAGAATGTAAGAGGAAGGCAAAGTAATTCAATGGTGTTTGTCAGGAATATTTAAACTAACCTTCTTCGATGTTTGGATAGTAAAAGAAATGCATTTGTCTATAGATGTAACTATTATCAGCCTGATGTTACTACACACAGCACTTTATCTATGACTAAAATAGTGCCTTCTATTCCTTTCTATCTATCAGAATCACACAAGGAATGCTGCATTGGCTTTTAACAAACCCTAATTTTTGATAGCCCCCCAGCCTTGAATTCCAAAAAAGACAAGAAAGGTCCTTGTAGTGAAGAAAATGGAAAAAAAATCTTGGGAAAGGCAATTCAGAGGGACACCCCCTTCCAGGAAGGTTGGCGATGGGTGTCAAAAAATGGGGTAAATACAACACACAAAACAGAACACAAGTAATCCTCTTCGCAAAGCTAGATGGCCAATCTATCATTGCCACCTCATAAATACAATGCAATAGTATAAACTACAAGGCAAAATTCATGCACAGATTATACCGCTCACAAAACTATCACATGTGAGGATACATATTTGTTCAAATACATCAAAAGAATCATCAAATTGTAGAACGACAGCCAGATTGTAGAATAGGAGTCAGACAAGCCAGACACAGTCCTGGAGACCTTAGCCAAAAAGCTGCTTCCCCTACTGGCCATTCTACAGCTGAGCAATTCCGGGGCCGGCTAATTTGATGAAAGGACCCTTCTACCCGATGATTCCAGTGCTCATTTATCAGAGATAAGTTTTCCATAGGCAGGCAAACAACTTGGCATTAGAACAGTGACACCAAGTGCCACATGTGAATACCAAGATGAGAAACAGAATAGGCGAGTAATAGTTAGTAACAGCTTATAAATGTCATATAACTTATATTTTAGGACTAATGACTAACATCAGAGATGCAGAATCCACAGGTAATTAGCAGCTCTAGTCAGGGTATGCTAAACTGAAGTAGTGAGTGTTCATCTGGGATTTAAAAGCTGAGACTAAAGGGGCTTCTCTTATAGTACTAGGTAGACCATTATACAGCATCGGGGTCTGTAACTAAAAGCACAACCGCCCACTGTTATTTTATTATTCCATGAAATGGTAAGCAGACCACCATCTTATGATCTTAATGTACATTCAAGTTTGTAAATGATGATAAGTTCAGATAAATAAGCAGGGCTTTGTCCATTTAAGGCTTTATCTGTTAAAAGGAGGATTTTGAAATCTGTCCTAAACTTAAGCTGGAGCCAGTGTAAGGATTTAAGAACTGGAGTCATGTGTTTGTATTTTCTTGTTCTTCTACTAATTCTTGCAGCAGAATTTTGAATTAACTGAAAGCTGTATAAATAATGATTTGAATAGCCAGTGAACACCACACTGCAATAGTCAATCCTACTAGAAATACATATATCAATGAATTTCTCAGTGTCCTGCATATTTAGAAAATGTGTTAATTTTCAGAAAAAAACATGTGTTGTATAGTATTGTAATATCTGCTTTAAATGACATGCTAGGGTCAAAGATAACACCTAGAATTGGGGGCTGATTCAGTAAATCTAATGGCGATGACAACTGAGCTAAATAATGACAAAATATAGTTATAAACACCATCATTCCCTCCAAAAATTAACATCTCTGTTTTGTCTGCGTTTAAGGACAAGTAGTTCTCATCCATCCACAACCTTTAACTCACTGACACATTAATTAAGAACATCAGAGAACTGTCATTTGACCTAAAAGAAAGGTATAATGGCATGTAATCTGCATACAAGTGAAAATTAATGTTATGTTTTCTAATGACAAATCCAAGTGGAAGCATGTAAAGTGAAAACTGTAAAGGTCTCAGTACTGAGACCTGTGGTAATGTGCGTCTAGTGGGTGAGTGCTGTGAGGCGCCGTGTGTATGGACACACGTAGAGCCGGTATAATGGCCAGTACGGGTGTGTTCATTTTTACACGGCTGTGTCCTCGCAGCCTGCACAGTGCAGGCGGTTTAAGGTATGGTGTGCCTGAAAGGAAAAGCTGCCATTAGCCTATGTAAACTAGGTTGAGTCAGAGATGGACATCCCATATTGTAAAGAAATGATTTTACTTACCGGTGAGTCGGCAACGGGTGTGACCCGCAGGGGTTCGATTTTAAATACATAGTTGTTTGGGCGTGTCACGGCACTTGGCGAGAACACGCTAGCGTCTACCTGGATAGGTGGGTGAGGAAGACGGGGTGGCAGATTGGCTGGACAATCTTGCCGGTTATATTTAAGGAGTTACAGGCCAACAGGGGTCATCAGTGGACCTAAAGGCGAGGTAGGAGTAAGCACTGTTGAGTTATTGGAGGAGCAGTTGTGATTTTGGCGGCTTTGTAAATATTCTTTTGTATATAGTGTTATATATCTCCTACTGATCATTTTTGGTGGAGGTATATATATTTATTTGGTGCTGGGATCATTTTGATTTTAGGTTTGGTGCAATTGTTTTTGTATATACACACACTTGTTTTTGTGCATTTTTTCTTTCCTGCTGGAGGAGCTTCTTAAGCCAGAGGTAAAAGAAGGCAGCCTTCATTACTGGACCGTGTGTGTGTAGTTTTTGTAGGAGTGCATGGTTTTTGTAAATACACCATATTTTTCCTTTTTTTTTTGTTTTTATTTAACTCTGAAGAAGTGTCAGTGTTGATGGACTGTGTCTCAAAACCCACCTGACACTACTGCATTTTTGGTTGTACAGCACTCTTGTAAATAATCTTGCACCATTCACCCTTCAATTTTTGTCTGTGTCTCTCTCTTCACTGATCCTGTTCGGTTCATAAACTATCAGAAGTCCAGAGTGTAGGCTGAGGCCACTTCCCACTACATGGTATATCACAAGCCCTGCGGTACACCATATCTCCCTTCTGTGTATAAGGATGGAGTACTGTCAGCACATTTTGGTAAGAGGCCAGACACAATTAAATTCCAACATTTTCTTTTTGCTTTGGTGCGTAGAGAGATGAAATTCCACTTTAATACCTGCCACACACGTGCGCGTGGGATGCAGCTAAAGGGCTTGAATGAGGGTAATTCCAAGCCAAATCAGAGGGTGGCGAGTTGCACTGATGCTTTCTCTTTTTCCACTGCAGACCAATTACGGGAAATTCAGCCTGGACTCAATGATGTCACTTCCAGTATCGATGATGTCACTTTTGGCACCACATTGCGAAGTCTTAAAACTAAACTTGGCATAAAACCACGCACATTTTCACTTGAGTATGCAAGTTCTCTGCTCAGTTTTGCAAACTCACGGCACTCAGCATCAAAGCAGTGCTACTGTTCCTGTGTGATTTCCCTTTCTTTTTTAGATCCACATCTCCAACGCAGCTTTATCAAATACACTGAAATTAACTACATATCGTTTATTAGTTTAAGGAATCTGATTGTAATCAACCCGTAACCATATAATGGTCCACGGAATGGCCAAACTATTCCAAATACCATCGCTGCTTTAGTGTTGTACTCTCAGTGCACCACTCAGAGTATTTTACCCATTGTATCTGAGTGTGGAATCACAGCTCTACAGCAGCTGATTGGAAAGAAGATTATCGGGATACAGCATCTAGCACACGCTGCCTCAGCCATGGGCACAGTCTATTTAAACTTCTTCCATACAGTATGGAAAATGCTTCAGAGCCTTTCCTGTAGGGACCTCGCGGTTCAGAAACAGTTTTATCCCAAGAGCTCTAAACGCACTCAATCAGTCCATCAAGTGCCCCTGGTAGAACTGTTTATACTTGTAAGTACAATCACCTCACTGTAAACTTGCACTACAGTTATAATATTGCACAACCTGAATTGGTTACTTGGAGAAAGAAAAAGAAGGACAGGAATTGGGGATTAGTGCATTTGAGAGAGACTGTGCTGCTGCAATAAATTATTTCATCGAAGGTCACGCAGCAAGCATCTTGTAGGATTCAGGAACAATCTCTGGAGGGGGCACCAGGTCGTCGCTACCAGTGCGCCACTCTGTCCCCATGTTTAATACCTGCTTTAATTCTTATCATTATGAAAATTTTATCAGGTATACATCTTAGTATTTAAATTGTTCAGAGAGCTGTAATATCATGAATGTAATGTATTCTGTGTCCTGTCGGCAGAAGAGAAAGCCTGTTTAAGAAGAATATAGTGATTCACACACATAGAGTACATAAGGAACACATACAATACGAAGCATTTAACATGCTACTTTAGTTACGATGGGATTTGAGAAACTAGTAAACTAAATGATTTTAAGATGAAGTTTATGACGTTCTACTTTAATGACAAAATAAACTACGTGATTAAAGTGGAAATTTCAAGATTAAAGTTGACATTTGGACATTTTTTTCCACTGTGTCCGTATTTTGTTTTTCTTTTCTCTGTACCCTAAAACGCTTCCATATGACACTCAAACGGTGGGCTACGACTCACCTTTTCATGTCGACTTTGATATCTGACCACTTCTTATTTATTTCAGGCACTGTACGACTTTCTGAATTTGACCTTTCGAGTTTCTCTACCACTCTGTCACTCAATCAACTTCCTTTTGCTGTTTATATCACTGCTTAAACCAACAAATAGTATGTTTTCCTTGCCTCTACTTGGTATTCGCTGAAATTCTTCTTTTCCCCCCGTGCTTTTGCCATTGACTTTTCACAGAATGCAAAACATAAGGGGCAATTTATGTTGATATGTATATTCAAAGAGGCGCAATTCGGCCTCAGGGAGTCAAGGTGGTGACTTTTCATGCTCAACTATTGGAGAGGAAGAATATGGAAGTTGGCGTATGCAAAGATTTATGCATCTGGATTTTTTTATGCGTATGCACATTTCTTTTTTTGTCCGTATGCCATGTTTTAGTGTGAATTCTACGCACAGTGTTACGCATGAGGCCCCTGGTCATGACCCCGATGATGTCACTTCCAGTCTCGAAGACGCTACTTCTGGTTCTAGTCACGATTACATCACTTCTTTTGCTTTACTTTGAAACCTCTATCTTAACCTCACCCAGACAGTTCTGTTTTGGACTCCAATCTGTACACAACTGTACAACCAATATAACACTTTGAAACTAGGTTCAAGTATACGGAGGTGGCCTCAAACCTTTTTGTGGCTCTTTGTCTTTTCTTTGACACACCTCAAATTGCTGTAAATATTAGTGCCAAAATGCAGCAATAAGGTAGATACTTCACCATCGACCAAAAGATCCAATTTAGCCACAATGTCAGATGCTTTTGCCTCTGGGAAGCATTTAACATTAACTGCTGGATTAATATAGTTTGGAATTCTAACATTCCACACTATATAGTTGCAAATTATGAAGAGGATGAAAAATGGAAGGGCCATTGGTCCAGATGACATACCTGTGGAAGCATGGAGGTGTTTAGAAGAGATGACAGTGGAATTTTTAACCAGATTGTTTAATGGAATCTTGGAAAGTGAGAGGATGCCTGAGGAGTGCTGAAGAAGTGTACTGGTACTGATATTTAAGAATAAGGGGGATGTGAAGGACTGTAATAAATACAGGGGGATAAAATTGATGAGCCACAGCACGAAGTTATGGAAATGAGTAGTAGAAGCTAGGTTAAGAAGTGAGGTGATGATTAGTGAGCAGCAGTGTGGTTTCATGCCAAGAAAGAGCATCACAGATGCATTGTTTGCTCTGAGGATGTTGATGGAGAAGTATAGAGAAGGCCAGAAGGAGTTGCATTGCATCTTTGTGGATCTGGATAAAGCATATGACAGGGTGCCTAGAGAGGAGCTGTGGTATTGTATGAGGAAGTCGGGAGTGGCAGAGAAGTACGTAAGAGTTGTACAGGATATGTATGAGGGAAGTGTGACAGTGATAAGGTCTGTGGTAGGAGTGATGGATGTATTCAAGGTGGAGGTGAGATTACATCAGGAATCGGCTCTGAGCCCTTTCTCATTTACAATGGTGATGGACAGGTTGATAGACAAGATTAGACAGGAATCCTCGTGGACTATGATGTTTGCTGATGACATTGTGAACTCTAGTGATAGTAGGGAGCAGGTTGAAGAGACCCTGGAGAGGTGGAGATATGCTCTAGAGAGGAGAGGAATGAAGGTCAGTAGGAACAAGACAGAACACATGTGTGTAAATGAGAGGGAGGTCAGTGAAATGGTAAGGATGCAGGCAGTAGAGTTGGAGAAGGTGGATGAGTTTAAATACTTGGAATCAACAGTACAGAGTAATGGGGATTGTGGAAGAGAGGTGAAGAAGAGAGTGCAGGCAGGGTGGAATGGGTGGAGAAGAGTATCAGGACTGATTTGTGACAGACGGGTATCAGCAAGAGTTAAAGGGAAGGCCTACAGGACAGTAGTGAGACCAGCTATGTTATATGGGTTGGAGACCATGGCACTGACTAGAAAGCAGGAGACAGAGCTGGAGGTAGCAGAGTTAAAGATGCTAAAGGGAAGAGGAAAAGAGGAAGGCCTAAGAGAAGGTTTATGGATGTGGTGAGAGAGGACATACAGGTGATGGGTGTGACAGAGCAAGATGCAGAGGACAGAAAGATATGGAAGAAGATGATCCTCTGTGGCAACCCCTAACAGGAACAGCCAAAATAAGAAGAAGAAGGACTAGGCCCCTTTGTTCCAGTGATGGGTACTGTTAATGCTGCAGCATAAAAAGACATTTTAGACAACTGTGGTCTTCTAACTCTGAGGCAACAACTTGGGAAGGCTCTTTTCTCTCCCAGTAAGACTGTATCCTTGTGCATAAGGACATGGAGGAACTTGAGTGGCCTACACAGAGCCCTGACCTCAATCCTATTGAACACCTTATGGATGAATTTGAACACCCATTGTGAGCCAGGTCTTCTCATCCCACCTTCAACACCAGATCTCACAAATGCTGTTTTGGTTGAATGGGCACAGAGTTCCACAGACACATTCCAAAGTCTGGTGGAAACACTTCTTAGAAGAGTGGTTGCTATTATTAATGGGACCAACTCCATGGTTTTAGAAAGGGATGTCCAATAAGCTCACAGAGGTGGGATGGGCAGGTTTTCAGAAGTATTTGGCCATATAGTGTATTTTAAGAGTACTGTCTAAGCAGTTTGCCATTGCCCAATGTGCCTGGCACCTAAGGTTAAAAAATCTTAGACCTGATACCCTGTCCAAGCATTCAGCATTTGAACAAAGTGAAGAGGCACACAGTTTGCTCTCCGCAAGACTGCAGGGTAATTAGTTTACTGTAATTTAATATGAACAGTCCAAGCGTTTACAATACCTCCAAACCATTAGACTAAGAGCTGATCTGAATGTGAAATGATGTTTGTGCCAATGAATCATAAGTGCCTTATTCATCTCTCTCCAGTGACTAATGCAGTGAAGAGAATGCGCTGTGCATTCCCTCAATGAAGAACTAACTTTCTTTACTGATTAATTGAATTCAAATTGAGTTAATTAAGTGATGCTGGAATTCATTTTACGATTAGATGAAAACAGTGTTTAAAAGTGCCTTTCCATTTCCACCCTGCTATAGAAGTCCTTCAAATGGCTGTTGCTATGACACCCCAAATTAGCCACCACAGACAGGTGTACTTGTTTTCATGGGTACTGATATGTAAGTGAGAATTGATAGTGTACTTAATCAAATTCACAGACATTATCACTGCCACCTTACACTGCCCACCTCCCGTTTCCCAATTCTTATGGCATTAGACTTCAAAATCCAAGGCTGTCGTTATAATCCACACCTCTGCCTTGCTGTGTGGCTCTCACAAAGTCACTGACCCTTGTCTCCAAGATTTATACCAGTTTTACTAACAGCAGGTCAGGCTTAGCCCAAACCAAAACTAAACCCAAAAATCAAAGTCAGAGAGACTTGAGCAAAAGTGAAAAACTGGGAATCAAAGAGATCATTTATCAGAACCAAAATGAGATCAGAAATTCAAAATCAAAGCGCAAGAACAAGGATTTGTTAGCTGGAAACTAATCAAAAAGAAAGTCTTGGGAACAGCAATTCAAGGGTTTACTTATCAAGCTTGGATAAAACATGGATGCTTGTACTGATTCTTGACCTACTGAGGTTATGATCACAACATCTATGAACACCCCACTAGCTGCAGGAGGGTGCATCATAGCAAAATGGTGGTACCTGAGAGAAACACAAAATGGTGTCACAAAAAACATAAACAATTGTTGAACTTTGTTAAGGTGCATAAAATGCAAAATCCAATCTCAGATTTGAAATCCCTGCATTTCAAAACTCTATAACTGGCATATAAACTAGAATTTGCATAATACGTTTTCAAATATTCTGGAGCATTGCAATGGACGACTGCTGGATCTTTCTTTCTGACCTGAATATAAAGGGAGAGGGAGGATGCAGCAACAGTGATGTCAGGATGGTCCCATTTTCTGGGGCTCACCCACAAAACACAAATGATAAATAAAAAACAAATACAACAAAAATGACACAAAAATCTACTCTCTATATATAAAATCCTAAGCCTAAAAGTGCAATGGTGACATTTTTATGTCACTTTTTTGTCACACTTTAAATCAGACTTATTTTAAAACTTACATATATATGTTTGGCATCAATCTTTTCCGAATTTATCGAACTTTAATGTGATGTTGTTAGATTTTCAGATTCATATTCTGTTTTTAAATTATAAACTAAAAAATATCAAGAACTCACGTCCTGAGAGATGGGACTTTGTGCCAAAAGATTTAACCACACCCAGGGCCGGAAATAAATCACAAAGAGTAGGACAGCTGCTGTACAGGCTTTTAAATGTTCGAAGCACCATGTGAGATGTATTTGTTTCCCGTTGTATAACCGTTTAAGAGGGGGTTTCGGAGGAGCGACCGCATCTCCTTGGGGTGCGTTCAGCCCCCCTCTTCACAACGAGAGCGGCAGAGACGCAAAGTGGATGGCGAGCGAAGAGAGCAGGGAGGAAACCCCTAGTATAAAAAATAATAATATAAAAATCACAAAAAAATAATAATAAAACAGAAAATAAATATAAGCAAAAGGAAAAAACTAGGAATGTTGCTGTGTTTTTTCCCAGTTCATATTTGTCTTTATATTCTTCTTTTTCCCAAGTCAATTCAAAGGTCTACAAAAAATATTTTTTTGTTTGTTTGCTTTATGAATTCTTTACACTGTTTTCACATATGAAATCAGAATTAAGGTAGCATGTCAAATTTTTGAGATATACATCATTGACGTTTTGACACTTTGGAACATCATAAAATATACAGTGCATCCGGAAAGTATTTACAGCGCATAAAATTTTCCACATTTTGTTATGTTACAGCCTTATTCCAAAATGGATTAAATTCATTTTTTTCCTCAGAATTCTACACACAACACCCCATAATAACAACGTGAAAAACGTTTACTTGAGATTTTTGCTAATTTATTAAAAATAAAAAATTGAGAAAGCACATGTACATAAGTATTCACAGCCTTTGCCGTGAAGCTCGAAATTGAGCTCAGGTGCATCCTGTTTCCCCTGATCATCCTTGAGATGTTTCTGCAGTTTAATTGGAGTCCACCTGTGGTAAATTCAGTTGATTGGACATGACTTGGAAAGGCACACACCTATCTATATAAGGTCCCACAGTTGACAATTCATGTCAGAGCACAAACCAAGCATGAAGTCAAAGGAATTGTCTGTAGACGCCCAAGACAGGATTGTCTCGGGGCACAAATCTGGGGAAGGTTACAGAAAAATTTCTGCTGCTTTGAAGGTCCCAATGAGCACAGTGGCCTCCATCATCCGTAAGTGGAAGAAGTTCGAAACCACCAGGACTCTTCCTAGAGCTAGCCGGCCATCTAAACTGAGCAATCGGGGAGAAGGGCCTTAGTCAGGGAGGTGACCAAGAGCTCCAGAGGTCCTCTGTGGAGAAAGGAGAACCTTCCAGAAGGACAACCATCTCTGCAGCAATCCACCAATCAGGCCTGTATGGTAGAGTGGCCAGACGGAAGCCACTCCTTAGTTAAAGGCACATGGCAGCCCGCCTGGAGTTTGCCAAAGGCACCTGAAGGACTCTCAGACCATGAGAAAGAAAATTCTCATTGAACTCTCATTGAACTCTTTGGTGTGAATGCCAGGCGTCACGTTTGGAGGAAACCAGGCACCGCTCATCACCAGTCCAATACCATCACCAAAGTGAAGCATGGTGGTGGCAGCATCATGCTGTGGGGATGTTTTTCAGCGGCAGGGACTGGGAGACTAGTCAGGATAAAGGGAAAGATGACTGCAGCAATGTACAGAGACATCCTGGATGAAAACCTGCTCCTGAGCGCTCTTGACCTCAGACTGGGGCGACGGTTCATCTTTCAAGCACACAGCCAAGATATCAAAGGAGTGGCTTCAGGACAACTCTGTGAATGTCCTTGAGTGGCCCAGGCAGAGCCCAGAGGTGGCGCAGTGGTAGTGCTGCTGCTTTGCAGTAAGGAGACTGTGGAAGATTGTGGGTTCGCTTCCCGGTTCCTCCCTGTGTGGATAGCGCTTTGACTACTGAGAAAAGCACTATATAAATGTAATGAATTATTATTATTAATTATCTGATTGAACATCTCTGGAGAAATCTTAAAATGGCTGTGCACCAACGCTTCCCATCCAACCTGATGGAGCTTGAGAGGTGCTGCAAAGAGGAATGGGCGAAACTGGCCACAGATAGGTGTGCCAAGCTTGTGGCATCATATTCAAAAAGACTTGAGGCTGTAATTGCTGCCAAAAGTGCATCGACAAAGTATTGAGCAAAGGCTGTGAACACTTATGTACATGTGCTTTCTCAGTTTTTTTTTTTTTAATAAATTTGCAAAAACCTCAAGTAAACTTTTTTCACGTTGTCATTATGGGGTGTTGTGTGTAGAATTCTGAGGAAAAAAAAATGAATTTAATCCATTTTGGAATAAGGCTGTAACATAACAAAATGTGGAAAAAGTGAGGCGCTGTCAATACTTTCCGGATGCACTGTATCAACACAATATCTGGAGTTTGAACTATGTCCCACCAAAATTGTTTTGATGTGTAACATGTGGCGAATTTGTTTATCTCAATTGCATCCCTAGTGGAATTACCGGTATTTATCAAAATGGTTATCCGCCTTTACTGCCCAGTCACCCTAGTTGTCCAAGACATGGAACATCATAACTGAAAAAAACAGGATGTGCTAGACATAAATGTTTTTCAGATTTGGAAATTTGTTAAAGTACAGGTGAAACAATCCCAGTAGCAAATACTTGTTGACCAGTGTTACTTTTGACTTGTTTACATTTAATTTTGTATTTATCCATTTTTCTTGAACCAGAGTTCTCAGTTTATAGGGAAAGGGCCTTGTTATGAATTATGAATGTCAGCTGCTGCAGTCATTAGGGCCACAGTTACCTGAGAGGCCCATGTAAGACTGCTGTCCGCCTCAGCACTCTGCTGTGGAAATAGTTAGCATATGTCTGATGTCTTTAGGTGCATTCCTTTAAGTTTGTCAACAGCTGCATTTAATATTTGTTAGGAATGGATTCTTCTAATTTTTTATGTTTTTCTGCATTGAGTCTTGTAATCTTACACTCATTTTGTGGTGTTTTTTGAGTCACAGTCTGATTCTGACATCCATTTGTGTCAATTTGCCTGTGCTTTGTTGATGAATAATTTTTAATCCATTTCATTCACCATGTTGGTTTTCAACCTCACCACAACTTTTCAGCTTCTGTTGTTAGGGTATATGCTCTCATTGTTAGGGTTGTGTCCTCTGAAGTCATTATAGATAGATAGATAGATAGATAGATAGATAGATAGATAGATAGATAGATAGATAGATAGATAGATAGATAGATAGATAGATAGATAGATAGATAGATACTTTATTAATCCCAAGGGGAAATTCACATACTCCAGCAGCAGCATACTGATAAAGAAACAATATTAAATTAAAGAGTGATCTCAAATGCAGGTAAAACAGACAATAACTTTGTATAATGTTAATGTTTAGCCCCTCGGGTGGAATTGAAGAGTCGCATAGTGTTGGGGAGGAATGATCTCCTCAGTCTGTCAGTGGAGCAGGACATTGACAGCAGTCTGTCGCTGAAGCTGCTCCTCTGTCTGGAGATGACACTGTTTAGTGGATGCAGTGGATTCTCCATGATTGACAGGAGCCTGCCAACAGGACAGGAGACCGCACCTGTCAAACTCTGCCACAGATGTCAAACTGCCCAGCTCCATGCTGACAATAGAGCCTGCCTTCCTCACCAGTTTGTTCAAGCGTGAGGCATCCTTCTTCTTTATGCTGCCGCCCCAGCACACCACCGAGTAGAAGAGGACACTCGCCACAACCATCTGATAGAACATCTGCAGCATCTTATTGCAGATGTTGAAGGATGCCAGCCATCTAAGGAAGTATAGTCGGCTCTGTCCTCTCTTGCACAGAGCATCAGTATTGGCAGTCCAGTCCAATTTATCATCCAGCTGCACTCCCAGGTATTTAAAGGTCTGCACCCTCTGCACACAGTCACCTCTGATAATCACGGGGTCCATGAGGGGCCTGGGTCTCCTAAAATCCACCACCAGCTCCTTGGTTTTGCTGGTGTTCAGGTGTAGGTGGTTTGAATCGCACCATTTAACAAAGTCCTTGATTAAGTTCCTATACTCCTCCTCCTGCTTACTCCTGATGCAGCCCACGATAGCAGTGTCATCAGTGAACTTTTGCACGTGGCAGGACTCCGAGTTATATTGGAAGTCCGATGTATATAGGCTGAACAGGACTGAAGAAAGTACAGTCGCCTGGGCGATCCTGTGTTGCTGACCACAATGTCAAACCTGCAGTTCCCGAGACGCACCTACTGAGGTCTGTCTGTAAGATAGTCCACGGTCCATGCCACCAGGTATGAATCTACTCCCATCTCTGTCAGCTTGTCCCTAAGGAGCAGAGGTTGGATGGTGTTGAAGGTGCTAGAGAAGTCTAGAAATATAATCCTTACTGCACCACTGCCTCTGTCCAAGTGGGAGAGGGATTGGTGTAGGATATAGATGATGGCATCCTCCGCTCCCACCTTCTCCTGGTATACGAACTGCAGAGGGTCAAGGGCGTGGCAGACCTGTGGCCTCAGGAGGTGAAGCAGCAACCGCTCCATGGTCTTCATCACATGTGACATCAGAGCGACAGGCCGGAAGTCACCTCACTAGGACGTGATACCTTTGGGACTGGGGTGATGCAAGATGTTTTCCAAAGCCTCGGGACTCTCCCCTGTTCCAGGCTCCGGTTGAAGATGCGCTGTAGAGGACTCCCCAGCCCCAACGCACAGACCTTCAGAAGTCGTGGCGATACTCCATCTGGACCCTCTGCTTTGCAGGCACGAAGTCTCCTCAGCTCTCTGCTTACCTGGGCTGCGGTAATTGTGGGTTGGGGTAAACTCTCTCCTATGCTGGTATCAGCAGAAGGATGGGTGGAAGGTGCAGTACTCTGAGGTGAGAGTGGGTTAGAGTGGTCAAACCTGTTAAAAAAGTTGTTCATCTGGTTTGCTTTCTCCACATCTCTCTCGATGGTGATTGTTATATTGTTAAATGTTTGTCCTGTGTCTTGGTTGTACATTCTGTATTTATTTCTATGTATTGCTATTTGTTTTGTTTATGATTTGCAGGATTTTTCATGTTTTATGTGTCTGTTTCTAAGCCTGTGTTATGTTCCGTGTATTTTGTGGATGGTCCCCCAAGAGGCGAGGTCACCTGCCCATCACTGCCAGAAACAATTTGCCTCTATCACTTGTTTCCCTTCTCTGTATTGATCTTTGAATATATAGAACAGTCAAAACAGTCACGATTTATTTAGAAAAATTAAAAGTGAGAGGCAGTGCATAGTATATTTGGGCAGAGGTGCTTAGCTTTTTTGATGTAATTTTGTTTTGTTTTATTTGAAACAGAGCCTATTATTATAATTAAAAGTTTTATTTATTGTTTTGACCCAATTTACATTTCAGGCATTACAAAGTTTGTAGCATCATTGGGACATGCCATTAGCACTTGTCTGAATTTGACGTCACTGGTGCCATTTTGTACTTAAAGTAGAGAATTATGTCATTTCCATATTCTAAATTAAGCTATAGGTAGGTTAAATTGTACATTTTGAATATTAAAAGTTTCAGTAACAGAAAATGTGCAACTCTTTGCTGGAAGTAGTACTGAGGTGTGACACCAAGCTGCTGCAGATAATTTAAAATGCAATGACATATCTGGTGCTCAACCAGCCGAGGTGGGCACAAGTCACTCTTGTTTTCAGACTCCCTGTACCAGCATGTATTAAATTCAAATCCATAATCCTTAGGCAATGGCTCAGCACCTACTGTACGTGTGTGGCAACACTCATGAAGTCCTGTGCACCCAGGTAAGCTTATAATTGACATCTGCTGATGCCACCTCTGCATGGCAGAAAATCTTAAATGTTTTCATGTGTAACTCCAAGCTGGTGGAATGAGCTGCCCACCTTCCTTTGAAATTCTGGCTCCCTCAATGTGTTTAAGTGTTTGAAGACCCTCTTGTTCCGTGAATTTCTGTCTAACTTATATTTGGTATTTGTAACCTCTGAATTGTATCTTGTTCTGAGCTCTCCACTTGTGATGATCAGTTTTGTACTCTTGTCCTGCCACACTTGTTCCCAAAGAGTCCTCCAGAATAATATTTACATGATTATGTTGACCTCTTTTTTATTTTTTAAGTATTTTATTTAACAAAACAAAATGTAATCACTTAGTAACTTCAATGTAAGATGACCTCCCTGGTCTATTACAGAACTGTCTCCTCTTTGCTCAGATTTGTGCATTACCTTTACCAAGGCAAAAAAACTGGATGCTCTATCAAATGAAAGATGGAAATCCCATAACAGGATTTATCAAACACTCAGTTGTTCCTTAACCATGATGCACATATGGTGCTTTTTTTGCAGTAAAGGCCATATAATAAAAATAATTCCAATTGCTTCTGCAATGACTTCAGTAGAGATCCAACGTCCACTCCATGCATCACGATAATCAACGTTAACACATGTGAAGAGTGGTTTGACACCAGAAAGATCCTCATTGTTTCTCTGTGTCTTGTGTAAGACACTGTAGGACTCTTTATCAAATAACTTTACTTCATATAACCCTACATGACCATTTGTGCGTTCCAGGAGACCTGATAGTGACCAACATCTTGACCATGAGTGATGGGAAACTGCTTTCCGTTAACATCTGCATACAATGTCACATTTTGTGCACCATTCTTGTATGTGAGAATTATTTCCAAAATGAAGGCTGTCCCTCAGGCATCTGAGGTTGTTGTAATAAGAAGATGTAAAATCGGCGTCTGCACATGTCTCACCATTGCAAATACTCAGAAGGACAAATGAAAACAGCACCCAACACAATTAATTTCACTATTGTAAATCTACACTGAGATCAATGACCTTATGTTGATCTCTTTTTGTAAAAACATCTGCTAAGCAAATCAATGTCAATGTAGAAGACTGTCGAATTGAACTGTAATTGAATTAGATTTTTACTTTTGTCATTCTCAGCACCTCCAAATCCGAGACCATGGTCCTCAGCCGGAAAAGGGTGGAGTGCCCTCTCAGGGTTGGTAGCGAGATCCTGCCCCAAGTGGAGGAGTTCAAGTATCTCGGGGTCTTGTTCACGAGTGAGGGAAGAATGGAGCGTGAGATCGACAGGCGGATCGGTGCGGCATCCACAGTGATGAGGGCTCTGCATCGGTCTGTCGTGGTGAAAAAGGAGCTGAGCTGCAAGGCGAAGCTCTCAATTTACCAGTCGATCTATGTTCCTACCCTCACCTATGGTCATGAGCTATGGGTAGTGACCGAAAGAACGAGATCGCGAATACAAGCGGCTGAAATGAGTTTCCTCCGCAGGGTGTCTGGGCTCTCCCTTAAAGATAGGGTGAGAAGCTCAGTCATCCGGGAGGGGCTCAGAGTAGAGCCGCTGCTCCTCCGCATCGAGAGGAGTCAGATGAGGTGGCTCGGGCATCTGATCAGGATGCCTCCTGGACGCCTCCCTGGTGAGGTGTTTCCGGGCACGTCTAACCGGAGGAAGGCCCCGGGGAAGACCCAGGACACGTTGGAGGGACTATGTCTCTCGACTGGCCTGGGAACGTCTTGGGATTCTCCCGGAAGAGCTAGAAGAAGTGGCCGGGGAGAGGGAAGTCTGGGCATCTCTGCTCAAGCTGCCGCCCCCGCGACCCGACCTCGGATAAGCGGGAGACAATGATGGATGGATGGATTTTGTCATTCTTTTCATTTCACTCTCTGGTTTTGGTTTTTCTGATTTTTGATTTTGACTACTTTAAAGAAAAATCATTGCAAGCTAGCCTAATGTTCTGATTATGTCAAAGTCTTGCACTGCATTAGAAAATAAGCAAAACCTTTGTCTTCATGCATTAATCAGGTATATCAAGGTATTTTTCCTTAAGAAACCCTGAGGCCTAAAGTATGTCCATCGGCAGGACTAGAAGAGGGGAACTGACCTTGTTGAAGAAGCCCAAGAAATTCTGAATTTGAAGCAGCAGGCGTGAAGTAAATAGAGATGCTGTAGTCACGGAGGATTTGCACTTTATCTTTATTGTTACAGAGTACAATGACGTCAAAGATGTCAGAGCTTTAGTGAGAAACGAGTCAGTGCTGTGCATACAGAAATAAGCCACTTACTATGCTTCAGATTATAAAATATTCCGGGTCATTCAAACCATTATTGAACCTGAAAAATTCAGTTCAGCCTCATATGCCAAGAGCCTGTAATGGCAGCATCTGGCACAAGACAGGAGTGAATCCTGGCCACTTCATTGATGGGTACACAATTTAGAGCTGCCAGCTGTCCTAATGCATATACAGTGGATTCAGAAAGTATCCAGACCGCTGTATTTTCTGCACTCTTTATTAATTTTGTAGATTTAATATCAAGCAGACAAATATTCCATTTCTGGATATCAATCTACATTCAATAACCCATAATGACAAAGTGAAAACATGATTTCAACAAGGTTTGCAAATTTATTAAAAATCACATGCTGAAATCTCTGATTCAAAGAATTAGTCAGGCCCTTTGCTGTGTCATTCCAAATTGTGGTCAGGTGCATCCTGCTTACTTTACTTATCCTTCAGATGCTGCTAAAACTTGATTGGAGCCCACCTGTGGCAAACAGAATTGATTGGACATCATTTAGAAAGGCACACCCCTGTATATATAAGGACCACAATTCACACCACATATCAGGACAAAAAACCATTGAAGCCTGAGGAACTCCCTGTAGACCATGTGGTAAGGCACAGATCAGGGCAGGAGGATAAAACCATTTTTAAAGCTTTGAGTGTTCCCAAGAGCGCAGTGGCCTCAATAATTGGGAAGCAAAAGAAGTTTGGAACCACCAGTACTTTTCTAGAGTTGACCAACTGGCCATATAGTTTAAGCAGGTAAGAAGGACCTTGGTCAGGGAGACGACCAAGAGCCAAATGGTCACTCTAATAGAGTTCCAGAAGTCCACACTGCTGAGATGGGACAACTTGTCAGAAGGACAGATGTGTATGATACTGTGGCTAATTCCATCTTGTAAATTGCCAAATAGCATTCAACAGACTCTGAGAGTGTGAGGTTCTCTGGTATGATGAGACAAAAATTGAACTCTTTGGGCACAACTCCAAGAATTTCACCTGTCTATACCATCCTGATGGTGAAGCATTGGTTGTGGCAGCATTATTTTGTTGGGGGTGCTTTGCAGCGGCAGGGAAAGGGAGACTGGTCAGAACTGAGGGAAGGGTTAATGCAGCCAAATGCAGACAGGTCCTTGAAACAAATCCTGCTGCAGGGTGCAGGTGACCTACAGCCAAGTTATGCTGGAGGGGTTATGGGACAGGTCTATGAATGTCCTTGAGTGGCCCAGCCAAAGCCCAGACTTAAACCCCATAGAACATTAGTGGAGACACCTGAAGATGGCAGTTTACAGACACTTCCCATCCAATCTGAGAGGATCTGCCAGGAAGAATGGGATAAAGGGCTCAAAGCCAGGTGTGCAAAGCCTGCAGAGACTTTCTCAAGAATTCAAAGCTATAATTGCTACCAGTGGGGCTTCTATAAAGTAATGAACTAAGGGTGTGAATCCTGAATGAGAGATTTCAGTTTTGATTTAAGTGTACAAATCTTTCTGAAAACATGTTGATTGATGGGAAAAACTGCACTTTTATCCCTTTTAAATTAAATCTACAGCACAATGACATGTGCAGAGAATGGAACAGGCTGAAAATTTTCTGAATCCACTCTACATATTTAAAGTTGTGGGAGAAAAATCTACACAGACATCACAAGAAAATGCAAACTCCATCCGGACAGCATCTGGGGCAGATTTTAACTGAAGACCCTGAAGCTGTGAGACAGTGGTGCTAAAGACCAGAATATACAGGATTAATGTATCGTTAATTTCATAAGCTTCACAGGATTCTGTTTTTTCGGTGACTTAGCCTTACGGCCAAGTCAATTGAATAATTCTTCTTTTACTGCAATGGGCTTCTATCACTGATATTTGTTTGACTTTTTGGCTTACTTTTTTCCAGTGCTTCCCTGCACATGCTCTTGATGTTTTTTTCAGTACAGACAGTAAAAATCTAACTTCTTTTAAATGCACAGGTTCACCCTGAAATGTGTATTTTAGCTTGTTTTTTTTTCCTTTGCTTTTTGTAGAATTACTATCACTTTGGCTTTGCTGCAATACCCAGATTTTTTGGTGCTTTGATTCTCTTTGTGCTTGTTACCAATGCATTAAGTGTATTATCTTTTTGAAACCAAAAAAAGCCCTCTGGGTGAAGACAGAAGGAGCGTCTGCAGTAAGTGAGAGGAGCAGTACAGATCAAGAAGGTGCTAATGGGGGCCTAGCGTGAGTCCTGCTTTAGCGCAAAGAATCAAGCACCAGGGAATCATAACAGAAAGATGATGGAAATGATGGTGAAGCAACACTTGTGTCTGCAGGATGCTGAGGTTTCCTGGCTTATCATACTTTATTTAGCTTCTTACTGGTAATGACACCTTCGTGTGGGAGATCTGACACTTTTCACAGTTCACATAAATATGAATCTCTCACTGCAAATTCATTTCTTTGTATTTTGTTCAACTGAATAAAACTAAAGCCTCATGCAAATGAGTTTTTGAATTGAAGCCCCGCCTCTCCCCTTCATTTGTTGATCCAGACTGCTGTTGTCAATTTGAAAAGTAAATTCTACGAAAGTAGAGTTTTGTGTTTATGATGTTCATGGATTATTCCCCAAGTAACTATTGTCACACATGTGCGTCAGAAGGTTGCCTTCTAGGCTCATGTAAAGTACCCTGGGATGAGAGGGGGCATTGTCATTAACAGTCCTGTCTCCTTTTTTTCCTCACAGCACTGAAAAACCGCCACTTAAGGACAATGGACCCTGAGAAGCCCCCCCCACTCCGCCCACACTTCTGGTCCAGTCATAATAAAGGGAAACTTTCCCAGAAGGTGGCATTGCATTTTGACTTGAGTGCCGACTGTTTAGAACTCTTCAAAGTCATGACCCTTGTTTAAAGGGTAGAGGGTAACAAGCAGCTATTGCCTGTTTTTGTATTGAACAATCCACCATTCATCTGTTAAGTTTGGTTTATTTGTGTGTTGCAAATCAAACAGGGTTTGCTCAGTTGGCACCCTAACTCTTATGGGACTCATTATGCCTTCTCACTCACCTTTACACTATTTTACAATGTTTAGCAAAAAATGCACACATTTTGACACATTTGGAGCATACAACTTGATAACTGGATTATGTGCCTTGAGTTACATTTTGTTTTTTTTTTTCTATGGATGTTTTTCACACAATTTGAAACTGTACAGCATTGGTAAGAATTGTCTTCTTATATGATAATATTTTTTTTCTCTCCATTCTGTATGAAAACATGAGAATAACAACATTTTCTTGGCCATCTCTACTAAGTATATTCAGTAAATAACATATAAAAATATCATTTTTTTACAACATTTTGTTTACACAATGTTGTTTTGTATTGGGCTTTATCACATTGTAGTTCTTGCATCTTTTTTGCTACAGTTGCAGACTGGTTGTAACGTAGGTGAGTATCGTTAATTGTGCAGCGGTATTTAAGGTCACCACTGTGCACTGCATTTTCTTGTACTTACAAAGGTAAAAGGCACAGGAAAAGGGATAAGGCACCAGAGGACAAGACATAGTGATAAGGAAATCAAAGATCATGACTGGGAGAAGCAATAAAACCGTCATGAAAACTCAAAATCGTAAAAATGAAGCCTAGAGTTCTTTAACCAGACAACTAGAAAAGAAAACACAAGTCTTTAGAAAATCCACAACCTCAAATAGAAACAGGATATAAGGGTAACCCTTTTATCCTATTGGGTAGATGACGTCACACGCAAATGCAGCCAGGACTACAACACAACTAATGGTATCGGCCATTAAAATAAACATGGCGTTAAAGATGGTACAAAGCAGGTCAGGTCAGGTTGGGGAGCATGCACTGATACAATGCGTTGCCGCACCCCCAACACGATGAAACAGCTTTGCTTCGGGTTGGCAACCCCCCGGCTGACACGTGGTCCACTTCCAACCCTCCGGAAATGACCATCTATCTGTGTTACGTGGGTATCCCTTTGGCCTGGTCTAGCTGCTCGGGTCCTCAACAATGATGATCCTGCGAGCTGGATCACCCTCTGGGAATCGTGTAACATGGCTGTAGTGACATAACTGACACTCCCTCGCAATGCAGGTAAATGTGCATCATTCGGGATTCTGTGAGCAACCACTTGTTCAACACAAAGTCAAACCAAGGATTCTCCGAAGAGTCACATTACCAAAGGAGTCCAGTCTTCATCTCAGGTCACTGAATAGCATCCATATGTCGCAACCATATAGCAAGACAGGAAGCACCGGAACTCCAAAGACTTGGACCTTTGTTCTTTTGCAAAGATATCGGGAGCACCACACAACCCTTTCCAGCAACCTCATGACCACCCCCCCTCCACCACATGCTCTCCCAATCCTTCTACTTACGTCAATTACAACAAACCACTGAGAAATGAATGCTCTGCTGTTGAAAGTATAGGTTGGATGCAATAAATAGCTGTAAAAAAATGATAATATTACCATAATAAGTTAGAGATGAATGAAATTCACAACACATCTGAGACTGGATAAAAGTTTTTTTTTTTTTTGTTTGTTTTGCAGACTGAGGATCAGCACCTCTAAGTCCGAGTTCATGGTTCTCAGCTGAAAACTGGGCTGGGCATGAGGTGCTGTCTCAAGTGGAGAACTTTAAATATTCCTGGGTTTGGTTCGTGAGTGATGGAAGAAGGGAGATCTACAGGCAGATTGGGAGATCTACAGGCAGATAGGAACAGCAGCTGCAGTCATGTGGATCTTGTACTGGACAGTTATGGTGAAAGGACAGCTGAACTAAAAGGTAAAGCTCTTGATTTACTGGTTGAACTATGTTCCTGCCCTAACCTATAGTCACAAGCTGTGGGCAGATTGCAGACACAAGCGGTGGAAATGAGTTTTCTTCACAGGGTGTCTGAGCTCAGGGGAAGCTCAAAGCAGAGTCACTGCTCCTCCAAATTGAAAGGAGTAAGCCAGATAAAGTGGTTCGGGCATCTGGAGGTATTTCAGGCATGTCCAACCAGGAGAAGACCTCTGGGCAGACCTGGGATACACTTGGAGGGGTTATATCTTGCCTGAAATGGGAATGCCACTGTATTTCACCAGAAGTGTTGGAGGAGGTGTTTGAAAAATGGGGAGGTCTGGGCTGATAAGCAGCTAAAAATTGATGGATGGATGGATACTTTCTTTGTACTTATTGACTAGATTTACTAAAGTAAAAAGTAACAGTTTCTCAACTATAATTTTTTATTTATGATTAGGAGTTTGATGAAAGATAACAAACCCAAATTTATTTCTCAATACACATCATCTCCAGATTCCTATTAAAGTAGATCTTTTCAATTTAAGGCACAACAAGTAGAATAGAGTATGCAGCATCCCAGCTGGATATAAACTACTACTTCTAGAACTGATTTTGAATTGAGTTTCATTGTTATGAATGGAGTTTCTTTTACTTTTTCTGGTCTTTTCTTAAGCTATAAAAACTATCTAGGTGGCATTTTATTCTTGTGGAATATATTTTCTTTGTTTGAGCCTTTACTTTATTTATCATTCATTTATTTATATTCTTTTTAGATGCCATTTTGTTTTGATGATGGGCATTGCCATTTTGTGGATTCTGTCGCCATGATGTAGGTCCTCGGTGCTTGAAGATTGGCTTTTAGGGTCACAGTTGTCAGTTGGCAAAGAACAGAACGGTTTTCTTGATGGCCATTTTTTATCCAAGATAGAGAGTTTAGAAGCACACACTGATACAGTGCATTGCCGCACCCACCACATAACAAACCAACTCAGGATCCCAGATTAGGACCCAACCTCAGCACCACACTAGTTCAGATGGAATGGAGCAGTGTGAGTTTTTTATGGTGGCCGGAGTGCCAATTTTGCCACTAACCCCCAGGTTTTCCCTGCAGGTTGGAGGGTCTACATGCAGGGCTGGATGCAGATTAACGTCATACCCAGGACAGAGCAATTGCTGGTTAAGGGCCTTGCTGAAGGGCCCAAAGAAATAGAGTTTCTTTTGGCATTTACGGGATTTAAACCAGCAACCTTCTGATTGCCAGTGCAAATCCGTAGCCTCAGAGCTCAGCTTTTTGACCTTAAGGTTTGGTTTGCGATTTAACTTGTTTTCTCTTACAGTCTTGCGCTCTTTTCTTTGTCCTTTGACTTTGTTCTTTCTTCTGATTCTCACACACAAATTTTGGGACAGTCTGCCTTATTTGCAGTCAGTACCTCAGTTAGTGAAAGGAATATTTAGCTATGTTTAGGACTGCAGTACTGAATTTATCGACTGATTTTTCAGTAAACCATTGATTTTTTTCTGGCTGTTTTTGAACTTTTTGGTTTAGACCCCTGTAACTTTTTTGATGATCATTTTTTGTTCCCTTTGATTGTCCTTGACTGTTTTCCTTCCTAGGACAGAACTGTTCCTTCATCTTGGGGGTCACAAAAGTTTACTTGCTGTGAAAAGTGAATGGAGTGGAGTGGAGTGATAAAAAAATATCCACCAAATTTGTACCAGGAAATATCAGCTTAGAAAATGAAGATGTCAATGAATTAAGCATGAATAGAAAATCAATAAAGATTTTTACAACCTGACTTTGAGACTAAATTAAAATTAATTCAGTTACACACAGTATTCTAACATTCTTTTTAGAATTATAAATGTTCAATTAATTTTGATCAAATGCTTATTGCTGATTCATAGCATTAAGACAGGATTTAATTTGACAGAATCCTTTCAGCATTTTAAGCCTTAACTCCAAGTGCCTGTAACTGAGCCAGTGAGCCTACATGCTGCTGATGAGTCACATCAACTTGAGGGCCATGGACCTGGGCCCTCATACATAACATTGTGCATAGAATTTACACTAAAACATGGCGTAAGAACAAAGCAGAAATGTGCATACGCACAAAAAAATCCAGATACATAAATCTGTGTGTTCAGCAACTTCCACGTTCTTCCGCTCCATAAATCTTGGTCGGCGTGAAAAGTAATGTATGTGCATGGGCCTGCTGCCCACCAAAACTCTTCCTAGAATTATGCCTCTTTGAATATGCAAATCAATATAAATAGCCCTTAAGCTCAGTGTTTTGTGAAAAGGCAATAGCAAAAGCACAGGGGAAAATAGAAGAATTTCAGTGAATACCAAGTGCAGGCAAGGAAAAACGTACTATTTGTTGGTTTAAACAGTGATATAAACAACAAAAGGAAGTTGATCGAGTGACATAGAGTGTTGGAGAAACTCGAAAGCTCAAGTTCAGAAAGTCACACAGTGCCCGAAATAAAAAAGAAGTTGTCAGATATCAAAGTCGCCGTGAAAAGGCGAGTCGTAGCCCACTGTCTGAGTGTCATATGAAAGCTTATTAGGGTACAGAGAATTTCTATTTTTCTGATCACTCGTACCACTTTCTTTTATGTGGACTCGTTTCCTGGACATTTTTTACTACTTGGAAATGGATTTTTACACGCAGAGACTCGTCTATTCAGGTAGTCAACTTCAAGTGCTGAGAACAAAGGCCTGTGCCTGTGTGGTTCCCTATTTACCTGACGAGGTAAGAAGGTGGTATTGTGGCAGCAGAGCTGGTGCTAAGCTAAAGGCTAAGTGGCTATAACACTGTAAAAAAATATAGGCTATTTTAACTTAAAAACTCAAGTTTCCCTGCTGCCTTCAAATTTTAAGTCCAGTAAATATATGTATATTCATTATGTCCACTAATCATTTTCAGGTAGAACACTTGAAACAACCTGGCCTTGTTCGTTGTTTCAAATTACAGATAGAAGTGTTGCAAGTTAATGAATGCAAAAGATTAATCTTTTCAACTTTGCAATCTTTGTTGACAAACCACATTATTGAATGTCATATACTCGTTTCCCACTTGTCCTTCATTGCTGTTTCCACTTACTGATTTCAGTTAAAAGAACAATCTCAGCTTGACATTATTTATCTTTTCAAGTCCATATGACTAATCTATATTTAATGGTTAAACTCATGGATTGTAATAATCACAACAAACACGATTGTTTTAAACTATGACTCAAAGTTTATTTGCTGCTCTGAAATGTGTTGCTTAAACTCAAAAAATCATTTTAATTCTACCCATTAAACAAAATTACCTTGTTTCCTGAAATTTCACATAAATTCAACTGTCATTCAAATATTCTCTCATGACATTTCTAAAAAACATTAACTAAAACAAATTTCAGAAATAACATGTATGAGAGCAATTTCAATTACTCTGCAATACAGTAATGATACGAATTTTCTCAGTGTCAGGTACTCAGACAACAGTATAAAAGTCTAAACTTGAGCTTCCTTTGCCATAGTCACTTGCACTATTGTTGTTTAAATTTGAACCCAACATCCAAAATAAAAAGCTCACATCTAAATTGTCTCCCACTCAAATCAGCACTTGGCTCGGCCCATCTAATACAAAGAATACTGAAACTGAAAAAACTGATAACAGTGTGCTTTTCAACTATACCAAAATCAGTCCAACAATGCAAGTGACCATCTGTTACCACAGGTTAAACACAATAATAAAACAAAAATACAATATATGAAATGCTTTCTAAACATGAATGTGCTTTATGTGTTGAAAGGAAGAGCTATATCTATGAGGCATGCATGTGGCAAAGTGTGTCATCAATGTGTGAAATAATGTCTTACAGGCAAAGTAAATGAAACCCAGAGTTAACCTTCAGTCAAAAAAGATAAAGAAATATTAAATTAAAATGAAAATTTACTACAAATTGTTATTTTGAACAATATGATATGAACAATGAATACACAGCTTGGGCAACAAATTTCCATCACAATCTTCACATGCTTGTAACAAGAAAGATAAACAAAGAAATCCAAGCAGAATTTCTCTCTCTTAAAATTCAATAAAACAAGAATATAAATTAAAGTTCCCACATATTTATAGTGGTTTGACTCTGAAAGGAATTATGATTTTTTTTTACATCAGTGTCTACACTCTGTATCTCAGCAGTTTATTTCTCAGGCCATGTATCCGTGCAGAGCCTTGATCTGGCTTAATCTGCATAACCACTCTCTGCAGAAACTCAAAGGTGTATTTCATTTTTGTGGATATTCCAGATTAAAACAATAGATGATGCCCATTAGCATGGGCAAAGCCCTCTGGCACATTTTGGAGGCTGTGTAAAATGATGGTCTCCTGCACCACAACTGCCACATTGAAGACCTCATGTGGGAATGCATCCTGAAGTACACCTTCATGGCCAATCAGGAGTCCTACTTTGCATCCCCTTCATAATCACATCCCAGCTGTTCGCCATGGGCCTACAGAGGAAAAAAAAAAATTAGATAGCCCTTGCCTATGTTTTTAGCTTTTAAAAGTAAAATGATTCTAAAAGGCTAATCTGAATAGATGTGAGGACACATGAAATTAAGAAAATGACCATAACTGAGCTGATAGCAAGATGAAACTTAGTTTGGTCATTATCTGTATACGACATGTGAAAACTAGCAGTTGGGTCCTGCCCATGACTACATATAAAACACTAACTCCCTAGTTGCCCTGGTTTGAAAAAAACAGTCTATTTCCTAAGTATTTTACAGGATGCACAACCATCACAGTATTTAACAGAGCAAATACTGGTTAGTTAAAAAAAATGACTTAAAAACTGTGGTAATATCACTCAAGAAGTAAAGAGTTAAAAGAATTGTTTTCATACATCACATGTCTTGATAATGCCTGATGGATCTTCAGGGGGCGTGGTGGCTGTGTGGTTGAAGCGGTTCTCAGGGCTATTCACGATCTGGGCGTTTCTCACCTAATTGCACAGGTGAGAAACTGTCCGTATCCGTGATTGTTCCTGGAGCTGCTAATTTGCCACAGCTGCCATGCCCTCTTGATAAATAAGAAGCGCGAGTCGGCTAAAGGGGAAGAAAAAAAAGAGAGAACGGACTGGAGGTTGCAGGAGAAAGGAGGGAGCAGTGATGAAAAGAAAGAGACTGAAAGAAACGGAGGTTGCAGGAGAAGGCAGGAAGCCGTGGAGAGAGAGAGAGAGAATGGGAGAGAGAGAGAGAGAGAGAAAGCCGGTGTGGGAGAGCAAGCGAGCGAGTGCAGGCTTGCATGCAGCTGAACTGAGAGCCTGGGTGTTGGGCCGAGTAGTAGTAGTAGTGGTCGCTCCCGCTGAGTGATCATGGAGCGGGAGTGACCAGTGATGAAGGGCGGATGACTCTCTGCGTAAGGCCGCAGAAGGCAGCGGGAGTCGGGAGTTGGGACGTGGTTTCCCCAGCGTGAGAGCCGTGGTCATTGGGGAATCTCAAGTCGCTATCAGGAGGAGCCTACCGGAGCCAGGGGTCGGTGAGGCGATCTGAATAGCTGAAGCAGGCAAAGAGAAGGTCAGCTGCACGTAGGGCAACTCCCCTACTGAGAAGTCCATACGGGAGAAGTAGGGGAGCCACCATGTAAAAAGACACTGGGCTTTGGATTGTGTTTTAAAAGACTGCTTCCTGCATTGTGTTTTAACCTCGATTTTTTTAAAAATTTTGTTTGTTTTCCTATCTAATGGATTTTAACCTCCACGTTTTTCACTTGCTTCTAATGGATTGTTTATTTAAAGAAGACTGATTTGAAGCACTGCACTTTATTTAATTTGATCACTGTTTTGTTCTTTTGTTTTAATAAAAGCACTTGATACTTTTTGTACACCATCCTGTTGCTCTATTGTTGTGCCTCACTGCGCGCGTATCGGTGACATTACCGACAGTGTGGGGTTCAAGTGCTCCCAAACAGAAGATGGGGAGCATGCACTAACCCACATCGTCACAGAAGTGGAAAGGAGGAGGACTCGCTCTCTATGTGAATACAAGGTAGTGCAACCCTGGACATGTAAACGTCAAAATCTCCACTTGCTGCAGGGGACATTGAACTGTTGGCCATAAATCTGTGTCCTTATTACTTGCCCAGAGAGTTTGGACACATCATTGTTTTTATTGTTTTATTGTTTACATCCCTCCACGTGGAGATAGCAGGTGACATCATCCATTCTGCTGTTGCTAAACTACAAACACAGCACCCCGAGGCGCTTATGCTAATCTCTGGAGATTTTAAACCATGCGACGCTGGACAAAACATTACCTGCCTTCTCCCAGTATATGGATTGTAACACCTGGGGAAATAGGACTATTGACCTACTGTATGCAAATGCTAAAGATGCATACAGCGCCAACCTGCTGCCTGCGCTTGGGAAAGGCGAATCATAACCAGGTTGCTGCTTCAGCCCTCACTACAAACCAAGAGTGAAGGAGCTACCTACAACCACACGCTCATTCAGAAGTGGTCCCCTGAGTACAGCAGGCTCTGAGAGACTGCTTTGGGAACTATGGACTGGATATCCTGCAGGGGTCACAGAGTGAGAACATTGAAGAGGTTGTTGACTGCACTACTGACTACATTCAACTTCTGTATGGACATTGTAGCTCCAGTAAGAACAGTATGCTGCTATGCTAACAACAAGCCATGGATTACAAGTGACATCAAGGGCCATTTGAAACCAGAAAAAAAGGGCTTTTAAAGCAGTGATCAGCATGAGCTCAAGCGCGTGCAGAAGGAACTCTGAGTCCAGCTCAGGGCGGCGAAGGAGTAGTACAGGGAGAAAGCTGGAGCAGAAGTTGCAGGGTAACAGCATGAAGGAAGTGTGGGATGGGAATCAATACACAGAATTAAGTACAATATTTGATTCTGAAGGGCGATATGTCATGGTGATGGGCAAATTAGTACTAAAATGATTTTGATTAATATCTATGCACCCTAACATGGATGATGGAGGCTTTCTTCCAAAATGTATTTGCACCAATCCCTAATATGAACACTAATAAAATTATAATGGCTGGAGACTATAATTGTGTTTTTTAAATCCAGATCTGAATAGATCCTCTGATACAATGGCAATAAACATCTAACACTGCAAACATAATTGGCACAGTTTGTAAAAGATCATAATTTATCTGACACATGGGCGTTCTTAAATCCTAACCTAACAGTATACTCCTTCTTCTCACCTTCTCACATCATTGTTTACTCAAGAATAGATTATTTCCTCATAGACAATCATTTTTTTGCCCACTATAAAATCTTGTAAGTATGATGCTAATGTTGTCTCTGACCATGCCCCTCTGATCATGGAGCTTAAATTACTGCGTCCTACACACTCATCTTATAGCTGGTGTCTTAAACCCTCTGACATTAGCTGATAAGAACTGTACAGAATTCATATCCAAGCAAACTGATTATTTTCTTGAGACAAGTGCATCCTCAGAGGGTCTCAGCAGGTATACTCTGGGAAACTCTGAAGGGCATTTTGAAGAGGACAGATTATTTCATATCTTTCTCACAAAAATAAACAGGAAACCAAGAAAGTTTCTGAGTTAATCAGCAAATTACCAGAATAGATCTAGAAAAGGCAGCACTTTTGAAGCACTTTATAGGAAAAGACAGGTTTTCAATCACAATTTAACCTCTTGACTTACTAAAGAAACAGAATAGCTTATTTTTAAATCACAACATCATTATTATGAACATGGAGAAATGGCCAATAAGATATTAACCTAACAAATCCACGAACACGAAGTCCATAATGCAATAACAGCAATTAACAACACAGACGGAAGATTTTTGACCATAAAAACATAACTGACACAATTAGAGAATACTGTAAGTCCCTATATTGTACTCAGTTTAAAGAAAGATAAGACACCATCTAATGAGTTTCTTGATTCATTAGAGACACCACAGGTAGATACTCTTAGATTAAACCTCTGACAACTTTCAGATTACTAGATTGCTATAAACCCACTTCAAAGTGGGAAAGCAGCCGACCTGATGGCTACCAAGTACAATTTTAGAAAAAATAAGTTAGATCTAATTATTATTAGCAACATTTATAGAAACTAAAGACAAAAAGATTTTACCTCAAACGTTTCGCTAAACATTAATTACCATCTTTCCTAAGAAGATCAAGGACCCTACTACAATTGCATCATACAGACTCAATCTCTCTTCTGAATAATGATGTTAAGATGCTCTTCAAAGTTCGTTGCTGGAAGAATGAGAAAGTGCATGCGTAAAGCCATGCACATTTTCACACCCAGTTAAATGCTTGGCGTACGCAAGTTCTCTGCTCAGTTTTGCAAACTGGCGGCATCCAGAGTCAAAGCAGTGCTTTTGTTCCAGTGTGGTTTCCCTTTGCTTTTTAGATCCACATCTCTGACACGGCTTTATCAAATACAATGAAATTAAACCACATATTGTTTATTAGTTTAAGGCATCTGATTGTAATTACACTGTAACATTATAATGGTCCACGGAGATGGCCAAACTATTCCAAATACCATAGTTGCTTTTAGCGGTTGTTACTCTCACTGCACCTTCTTCTTCTTTCAGCTGCTCCCATTAAGGCGGTTTGCCACAGCGGGATCATCTTTTTCCATATTACTCTCACTGCACCACTCAGAGTTTTTAATATCACTGTATCTGAGTGTGGAATCATAGCTCTACAGCCGCTGATTGGAAAGGAGAATTTCAGTATACAGCATCTAGCACACGCTTGCCTCAGCCATGCTGCCTATTTGAACTGCTCTCACACGGCAAACGCTTCAGAGCCTTTCCTGTACTGACCTCGCAGTTCAGAAACAGTTACATCCCAAGAACTATAAATGCAATCAATCAGTCCATCAAGTGCTCCTTGTAGAGCTGTTTGTACTTTTAAGTACAATTCCTCACTGTAAACTTGCGATACAGTTATAATATTGCATAACCTGTGCCACTTTATAAAGCATGTATTTACATATGATGATGTTATTTTTAAGATGAAATGCAGCAAAATATGTTTATTACATTATACAGATAAAATGGTTAACATCATTTAAATAATCTATATTGTTAATAATTAAACATATGAGGACACGGTGTCACAGTGCTAGCAAGGAACTGGTGGTTCAGAGATTGTTTCTGCCTTGCACTGTATTCTTGCTGGGGCTGGCACGACACTGGAAGGATAGATGGTTGGAATAATTAAACATGTACTATGAATATATTTCAATGATCCTTAAAAATTTTGAAGCATCGGAGTTCTAAACTTACAGATGGCTTAACGTCTGTTACTGAGCTGATTGTGTGGCAATTGGGTACTTGGAGAAAGAAAAGGAAGGACAGGAATTAGGGGTTAGTACATTTGAAGAGAGACAGGTACTGCTGCAGTAAATTATTTCATCGAAGGTCGCACATGGCGCAACAAGCATCTTTTGGGGAGTCAGGAACAATCTCTGGATGGGGCGCCAATTCGTCACTATCACTGCGCCACCGTGTTCCCATGTTTAATTTATGCTTTAAGTGATATGATATGAATACTGAAATGATATCAAGTATACATCTCAGTATTTAAATTATTCAGAGAGCTGTAATATCACAAATGTAATGGATTCTGTGTCCTGTTGGAGGAGCCCGTTTAAGAAGCACATAGTGATTCACACGCATAGAGCACATAGAAGAACATATACAAAACAAAGCATTTAACGTGCTACTTTAGTTACGATGGGATTTGAGAATCTAGTAAATTAAATGATTTAAATATGAAGTTTATGATGTTCTACTTTAATAACAAAATAAAGTACGTGATTAAAGTGGAAATTTGAAATTAAAGTTGATATTTTGAGCTTTTTTCTCACTGTGTCCCTATTATTTTTATTTCTCTGTACCCTAATAAGCTTTCATATGACACTCAGACGGTGGGCTATGACTCGCCTTTTCACGGGTGACTTTTATATCTGACAACTTCTTTTTTATTTCGGGCACTGTGCGACTTTGTGAACTTGAGCTTTCGAGTTTCTCCAACACTCTATGTCACTCGATCAACTTCCTTTTGTTGTTTATACCACTGTTTTAAACCAACAAATAGTATGTTTTCCTTGCCTCCACTTGGTATTCACTGAAATTCTTCTATTTTCCCCCATGCTTTTGCCATTGTCCTTTTCACAGAAGGCTGAACTTAAGGGCTATTTATATTGATTTGAATATTCAAAGAGGTGTAATTCTGGGAGGAGTTGTGGTGGGGCAGTAGGCACGTGCACGTATGTTACTTTTCACACTGACCGGGATTTATGGAGCGGAAGAACAGGGAAGTTGGCGTTTCGCACAGATTTATGCATCTGGATTTTTTTGTACGTACACACATTTCCACTTTTGTCCGTAAGCCATGTTTTAGTGGCGTTATGCATGAGACCCTGGACATCGACAGAAAGTGATGAATATCCACAAGCCTGATCTGCAACAGAAATACAATTTTGCGAGTACTTCTTTATTTTCCCTGCTCTGTGCCCCAGTTAATACAAACTACCATCATTACACTATAAATCTAATTACCCTTCATTCTCTCTGAATATGGAACCAATGTAGGAAGCACTTTAAGACAGAAGAGTTTTTATTTGTTGAACCTCTACATAACAACCACCTTTTTCCACCCTTTCAAACATATAAACTATTCAATGTCTGGAAAATGTCCGGGATTAAAACACTTAGAGACTTGTACAGAGTAATGTCTTTGCATCTTACGAACAATTACACTTCAAATACAGCTTCTCATCAACACAATTCCTCCTCTACTTTCAAGCTAGAAACTTTGCTAAACAGAACCTGTCCAATTTTCCTCACCTTCCACCTTGTTCTATTCCACAAGAATTATTGATCAGTCTTGAAGACTCTCATAGCATCACTATGATTTATAAAAAAAATGTAAAGTCTCTTCCTTTTAAAGACATTGGGGAAAGAATCTGTCACTCAATATTTCAGAAAAGGAGTAGAAGGCAGCCATACACAGAATACACTTGAGCTCAATATGTGCAAAGCAATCAGTCATTCAACTTAAATTCTTTTATCAAGCACATTTATTGTGTTTAAAATTGTCCAAAATGTTTCCAGGGCAAGATTCAACCTGTGAACTTTGCAATCTAGCTCCAGCCTCACTGGGCCACGTGTTCTGGTTGTGCAACAAATTAACATTTTAGACAAAAATCTTTGCATGCCTATTACCTATTGGTGTCACAATCACTCCTAACCCACTAACAGCTGTGTTTGGTGGACTCCCAGATGACCTTAAAATGGAGAAGCACAAACAAACTGTAATTGCCTTTACTACACTACTAGCACATAGACTTATCTTGCTCAACTGGAAGAATCCTAGCCCACCACTCTTAAGTCAGTGGGAAACTGATGTTCTGTTTTACTTGAAACTGGAAAAAATTAAATTTTCACTTAGAGGATCTGTTCAAAACTTTTAAAAAATATGGCAGGATTTAATCAATAACATTTTAGAATAAGCTTCAGGGAAAAGAATAGCCCTTCTTTTCCTGCTGCTTTTACAGTGTAGCTGTGGTTGCTGGCTCCTCTCTCTTTCTTTTGAGTTGCGGTCGAATTTTGCTATATGTTAAATTCGTCTTGAATATATGGAATGTTATCTGTTTCTAATTAAAATCAATAAAAATATATAAAAAAGAAAGAGAGAGAGAGTATGTCCTGCAGATAATCACTTGTCAAACCAGTTTGAGGCCCTTCTCCAACCCTGCCATAAAATTCACTTCCTGAGTCAGTCCTGAAGGCTTTTGAGGGGTTGGTTAGACATGAAAGCATATCACTGAAATAAAACACTAATATTATATTTGCTTTGTCTGACTTTCAAATAAAGACATACAAAATATTGTAACTTGTACACAAAATAAATTTCACATCACAACAGTTTGCAAAGCCACATTCTATTTGCTTTTGTTCATGGCACAAGTTATCATACTTAAAGATTAAAGCGGACTATCTGTAGTACAGGGCGGCACGGTGGCGCAGTGGGTAGCGCTGCTGCCTCACAGTTGGGAGACCTGGGGACCTGGGTTCACTTCCCGGGTCCTCCCTGCATGGAGTTTGCATGTTCTCCCCGTGTCTGCGTGGGTTTACTCCGGGCGCTCCGGTTTCCTCCCACTGTCCAAAGACATGCAGGTTAGGTGGATTGGCGATTCTAAATTGGCCCTAGTGTGTGCTTGGTGCTTGTGTGTGTCCTGCAGTGGGTTGGCACCCTGCCCGGGATTGGTTCCTGCCCTGTGTTGGCTGGGATTGGCTCCAGCAGACCCCCGTGACCCTGTGTTTGGATTCATCGGGTTGGAAAATGGATGGATGGATATCTGTAGTACATGTTTAACTTTCTCTCCTGCCTTTTCTAGTATTAGAGTTAATTGTCTAGGTTGGAGTGCTGACCTACAGTACCTAAAGGTGTGATAAGTGTATGGGTTATTATGTTATGGTCTTCATAATTTTTATATATAATACGTTACTGTGGCTGTTCGTTTGTCTGTCCAGGATTTTAAATCACCTGTAGCACGCAAACCGTTTGACCTATCAACCTGAAATTTGATACACATATACTACATGACGTCTACTATCTGCTTTCGGGGTGATGATTGACCTCCAAGGTTATTCCTCTTTTTATTTTTATTTTATTTTATTGTAGAATCAACTCTTGGCAGCAGCCAGCAGGGCGGCCATGCGGCACATGCGTATGGGCGCCATTCTCATCCCTACCACCTTCGCCATCACTTCCCCTACCTCTTCATATCTTAAATCATTCTTGAGGCAGATTGAAGACTTAAGTGCCAACTTAAGTGAAAAATTAAGGAAAATGTACTAAGTAATTACAACACAAACACTGACTTAATCAGTTTTAATGCGAAAAGATGCCGACGAAAGAACAGAAGAAGCAGGCCTCTAGGGTGGAGAAAAGAAGAGCTGCTCAGGAAGCAGCAAGCGCATCAACCTCTGAGCAAACAAATACTAAAGGTACAGAGAAAGAGGATGAAAACTAGGAATGCTCAAGTCAAATGTATTCACTGCACGTTATTGTGCAGTGCGCCGTTACTGGTAAAGAGTATAAGGGGGAGAAGAGGGTCACTGAAGGACCTTACCACAACAAAACAGTCACGTTCTGATTTGTTTTGCTCACAAGTCTTCTTACATTCCCCTGGGCATCACAGCTTCAACATAGATTGTGAATTAGTTTGAAAAGTCCAAGAAAATATGGTGGAAAATATGAAAATAAAGACCTGGGGAAAATATGATGGGTCATTCCTTTGAATGTGAAAAGAAGTCTAGGTAAAGTTTTTTATTAAACGCTATTTAATTAAGGACATCACCTTATAAGGGTTGTTTTAATGACTAATGTTATTATAAAAACTAATTTGGTCAGTTTTCATGTAGCCAGGTGTCATTTGAACAAAACGCATGGTTATTTTTGGGGCAAGGAGAACACTTTAAAAAGTTTTCTGTTTAAACTACTTGTAATTAGGTGATCACATAATGAAAATTGACTTTCCAAAGGTGTTTTCAGGGATGGATTACCTGGTTAAAGGGGTGTGGGGGTGTGGCAGGGGGTCTACATGCCTCATTTATTAGCACCTTTCCAACTGAATTAGGATACAATCATTATGATGTGTGCTTGCCCTGAATGTCACTTCTTCTAGTTGCAGTTACTTGGCTCGCATTTTACTGATTGTAATATGATTTGCACAAAAAAGAAGGTAGCCAGAATTATTTTATTTTTGCAAGTACTTTTATGACTATATATAAAGTAGAGAGAGAGATCCTAAACTTCCTTGTGCAGTTATTATCAGATACTTTAAAACTTCTAATTAAGCAGTCCTCTCATGGGTAATTTCACTTTAAATTGAGTCACATTCCTGAAAAGTATCTTTCTTAGCAGGGCTGTTGAGTTCATTACACAACACTGTCACTCTTCCATGCTTCCTTTTGTGGTTTTGACCTTTATGCAGAACTTCTATGGTATTTCTATGTTGCTGCCATTTTTAAGATCTGTTTCCCTACTCAATTGTGGTCATAACAAAAAAAAAATCCTAACTGAATGTCTTTTTCCCATTCTACATTTATTTCTAGATAGATAGATAGATAGATAGATAGATAGATAGATAGATAGATAGATAGATAGATAGATAGATAGATAGATAGATACTTTATTAATCCCAAGGGGAAATCCACATACTCCAGCAGCAGCATACTGATACAAAAACAATATTAAATTAAAGATTGATAAAAATGCAGGTATAACAGACAATAACTTTGTATAATGTTAACGTTTACCCCAACCCCGGGTGGAATTGAAGAGTCGCATAGTGTGGGGGAGGAACGATCTCCTCAGTCTGTCAGTGGAGCTGCTCCTCTGTCTGGAGATGATACTGTTCAGTGGATGCAGTGGATTCTCCATAATTCATAGGAGCCTGCTCAGCGCCCGTCGCTCTGCCACGGATGTCAAACTGTCCAGCTCTGTGTCTACAATAGAGCCTGCCTTCCTCACCAGTTTGTCCAGGCGTGAGGCGTTCCTCTTCTTTATGCTGCCTCCCCAGCACACCACCGCACAGAAGAAGGTGCTCGCCACAACCATCTGATAGAACATCTGCAGCATCTTATTGCAGATGTTGAAAGACGCCAGACTTCTAAGGAAGTATAGTCGGCTCTGTCCTCTCTTACACAGAGCATCAGTATTGGCAATCCAGTCCAATTTATCATCCTGCTGCACCCCAAGGTATTTATAGGTGTGCTCCCTCTGCACACAGTCACCTCTGATGATCATGGGTTCCATGAGTGGGGGGCCTCGTCCTCCTAAAATCCACCACCAGCTCCTTGGTTTTGCTGGTGTTCAGTTGTAGGTGGTTTGAGTCGCACCATTTAACAAAGTCCTTGATTAGGTTCCTATACTCCTCCTCCTGCCCACTCCTGATGCAGCTCATAATAGCAGTGTTGTCAGCAAACTTTTGCACGTGGCAGGACTCCGAGTTGTATTGGAAGTCCGATGTATATAGGCTGAGCAGGACTGGAGAAAGTACAGTCCCCTGCGGCGCTCCTGTGTTGCTGACCACAATGTCAGACCTGCAGTTCCCGAGACGCACATGTCTGTAAGATAGTCCACGATCCATGCCACCAGGTATGTATCTACTCCCATCACTGTCAGCTTGTTCCTAAGGAGCTGAGGTTGCATGGTGTTGAAGGCGCTAGAGAAGTCCAGAAACATAATTCTTACAGCACCACTGCCTCTGTCCAAGTGGGAGAAGGATCGGTGTAGCATATAGATGATGGCATCCTCCGCTCCCACCTTCTCCTGGTATGTGAACTGCAGAGGGTCGAGGGCGTGGCGGACCTGTGGCCCAGGTGGTGAAGCAGCAGCCGCTCCATGGTCTTCATCACATGTGACGTCAGAGCAACAGGCCGGAAGTCATTCAGCTCACTAGGACGTGATACGTTTGGGACTGGGGTGATGCAAGATGTTTTCCATCTAAACTCGGGTAGCTCCACGTTAGCATCTGGGATGATAGTTGTTAGCCACGTTTCACAAAAACACAACAAACTGCATTCTCTGTAGGTCCTGACATTTTTCACCAGCGCAGCCAGTTCATTGATCTTATTTGGTAGTGAGAAGGCACCGAAGGCTTGTATCACCAGTTTCTCGCTAGCCGCTTAGCTTTTAGCTTAGCACAGGCTCTGCTGCCACGATACGACCTTCTTACCTCGTCGGGTAAATAGGAAACCACACCGGCACAGGCCTTTCTTCTCAACGCTTAAAGTTGACTACCTGAATAGACAAGTCGCAGTGTGTAAAAATCCATGTCCAAGTAGTAAAAAGTAGTAAAAAGTGTCCAGGGAATGAGTCCACATAAAAGAAAGTGGAAGGAGTGATCAGTGAAATAGAGAAAAATAGAGAAAAAGGTAGAAAGATAAAGTCATACAAGGAGCTGCTGGAAAGGCTGCCACTTGCGGTGGCGCCTGAGTCATCAATGATGACTACTTGGCTTCCGCAACCTTTCTAGAAAAAAAAAGTTTAGATTGTTACCATAATAGTCTGAACTGCCCTGATCATAATGCTTCTTCCAAGGCTTAACACATTTTGGAATCCCACTAGTTCTCAATGGTGGATTGTTTATTGATTAGGAACTCTGCAGCTCTGAAAAGAAGACAAAGCAAGAAGATGTCAGGGACAGAGCTGTGTCAAGCTGGTAATGAGCTTTTAGTGGAATGATGGCATGCTGGTTACTGCAGCTGTCTCACGACTCCAGAGACTTTAGATCAATTCCCTCCACATTCACTGTTTCTTTGCAGTTTGCACATTCTCCCCATGTATAAATGTTTTCTGTGGTTCCCTCTAGTGTCCCAGACACTTTCAAAGTAGCTTGATTGGTGACATTCTGTCAGTAACTATGCCTAGCAGTGAATTAGTCTATTATCCAGTGTTAGTTTCCTCCTTCTGCGATTAGGAATATTCTTAATTTCCTGTGACCTTAAAATTGAATCACGCAATTCAAGAAAAACAGATGAATGATCACTCAGAATGATAAGTCTTCATGTAGTCCAACTGCGTTTCTAAGGGTTATTTTAACTAGCCTACTAAAATGTAAATGTCCTGGAAAACTGAATTAAAAAGAAATATTTTGGTGTAGAAAGAAGAACTACGTGAAGATATCTGTTTTCTCAATCTGTCTTTTTCCTCTAAAGAGTCATGGAGATCCTACTCAGGTAGCATCTGTAATGGATAAATTCTTGGAAGGAGGGTTCATCCATTATAGAAGCAAATATTATACATGCCTACATACATTTTCAATTCCACCTAATCCTTTGAGGGCTTGAAGGGGGCAGAGCCTATCTAGCAGCACTGGGCACAGACAACCCAGAACGTGGCCCAAGTCCATCCCAATTCACAACCAGAATCAGTTACAACACAAAATAACAAGCCCGACTCTAAGAGCTGATGGAGTGCATAGGAAGTCTACACCATTACTGCAAGTATAAAAAAGAATTAAATATAAAGTTACAAGATATAAAATTCAAGAAGCAACAAGTTGCTCTGCAGCCTCGGTCTGAGGCTAAAATGATCAATAGATTCTCACAGAGTGGTTTTCAAAGAGAATTCCACAATGCATGTGCCAAAATATAATAATATTGCATTCATGTGAAAAAATGTTACGTTGATGTGGCCACCAATACTAACGTTATTAGAAGCAAAAGGATGAAACTTTACTAACAATGTCTAAAAAAGTTAAGTGTAGTATTTGGCCACTTTCATACATGTATATTGTTGTCTTGTTTGGGGTTTTTGTGCATGAGGATTTCATTTTTTACTTTAATTTTTCAGTTTCAATTTTATTTTATGGGCAATGTTTTCCATTACAATCTGGACTCTTTATTTGCATGGCGTAATTTTTTCAGCATATTGTAATATTCCCATGTTCGTTCTTTTGACATCCCTGGAACTTCTGATATAAATACAGTGGCACACAGCAGGTTCCAAATCCCATCCATCCATCCATCCATCCATCCATCCATCCATCCATCCATCCATCCATCCATCCATCCATCCATTATCCAACCCGCTGTATCCTAACTACAGGGTCATGGGAGTCTGCTGTAGGCAATCCCAGCACAGGGCGCAAGGCAGGAAACAAACCCCAGACAGGGCGTCAGCCCACCACAGGGCACACACACACCCACCAAGCACACACTAGGGATAATTTAGGATTGCCAATGCACCTTACCTGCATGTCTTTGGACTGTGAGCACCCGGAGAAATGGGTGAGGGAACTGGATGATCTGAGATTGATACGTGATCTGGCATTTATGGTGTATATAACTGAGCACTTAAATGTTCTAAATTCAAATCTGCAAGGTCAAAACAAACTTGTAACAGAGTACTTTGATAGCATCTGTGCATTTCAACAGAAACTGAATCTTTGGAAGACACTGGTTTTGTCTAACATTAGAGGGCCATCTTAACGTATGGGGACAATGGGCACTGGCTGAGGGACCCAGGAGCAATGGGGCCCACAATGTTTCTGATTCCTGTGTATGGTTCTGTTTTTGTTTTGAAAATGGGGGCCCCAGTGCACTACTTTGCTTGGAGTCCTATGATGCAGTTAAGATGGCCCTGGCTAACAATTCTACCATTTTCCCTATTTGGAAGAATCGAGTACTGAAGGAGTGAATGACAACATGGAGCAATAAGAACAAAATAACATCATTGAAAGGTGAGTTTCAGCAGCGTTTCAAGATCCTGAACAGACTTGATCTGATAATCAAGGTGTTTACCTCACCTTTCATCATCAACCCGTCTGATGCACCTATAGACCTGAATATGGAACTGATTGACTTACAGTGAAATTTTGTGTTGAGAGACAAATTTGTCACTGTAGGTCTGGCCACCGTTCACCAGTATCTTCTGCCAAAATATCCAAAACTGATAGCCTTTGCTTCAGTAATTTTGAGCATGTTTGGAAGTGCTTACATTTGTGAGCAGGCATTTTATGAATGTAAATTAGTCAATATTGTGTTCTTGCCTGACACACACCCTTAAATAATAGCAAAATAGCCATTACTCAGAAGCTCTCTCCTGATACTGAAGAGCAAGTTAAAGCCAAAAGATGCCAGGTGTCTTCTTCTAAGTAAAAGCCTAATGTTATAATTCTAATGCAGTTTTATGGAATTTTTTATATTCTTCATACAGAAATGATATTCATCATACATTTTAACTAAATGAGTTTGAGCTTTTATGTAGCATTTTAGAATGTTTTAAGTATGATTATCATTGAATATATTATATAATTATACTGTATATAGAGTGTATTGTATATAGCAGTGATGAAGCATGTTTAATACCCTGCTTTACTATTCAGTAAATATCCTAGTCACATGCAATGTAAAAGTGTTTTAGAAAAAATGTTTATTAAAACAAATATTAAAAACTGTAACAATTCTATTTTTTATATACTGTATTAACACAGTACCATAAAGGTGACTATAATAATGATTACAATGATTTATCAAATATACATAACAATTGATTGGAATTTTTTGAGGAACTGATTTTTTTTACTAATGTGGCCCCCATCAATAAACAATTTTGCCACCCCTGATTTACAGTATGTTATCACAAGTGAAAGCATTTCAAGAGATAATGTCTAAGTTGTACCCATACTCAATTTTTACAGTATGCCACAGTGAGAGCTTCCAGATGTTGCCCAGACAGATGTTGGTCTAGCGACATTTTAAAAACCTCTATGCCTCAATGACCTCTTCAGATGTATAAAAGATTTAAATTCTAAATTCAAGCCAGTTCCAACCACTTTACATTTGAGACTAGCAGTAAGTTCATGGAGATCCATTTGTTGTTTTAAGGTGAAACTTGGACATATTATAAGCCACTGTATTTTTTCAGAATCCTTCAGTCCATTGATGATTTTATTGACTTTACCTTTGAAGTCAAAAATCAATTTTCACAGCAAAAAGAAGGAACGCTTGCTGTGGTACTTATGAAATATAGTTTTAATAGGACAACTTTTAAAAAAGATCTGTCAAAAACTGACCACACGTCTGCACAGAAGCCACCTGATGGTATGTTTGCTTTATTTTTTTAATTTATGGCATTTAGACAGTTACTAAAATTAACTTTGCTATGCATTTAAAACCATAGAGTGCATACCGAATGTATATTCAAGCACTCCATCACTTGACAAATGGGCTGCACTTAGTCATTAGCAGCAGTGGGATGACAGGCGTTAATGGTTGCAGCTAAGAGCTACATGTAGGGCTTCTGCTGAAGAAAGAAAGAAAGAAAGAAAGAAAGAAAGAAAGAAAGAAAGAAAGAAAGAAAGAAAGAAAGAAAGAAAGAAAGAAAGAAAGAAAGAAAGAAAGAGTTTGATCTGCATCTTTTAGATAAGCGTAGAGGTGAATCCATCACAGGGCATGCTCACGTACACCTCCAGACTCGATCACACCAGTTTCGAGTCATCAGTTAACTTAACCTGCCAACCTTTGGGGTGTGAGTGGAAAATGAGAAAAAACAATCAGAAAAAAGTTCTTCTGTTTCACTAAATCTCTGATGAATATTTGTAAGTTTAGTGTTACAGACCATGGCTATGTTTTTCTTTCCTTCTATAACATGTTTTAAAGACATTTTTGCCACATTATAAAAAATGGATCCATTATGATTTTGTTTTGGCTTCTGACGGTCACAGAAAACATGAAAGTTAAGCATCTCTAACCCTCCTAATGGGTTTAGGGGCTTTGACTTTATGCCTCACCCATGTTTATGGTTTTCTTTGTGTTTATTATATTTCCCAGTCCTTTCCCTTTATTTTCTGTTATGTGTTTTATTTCCTGTTTGTTGTGTTCTTTGTCTTTAGTGGTGGGGCCTGTAATTTTTTAACAGTTTTCAGGTCCTGCTGTCATTGCTGTTGATGAATGATTCATCAACAGAGTGTTGGTAACACAGTAAATCATTTCCATTGCTGAGTTATTAAACTTTAATCAGGATGATGTAACTTATCTCTCTACATAGTAGCAAGGATGAATTCAGTCAATATTTCAATGTCTGGATTACACATTTTAGATCCAACTATGCAAGTAAAGTGTTTGCTTAATCTTTGAATGTTCTCATAGTGGTGTTTGTATGTATGTTATTATATTCCTGAGCTAATCAATATTACTTTTATTATCAATGCTATTTGGTTGAAATACGTCTTTTGTGTGAACCAGTAGCCCACTCCTGTAATTATTGTTATTAGTTTGCACTGTGGGTTGTGTATTTTTTTGAGTGGGTGGTTATTCTTTGTGCAAAATAGCAGAGTACAAAGAATGTTGATAAAATGATGCACCCTGACAATAAGCATCTTCCTACTAGGTGGCTAGCTGTCTTAGTATGTTGATTGGTCTCTGATCCGAAGTAGTTCAGCATCACCTGTCTGTGTCATGTATGGAAATTAATATATGTCAATGAAGTTATGTAGATTTTATACTTTATTACTGTTTTGTTTAGTTTGAGTTATTTTTCATGTCTTTATGTTATTTCTATTGATTTCATATGCCTAAGAGCCAATCTTAGAAAGTTAATGCTTAAAGTTAAATCCATATAGTGTTTGCTTGTCAATTATAGAAGAAGAGCTATTAGAATATGGTGTAGTCTTTGAGACAGAACTTTCTTGCTATGTCTAAAGTACAGTATGTTCAGTGGATCAGTGTGTATTTGGAATTAGTCTCATGGCTAGCATGAACTGAAAGGCCCATTTTGCAGTTTGCAAATGGGATATGCATACTAGAGAATCCATTCCCAGATGGGTTTATCCATTCCCGGGAATTCGGGAATCCCGCATGTCATTCCTGGGAATCCCGGGCTCCCGGGGATGACACAGTGCATGGGCGTCTCACATGTGAACGGTTTTAGAACGAGTGACACTTATTTTTAATAAAACTACTGCAATATGTTGACACTAATAAAAGACTAACCTTAACTACAAGCACTTCATGCTGTCATATAAGTACATGTGTCTAGTTAGTTGCGGTAATAAGAGCATAGAAAGCACAATGTATCGAGCATGCGGTCGTCCAGGCGAGAGCGCACCTTCATGCAGAGTATGCCAGCCACAGAGAAAGTACGCTCTACCTCCACTGAAGTAGGCGGCACAGTCATCAGATACTGATACACTTGTTCTAAACAACGCCCGCGCTTGCTGTTTCTCTGAAACACCGCCATTTCAGCTTTTACTGATGCATCCAGTTTCTTGTCATCATTCTGAGATGGCAAGTTTCTTAGCACAGATAATGCGGATGCAACAGACTGATGCATTGCAATTTCAAGTTGCTGTTCAAAGCTGTCAACAGCTCTGCCCCGTCCCGGCATTCGTGAGCTGCATAGTGCAGACTCCTCCCAGTCCACTGTGCTCAGTCAGCCGGGAGACTGACTGCTGCTGGTCTGTTGTTGACTGAATTAATCGGCAACACACTACACCGTGGGCCAAAAAAAAGTGCCACTTAATTATTTTCAACTATAACTCTGAAATTTCTTGTCCGATTTTTACACTTTTACATGCTATATATGCGAGCTTGGCTATTCCCGTTTTCCCGGGAATTACAGCTGTTTCATTCCTGGAAATGCGGGAATTAAAAATATCCGGGAATGGATTCCCTAATGCATACAGTTTTCTGAACGTTTAGAAATGGTTCAGATGTATAAGCAAACTTAAAGAATGAAGCAAGATATAAGCTTTAAACCAAACTTTTCTTAAACAAGAACCTTTTTTTGCTATTTCAATTTTTTCTCTATTTTTGTGGAAACTGTTTTACTTTGAATTTTTACTAAAGCTTTTAAAAATGAAGATATTTTTGTCTGTGGAATCATTTCAATGTGTCAAGCTATTGCTGAATCCCATGAAGCAAACTAAAGCTGCAGAACTTTGGTAATTTTGAATAAACGTAGCTGCAATATGTATTGCTTTACTGCCTCTTTAAATGTGTGTACGTTTCATGTTCTTTATTGTTGGAACTGCAAGAGATGGATGGACCTGTCAGTTTCTATTGAGGAACTCCCCCCGGCAGTATAAAGGTCAAGGAGACAGGCAGTTCAAATGCGAGTCAATTAATATTGTTAATTGTGAGTATTTTAATTTATGGTTGGATTTTCTGTTTTTTTATTATTATTATTGCTCTTGTTATATGGATTTTGATTATTGGACTATGTTTTTGGGACATGTTCACTGTAGATTGCCTTTTAGGCAACACCTATAATGTTTCTGTTTGCTCTGTGGAGCTTTTTCAGTATGCTCTGGTATTTTGCTAATGGATCTTATTTTTTATAAAGATTCTTTTTGTAGTCTGTCTTGTCAAGCCATGGTTTTTATGCTTTTTCCTTCTTTTTAAGACACTTGGGTATTTTGAGACATTCAAGTTACTTTGAGGCTTCTTTCTCTTTTGGTCCTGCAAGGCCAGAAGCAGGCCTGTGGGTTAGGGTTAGGGTTAGGGATTTAATCCTTTTGGCGTGAGGTCTAATCAAGGCTGCCACAGGAGGCCTGGCCTAGCTTGTGAAGGCTTTTGGAAGCCTCACACCATTTTTGCATTCATGGAAACCCCAGTTCATTACAGTCTACACAGGGTAGCTGAGAGATGGTCTCTCTTCAGAATGAAAAATGACATAGTTAAAGAGAGACCATTTTATCCGAACATTGACAAGCATTCTGAGGTTATATATATATAGACTTTGCTATATTTCTTCTACTGCTAATAATCTATTTTATGAAATACTACTTTTCTTTACATTTTTATACTTTGTTGTTATATCTCGAGTGACTGAAGTAATAAAGTAAATACAGGGTAGCCAGTGTGAGAATATTGCCACTGCCTTTCCCTCAGGGTTTAGCAGGCTGGTTGGGGTGCCCCGATAGAGTGAACTTCATAGTTATTGGTTGGTAACTGGTTATAACCCAGTGTGTCTAGGTTATTCTTAGGAAGTAATGTGTGACAATCTTTAGGTCTAGGTTATTCTTGTAGACCAAGACAGCCTTAGGTCAAGGTTCAATCCTGAGACACCTTTGTGATGTTCAAGCTGAAACTAGTGAGTCCCTTTGTGGAGTACAGTGGAGTGAGTAGGCAGTACAGGCATCACTCATAATCAGTGCTTGGGTTGATAGTCTGTGTAGTTTGTGTGTTAATTTTAAAGTGTGAGAGTAGACGATTCCAATAAAAGAATTGGGAAGTTCTACACATCCCACAATAATACTGTGCCCTTCGATGAGTACCAGCTAAGAGTGCTTGCTTAGTGTTTCAGGCTATAAAACAATGACAAAAGAGTGTAGATGGCACACGGGATAGACGGGCATCCTGACAAGGAATAGGGAAGATACCTTACTTGGATGGGAGGTCCCGAATGGACATAAAGGCATCTCAGCTGAGAGAGGGAAGGATGTTGTACCCAGACAAGGCTTCCAGCCAGAAGAGATGGTTCTTTACCTGGGTGGGTCTGTTGTACCAACCGGACATGTATGTAGCGCCTTCCATGGTTGGGATAAAAGAGGAGAACAGAGGAGGACTGGACTGTCTCTAGGGGGGTGTTTATTCACCCCAGTCGCTAGATGGAAGCGGCCCTTGATATTGGCACCTATTTGGGAACCAGCAGGGAATGCAGGGAATTGTAGTCCGGCAGCACAGCCCTGCTGGGGTCCATGGGTGCTGCAAGAGGGTGCTGCAGGGAGATGTACTCCCTGTTATGTGGGACTTCTGTGTGACCTGGAAGTACTTCCAACGGGCAATAGCCCTGGCACTGCTAGTACTCCCAGGTCCTCAATAAAAGGAACTGCACTGCCTTGTCCAGGTGAGTCTGAGCTGGGAGGAGGACGAGCAACTCTCAACTAGAGGAGGGAAGTGCGATGGAGAAAGGAGACTTGAATTGGAGGAGAGATAACTGTGATTTTTGTGCTTCATTTGTGAAGTATTGTAATAACACATCCATTTATTTGAACCCGAGACTGGCTTGATGTATTCGTGATGGGGCTTGGGGCTTTCTGACACCCCCAAGCTTTCACAAAAGTTAAACCATACACCCCCATTAGACTCTGTGAGAAGCAGCCCGGACACAGACAGACGGACATCGTTATGTCACCCAACACACGTTTATTATTTACACTATTTACAAAAGTCACTGCACAAACCCAGTGCCTCCAGCACCAATCCCCCAAAGTCCAGGCCTCTCCTTCCAGTGTCTTCCTTCTTCAGGCCGCCTCCACTCCTCGCCTCCGAGACTTACGACTCCAGTCATCGTTTGCAGGGAGGCGGCCCCTTTTATACACGCCCTGATGGGCTCCAGGTGCTTCCCGACACTCCTCCGTGGACACTCCCCTGTGTGGCAGAAGTGCCGGCTGTGCTCCCGGAAGCCCTCCGGGTGTCCCCAGTCTTCTTCCCCACAGCACTTCCGGATGTGGCGGTAGTGCTGAGGTCCAGGGCTCTCCAGGCACTGGGGCGCCCCCTGGCGGTGACTACAGGCCCCTACAGGGTTGAGCTTCCCAGCTCTGTACCCGTTGCCCCAAAGGAACCAGGGCGGTCATCCCCTCATGGTCCGGAGGAGGCATGAGCCCTCCTCCTGTCCTCCTGGGTGTCCTGGCTGGGTGCCACCCCCAGCCGCGTGCCACAACTCAGAACACCATACAACAGAGCAATTTCTGTCTGGCAATATAAGTCCATTACATCATACCTAAGATATGGCTACCTGAGAATGAAGGAGAGCAGAACTAAAAAAAGTCAGCAATTTTCTTGGAGCAAAGAAATTTAGGGGTTGGAGGGTAAGTCAGGAAAATTTGGGAGTTGGAAGGTGTGGCGAGGGTCCATGGGGGTTTTAACAGACAAAATCACTGCTCCGGTGGCCAAGGCCAAGTGACTGTCCACCCACAACTGGACATTCTACAATATAGATACTGTACATGTTCTGGGTAGTTTTGGTAATCTAAGATGGAGAATTAATCCTTACACTTTTGGATTAAATTCTTTCTCATTTCCCATGGACAAGAGAAGCCGCTTGACAGTGTGTATCCTCCTCCTCATGCCTCTCGTGGATTTTCTTTGCATGCTGCTGTTTCTTCCCACTTCCTCAAAGTAGACAGGTATGGCTGAACTGGTTTCTATAAACTTCTGAATGTGTGTGAATGTGTTTGCTCTGCGATGGATTGGCATCCTGTCCGTGCCTACTTCGTGAAGTTACTTCTTCCATGACAATCTGGTAAAACAGGCAAGTTGAATAATGATAACAACTCTTTCAGCAGTTGGTGATAAATCTTTATTTTATTTCAACATTTTGCAAAGCATCTTTGAACTTCCAGCACTGTGAAGAAAAAAAAATGACCTTTTATAATTCCTCAAAGTTTTAGAAGTGTATGTACTGTAAATCTAAAGGGAGTAAAGAGAAGATATGTGCCAAAAAGTGCAACTTAATGACTCATCTTGTGATTTGCAAGATTTAAAAATTTAATCCCAGGAAAACATTACAAACTGTCTAAACATATTTATACATTTGGGGATTTATTGATTTGTGATGGTAAATGTTGAACAGCAGATTATAAATGACAAGACTGATACTGAAAGATTTGATCTTGTTGTTAGCAAAAGTGCTAACCTAACTGTCACCAGACAGCAGGTGATTCAAAATGCAAATCAATACAAGCGAATGCCAAAACTAGGGAGACATGCTCCCTGAGCAACGGCCGTCTTCCAGGAAGAGGGATCAGAGCGCTTGTTTTCAGGCACAGCTGGAAATGCTCATTTATTGACTTCTACTTGCTCAGAGGATCTAATTAGTGTTTTAAAGCATGTTCATTAATTTTCAACAATTAATTCAGGGATAAATGAGATGAGAATTTTTGGGACCAGAAATAGTAGAGAATTTGCATTGTTCCTGCTGGTGTTCCACATGGAATCTGTGATCATTAGACAGTATACAGTTAACCCAATTTGCTTGACACTGTCTTCAATATACACATTTTTGGAAGATTCTGATAAAAAAGTTAAGTTGAAAAGGTTAATCTTCTTGACCAGTGTGCATTTAGTAGTCCCTGGTATTGGAGATGATGTCAGCTGGGTCAGTTTACATGTATGTAATTGATATTCACTTCTCTGTTCAGCTTTTTAGGTATGTGGAAAAAGAATGAAAAAGTAAGCTGCTTGTAAAGTGAAAAAGGGAGAAATGATCTATCTATCTACAGTGCATCCAGAAAGTATTCACAGCGCATCACTTTTTCCACGTTTTGTTATGTTACAGCCTTATTCCAAAATGGATTAAATTCATTTTTTTCCTCAGAATTCTACACACAACACCCCATAATGACAACATGAAAAAAGTTTACTTGAGGTTTTTGCAAAATTATTAAAAATAAAAAAATTGAGAAAGCACATGTACATAAGTATTCACAGCCTTTGCCATGAAGCTCAAAATTGAGCTCAGGTGCATCCTGTTTCCCCTGATCATCCTTGAGATGTTTCTGCAGCTTAATTGGAGTCCACCTGTGGTAAATTCAGTTGACTGGACATGACTTGGAAAGGCACACACCTGTCTATATAAGGTCCCACAGTTGACACTTCATGTCAGAGCACAAACCAAGCATGAAGTCAAAGGAATTGTCTGTAGACCTCCGAGACAGGATTGTCTCGAGGCACAAATCTGGGGAAGGTTACAGAAAAATTTCTGCTGCTTTGAAGGTCCCAATGAGCACAGTGGCCTCCATCATCCGTAAGTGGAAGAAGTTCGAAACCACCAGGACTCTTCCTAAAGCTGGCTGGCCATCTAAACTGAGTGATCGGGGGAGAAGGGCCTTAGTCAGGGAGGTGACCAAGAACCCGATGGTCACTCTGTCAGAGCTCCAGAGGTCTGCTGTGGAGAGAGGAGAACCTTCCAGGAGGACAACCATCTCTGCAGCAATCCACCAATCAGGTCTGTATGGTAGAGTGGCCAGGTGGAAGCCACTCCTTAGTAAAAGGCACATGGCAGCCCGCCTGGAGTTTGCCAAAAGGCACCTGAAGGACTCTCAGACCAGGCACCGCTCGTCACCAGGCCAATACCATCCCTACAGTGAAGCATGGTGGTGGCAGCATCATGCTGTGGGGATGTTTTTCAGCAGCAGGGACTGGGAGACTAGTCAGGATAAAGGGAAAGATGACTGCAGCAATGTACAGAGACATCCTGGATGAAAACCTGCTCCAAAGCGCTCTTGACCTCAGACTGGGGCGACGGTTCATCTTTCAAGCACACAGCCAAGATATCAAAGGAGTGGCTTCAGGACAACTCTGTGAATGTCCTTGAGTGGCCCAGCCAGAGCCCAGAGGTGGCGCAGTGGTAGTGCTGCTGCTTTGCAGTAAGGAGACTGTGGAAGATTGTGGGTTTGCTTCCCGGTTCCTCCCTGTGTGGATAGCGCTTTGAGTACTGAGAAAAACGGTATATAAATGTAATGAATTATTATTATTAATTATCCGATTTAATATCTCTGGAGAGATCTTAAAATGGCTGTGCACCAACGCTTCCCATCCAACCTGATGGAACTTGAGAGGTGCTGCAAAGAGGAATGGGCGAAACTGGTCAAGGATAGGTGTGCCAAGCTTGTGGCATCATATTCAAAAAGACTTGAGGCTGTAATTGCTGCAAAGGTGCATCGACAAAGTATTGAGCAAAGGCTGTGAACACTTATGTACATGTGATTTCTCAGTTTTTTTATTTTTAATAAATTTGCAAAAACCTCAAGTAAACTTTTTTCACGTTGTCATTATGGGGTGTTGTGTGTAGAATTCTGAGGAAAAAAATGAATTTAATCCATTTTGGAATAAGGCTGTAACATAACAAAATGTGAAAAAAGTGAGGCGCTGTGAATACTTTCCGGATGTACTCTATCTATCTATCTATCTATCTATCTATCTATCTATCTATCTATCTATCTATCTATCTATCTATCTATCTATCTATCTATCTATCATTCTCAGGCTAGTATCACATATTTCTCCAGGTCTAAATAACTGACTAACCTTTTAATCTCTTCCTTTATCTTCTCTAGTTTTTTCTCACCTACGCTCACCTTTTCTCCTTTCATCTACCCTGACTTTGTCTCCTCCTGTTTATGTTACCTGTTTTATTGTTTTTCATTGCACATCTGATGAAGGCTATATAGCCAAAACTTTTTGTCATTTACCTTCTTTCATGTTCAGCATGGAAATAAACTTGAACCCTTTTTTTTCCCTTTGCATACGCACACTGACCCAGACCTTCACTAACAACATTCTGGTACATCCTAGTTTTTATATATAATACGCTACCATGGCTGTTCGTTTGTCTGTCCAGGATTTTAAATCACCTGTAGCTCTCAAACCATAGTACGCAAAACAGTGAGAAAGAGCTCTCTCTTTCCTTCAACTTTGATACCACTCACACACTTATTGGCTTCAATCCGACCAACCAACCAACAACTCCACCTGACAGCTCCAATGACAAACTGCACGAAGAACAGCATAGTGAAGAGACAGCGAGAGATGGATTGTCTAATGAAGAAAGCAACCCATAAATAACACAAAAAAAGATAAAAACTATAATAACATGAGAGTTACTCCAATGATCCAGACAGGTTCTAAAATAAGACGCTCGCCCCAATGCATGTGTGTGGACACAGGAACAAAGACCTGAGTGGTGTTGAGGGGCAGCTAATGATTGGAATATTGGGTTCACCCACTCAAGAAACCAGCTGACCTTCTAAGGCCCAACTACCACCAGCTTTGTGCAGAGTGCTAAGTTCATTCTTCTGTTTCTCATCATTATGTTAAACCTTTCTAATTTGTGTGTGTTGTGCTCTGTATATGCATTAACATTGTGGGGTTTGGGGTGCCACTAGTCTTGTTCGGCCAGACATGATTCTCAAGCAAGGATACATGTCTGGAGACAATCTTGCCAAAACGTCTAGAGTGAAGAGTGGAGAAATCCATCACTGAACAGGTTCTGCCCACAGGGTTTTCTCCTAGATGCCCACCCACAAATTCAACCAGTCCATGTACTTTAAACATTTCAGCTTCCAGCATTCCATTTCTACTCATGTATTGGACAACTGCACAAAACAACTATGGAAAGACAGAGAGAGAGAAAGAAGCTGAGCAAAAGATTTGATACTGATAGAAAATAGAAAACTAAAATTACTATAATCAAGTCAAGAGCTCAGTGCCTAAACCTTAATGATTAACTTTTATGTCTTGCTGTCATTTTGATTATTGCATCACTACATGGCATAACAGCAGCAAAACGTGCTCGGAGAATCATACATCCTTCCTTTTAACAGCCTTAGGACTGTAAAATAACCTGGTGTCTATTCAGTCAAACATTTTCTCTGCTTCAGAGTCTGAAATATGCAAAAGAATGAAGTTCTAATATTCTGAATAATGTAACTGACACACAGGTTGGCAAAGATTATTTGCCTATTTTTCTTCAACTCACTAAAGCCCACTGTTCCAGCTTTAGGCGGGCCATAAAAAAATGAAAACTCTATTTTGGTTTCAGACTTTACCACTGATTTTCTAGACAAACCATCAAGGAGATACTCCATCTTTTAACATAATTTTTAGCACATATCCTTTCTCTGAACTTCCTACGGCAGCTGAACAGTAAATTATGTTTTGGTCAGATCAACTTAAAGACTTTTGAGAACTATTGCTATTGGGAACTTTATTTTAAATTGGGAATATTGGAATGTTTTCAGCATGGGGAGTGTCTCACGAGCTGTGGTGAAGGGAAACATAGGGGAAAGACTAAGGGGGACACAGTCAGTAGCCATGTGTCTGTCTCAGCTATTAAAATGATGAAGTCTCCAGAAGACAACGGATGGCATGGCAGGCCTACCTCAACAAACCACACTCCTTCTGGTATTAATGATATGTAAACCATTGATGCACCGAACGTTAGTGTTCACTGATTGTTTTATCATGGAAATGTGTCTTTACTTTAATATAGCTGCTTTATAGCACCTGACATATACGGCATTATGTACACATGGACAACTGCTTCTAGCAAAAAGGCTACTAGATCAGTATAGTCCCAGTGAGCTGAATGTCTTTCGGCCTGTTGCTCTGACATCACATGTGATGAAGACCATAGAGAGGCTGCTGCTTCACCACCTTAGGACATAGGTTCAACACGCCCTTAACCCTCTGCAGTTTGCATATCCATAGAAGGTGGGAGCGGAGGATGCCATCATCTGTATGCTACACCGATCCCTCTCTCACTTAGACAGAGGCAGTGGTGCTGTATGAATTATGTTTCTAGACTTCTCTAGTGCCTTCAACACAATCCAACCTCTGCTCCTTAGGGACAAGCTGACAGAGATGGGAGTAGATTCATACCTGGTGGCATGGATCGTGGACTATCTTAAAGACAGACCTCAGTATGTGCGTCTTGGGAACTGCAGGTCTGACATTGTGGTCAGCAACACAGGAGCGCCGCAGGGGACTGTACTTTCTCCGGTCCTGTTCAGCATATATACATCGGACTTCCAACACAACTCGGAGTCCTGCCACGTGCAAAAGTTCGCTGATGACACTGCTATCATGGGCTGCATCAGGAGTGGGCTGGAGGAGGAGTATAGGGACCTAATCAAGGACTTTGTTAAATGGTACAACTCAAAACACCTACAACTGAACACCAGCAAAACCAAGGAGCTGGTGGTGGATTTTAGGAGGCCCAGACCCCTCATGGACTCCGTGATCATCAAAGGTGACTGTGTGCAGATGGTGCAGACCTATAAATATCTGGGAGTGCAGCTGGATGATAAATTAGACTGGACTGCCAATACTGATGCTCTGTGCAAGAAAGGACAGAGCCGACTATACTTCCTTAGAAGGCTGGCGTCCTTCAACATCTGCAATAAGATGCTGCAGATGTTCTATCAGACAGTTGTGGCGAGCGCCCTCTTCTACGCGGTGGTGTGCTGGGGAGGCAGCATTAAGAAGAAAGATGCCTCACGCCTGAACAAACTGGTGAGGAAGGCAGGCTCTATTGTTGGCATGGAGCTGGACAGTTTAACATCTGTGGCAGAGCGAAGGGCGCTCAGCAGGCTCCTATCAATTATGGAGAATCCACTGCATCCACTAAATAGTATCATCTCCAGACAGAAGAGCAGCTTCAGCGACGGACTGCTGTCACTGTCCTGCTCCACTGACAGATTGAGGAGATCGTTTCTCCCCCAAACTATGCGACTCTTCAATTCCACCCGGGGGGGGTAAACGTTAACATTTAACATTATACAAAGTTATTGTCTGTTTTTCACCTGTATTATTATCAATCTTTAATTTAATATTATTTATTGTATCAGTATGCTGCTGCTGGAGAATGTGAATTTCCCATTGGGATTAATAAAGTATCTATCTATCTATCTATCTATCTATCTATCTATCTATCTATCTATCTATCTATCTATCTATCTATCTATCTATCTATCTATCTATCTATCTATCTATCTATCTATCTATCTATCTATCTATCTATCTATCTATCTATCTATCTATCTATCATAAGAAGACCAAATGCTTCTGTTCAGACCTGACTTACACCTGTGGCAATTGTTAAAGCTGGTGCCCACTCACTGCACTTCTTTCTATCGAAAACGTCTTTTCTCACCTGCTAACCTCTGTGGGAATATGGAAATCATTCACATTTATAGTGCTCTTTACACCATCCCTTGACCCAATCAAACAAAATACCATCAAAATTACTATATAGCAAAATTAATAAAACACTTTAAAACCAATGGTGACAATAGTAGGAAATGTATTTTTTTAAAATAAGTCCTATTGGGAGATTTAGGGATGCAGATGATGATGAAGGTGAGTCTTTTCAAGGCTGGGTGCACAGCTTTTTCAGATTGTTGTTCAGTCCGATGAGGTCTTGCCAATTTCTTTGAAAATGTAAATGTCTTGTCTGGGTGATGGTCTATACTCCCTTGTTCTTCATTTATTGTTCATTTATTGTTCTCCTGTCTATGTGCAGCATGCAGCCCACTTAAAAAGAACTTCTTTTGATTTAACAATAATTACATGAATAATTAATAATCTTACAACCACTGACACAGTTGCATTAAATCAGTGTTTTTCTTTTCCAGGAAGCTGTCCCTTCTAATTCTAATTGCCCTGGGCTAAATAAATTGCAAAAATATGTCTAGCAATCTGTTTTATTGGTTTATGAAAGAACGATCTAAACAATACAAGGTTCAAATCAGTAAAGATACAGAATTTAAATCAATACAAAGCAGTCATTTCAAAGATGCACATCTTTCTATACAAGAGGTTGTTTGAGATGAGATTAAGAGTCCACAGTTCAATGATTTGTAATTAGTCTTACTTTGTGGATACTTTGTATAATCAAAGTGTGGCAGGGTGCAGGAATAACAGGTTGGGGAATAAATGAAAAATTGGGACACCATCCAGGTTGTCTTGTTTAATTAAAGCAATCCAACAAAAAAATCACTTGCTGGTATCATTGTCAACAACCTCCTGGGCAAAATAACAAATGTATTCAGTATGCAGAATTAGAGGTTGATCACTGGAAGTCCATCCTGTAGGTCACTCTGAGTGCAAAAGGCGCCTCCTTCCAGGCAGCCGAGCTTCTTATATCTCATGATCTGGAAGTGGTGGGGCTAAGTGACCTTACTGGGCAGTTTCTCTGTGCTACAGGGAGAGAAGGAGAAGAGTATGTTAGTGACAGCGCCCCCCTGTCGTCCTGGCCGGTTATCACATACCTCGAATGAGCCTGTGAAGAAATCCTCCAACGTGCACGCGTGACACAAAGATAGTTTCATAATATTCCATCTGAGTCACAAGGTCAGTTTTAAGTTACAAAGTTCTTGCTTCAGTATTGTGGCGTTGAACATTTATTAAAATACATTTCATATGGTTGATTTCTATCACCATACAACTGTTGGACCAGCTTCCAAAAAGCTCAGTCCTGCCAGAAGAAATAACTCTCATGAAACTGGCAAAAACAGATTACAGTACTCTTTGTTCACTTTTTGAATTTTGCTTAATTTAACCTAGACATTATACACATTAATAAAAAAAAAATTTAAAAAATTAAATTTTTTTAATTAATGACACATTTTTTTATTAAGCCGAATGAGTAAAAATACTGATTTCCTTCCAAAAGTTTGGCGGACCAGAGCAGATCAGTATTTCTCAGACCTTGGCTTTTTTCTTTTTAAATATTTTATTGAGAGAGAGAGATTGTGTGATTGACACGTAGGTGCAAATGAAATCAAATTAGTCTGATCGTCTATTGGTTCACTTCCCATCTAATTATTGTTTTGGTCGCTGGATAAAGAAGAACGAAAGAATTAAAATACACACCAATTAAAATTAAAGCAACATAGTAAGTTGCACTACGGCCCTCTGAAATCTGAGTTTGAAACTCCTGTTTTAAAGAGTTAGATGTCACAGGAAAACCTCTATGGTTGTCCCTACAGGTAATCATGTTGCCTTCCCCTACTCACCAGGAAGTGTTTCTGATTCCTTCTTTTTACATAGGAACATCAAAAATGTGAAGAAATGAGTGGAGGCCATTCAGTCCATCAAGCTCATCTGTTTAATTAATAACTGAGCTGTCCCAATATTTCATCGAAATACATCTTAAAGCTTGTCAGGGTTTCTGCTTCTGCTACATGACTCAGATTCCTACAACTTTTTGAATGAAGAAGTGCTTCCTGGTGTCAGTCCTAAATGCACTTCCCTTTAAGTTTTACTGCCGTCCTCAAGTATATGATTCTCAGTTTAGTCAAAAGAACTCTGTTGTATCTATTTTATCAATGCATGAATTAAACAATCTGATCATAACATCCCTCATTTCATATTAAACAATTTTTACGATATAATCTAACATTTTATTTGTCTTTTTAATAGCTCTGCACATGCTTAGACAATGAGAACACTGTGTCAACATAAACTCCTAAATCCTTATCAGAGGCTGTTTCCTGTAGGACAGTGTCTCCCATCTTGTGTTTATAACTGATGTTCTTTATACCGACATATAGCACTTAGCACTTTTCCAAGTGTTTTGTGTAGAAATTGAAATTTCCCCCTATGGCCTAGTCTTTCTGGCCCCCTAACCATCCCCTGTCTCTAATTGGTTAACCATCTCACCCTTTCACCACCTTTAAAGTGTGGTGAGCCTACTGGCACAAAGTGGCTGCCATCACATCATCAACATTAATGTTGCACATTACTGTTGGTTGAAGTGGCTCCTCATTCACTATATAAAGCGTTACTTTGAGGACTGAGAAAAGAGCTACATAAACATAAATTATTATTATTACTATTATTATTGTCAGTATCTCTGTTATACTGGGGTGCTTGTCCCATGGGGTTAAGTATTAATTGTTCCTGTCCTGTCCATCAGTCCCCCTTTTTCTTCCAGATGTCCCTTCTGGATGTCTGTGTGGTGCTCTGTAGTGCCTCTGTCTCCTGGCATCACCTCATCATATCCACTTTTTCCCTCTTCACCTACCTACTTTCCCAAAACATAATCCTAAGATGATCAAGTTTCCTCTAATATTCGCCCATCGTGTTTAGGTGTTATTGTTAATGGTGATTCAATTCTGGCTAAATGTATTTTTTTAGGATTTCTCCTTTTTTGATGTTGTCCTTCTGTTTTATCCTGTACTGTTCCTTTACATTTTTTTATCCTGGCTAAATTTTCATTCCATGGCATCTGTTGCCTGGTTTAAAGTTTAAATGCATAGTGTGAGATATGGCCGGCCATTCATCCCGGCCAATACCCCCAGGCCGCCAGATGGAGCCCTCCTTGCAGCATGGAGGTGCCCCGAATGCCAGCAGGGAATTATGGACAGTGGACTTTTAATGCACAACCCTGCTGGATACCGTGGGGTCTGCCAGGAGTCGCTGCAGGGAGGCCCAAGGACTATTATGTGCCCTATAACCCGGAAGTGCATCTTAGTCACAGCGACAGAGGGAATGACGTACCTGCGGGATGAAAGAGAAGAGTTTTGATCTGACCCGGAAGTGCTAAGAAGTCACATGGACAGGGGTTCAGAAGCACTTCTGGGTCACGGACTATATAAAGGACTGTGGGAGATCCCAGGGTTGAGCTGAGTTTGGAGGCAGGGTGGCTAAGCGTCTGGGAGTGGAGGATTGTTTATTTGAATATTGTTTATTGGAGATTTGTGGAGTGGAGGGTGCTTTGTGTACATTATTATTATAATAAATTCAATATTTGGACTTTTACCTGGTGTCTGGCGTGGTGTCCGAGGGTTCAAGGGAGTGAGAGCGCCCTTATCTGTCACAACAGCTATTTCTGAAAAAAAATACTCATCCACAGAATGTTTGTTTACTTGAAATTGCCATCCATCTTATCAGTGAGACAAGCCCTGTTATTCTGGGATGATAAAACTTCTTTATGCACCAAGTGATCATGACTGAAGTAGAAGTGGATGAGAAAAATGGATGGAGAGATGGACTTATTTTGTTTCTAGTGAGCAAATGAGGAGCCCTGATTCTGCCTCCATATATATATTTTGAATTGTAACAGCTGTAGAGTTTGACATATTACTTTGTAGATCAACAGTGAAATGAAGTATACAGGAAAAAGTTATTATTGTGTTAGTTAATGTGGTAGGTAGATCTTGGCCTTTGTTTGAGTTTGAAATGAGATCTCCTGATGGATAAAGTTGAAGACCATTCAAATGTTTAGGATCCATCTAGAAGTTGAAACCTGACAGTTGCAAGACGCAACTCAGAATCTCTAATAGTAATTTCAAATCCATCCTTCCGTATGGGAATGAATGTTGGAGTATAACCAAAATCAACTTGAGGGCACTGTCGAGCTTCCGTCATGTCTGCCACCAAAAAATAAGTGGAATATTCTGTCCAAGCAAGATCTCCAACAAGGACTTATTAGATCTTACAAAGTCCACAAGCATTATTCAAAAGATGCAGAAAAAATGCCTGAGAATGGGACAAGCACATATTAAAGATGCCAGGAGTAAACATCAGAAAAGCAGCCTTTCAATGGATACCACACAGCAAGAGAGCTAGAGGCTGACCACAAACAAACTGATGAAGAACTGTAGAGAGAGAACTGAAAGAACCGAGAATGGCCTGAGGTGAAGCAGAAGAAAAGGTGAATTTGGAGTGCTCTTGTGTGGGCCTTATATTCCAATGGAGTGAAGCGGATAAGTAAGTAAGTAAGTATGTATCGCAAAATGGAAGTTATGTGTGAAGTATGAGAAGGTTGATCAGTATATTGGATGCAGAAAAAGCATTTGATATGATTGAATGGAAATACCTTTTCACTACATTAGAGAAATTTGGATTTGGCCCGAACATTTGTGCATGGATCAAACTACTGTATACCAATCCAGAAGCTTCAGTTTGTATTAACAACTTTTGGTCAGACTACTTTAAACTAGAACGTGGTACCAGACAAGGATGCCCCTTGTCACCACTGCTATTTGCAATTGCCATTGAACCACTGGCGGTCCACTGTCGAAATGCTGATCAGATAAATGGGATTATCAGATAAGGACTGGAACAGAAAATTTCTCTATATGCAGATGATATGGTACTGTATATATCAGACCCACAAAATTCTGCTCCGGCAGTCTTAACAGCACATATAGAATTTCAAAAGACCTCTGGTCTCAGCATTAATCTGAATAAAAGTGTGCTCTTTCCAGTGAATTCTCAGGCATATAATATTAGATTAGACACCCTACCTTTTATCATTGCAGATCAGTTTAAATACCTAGGGGTAAACATCACAAGTAAACACAAAGCTCTTTATCTTGCATAGATGGTCAACCCTTCATTTCACTCTAGCTGGAAGAATTAACGTTGTTAAGATGAATATTCTTCCTAAGCTTCTTTTTTTCATTTCGAAACATTCCAATATACATCAATAAATCATTTTTTAAGCAATTAGATTCAACAACTGCGGTGGGTTGGCACCCTGCCCAGGATTGGTTCCTGCCTTGTGCCCTGTGTTGGCTGGGATTGGCTCCAGCAGACCCCCGTGACCCTGTGTTCGGATTCAGCGGGTTGGAAAATGGATGGATGGATAGATTCAACAATAACCTAATTTATTTGGAACTCAAAACATCCACGTATCCAAAGAGTGACCCTACAAAGACCTAAGGCAGAAGGTAGCATGGCTCTACCTAACTTTCAGTTTTATTACTGGGCAGCAAACATACAAGCTATAAAAACCTGGACATGGACACAAATAGATGAACATACATAGGCCTGGTCTGCAATAGAAGTAAAATCCTGCAGCACTTCTTTATATTCCCTGCTTTGTGCCCCAATAAATGCAAGTTATCGGCAATATACTAATAACCCAATTGTGCTTCACTCACTCAGAATATGGAACCAATGTAGAAAGCATTTTAAGATGGAGAAGCTTTTATCTGTGGCACCTCTGCAAGAGAACCACCTCTTTCAACCTTCGCAAACATATGCAGTTTTTAATATCTGGGAAAAATTTGGGATTAAAATGCTCAGAGATCTTTATATAGACAATATCTTGGCATCCTATGAACAATTACATTCCAAATTTAATTTTCCAGCTACACATTTCTTTCACTATCTTCAAATTAGGAACTTGCTCGATTTTCCTCATCTTGCACCGTCGTCCATGCTGGAAAAAATATTGTTCAATTTCAAGGACTTAGACACCATCTCTGCAATATATAAAATTATTTCACAGTCCCTCCCTTTCAAAGATCCAAGAGGACAATGGGAAAAAGATCTCTTAATCAATATATCAGAAAGGGAGTGGAAAGTAGCAATGCAGAGACTTCACTTGAGCTCCATATGCGCAAAGCATACAATTACTCAACTCAAAGTTATATATCGAGCACATCTGTCTCACCAAAAACTGTTCAAAATGTTTCCAGGGCAAGATCCAACCTGCGAACGCTGCAATCAAGTCCCAGCCTCACTGGGTCACATGTTTTGGGCCTGCGCCAAATTAACATCATTTTGGACCAAAATTTTTAAGTGCCTTTCAGACAGCCTTGGGGTTACAATCCCTCCTAACCCATTAACAGCTGTGTTTGGTGTTCTACCAGATGGGTTTAAAGTGGAGAAGGACAAACAAACGGTGATTGCATTCACTACACTTTTGGCACGCACACTTATTTTGCTAAACTGGAAGAATCCTAACTTTCGTCTTTTAAGTCAGTGGGAAACCGATGTTTTATACTATTTGAAATTGGAAAAAATCAAATATTCAGTTAGAGGATCTGTACAAAATTTTTTAAAAACCTGGCAGGATATAATCAATAAAATTTTAGAATAAGCTCTTAAAGCACAAAGGAAGCAATTATCTCCGCATTTCTTTTTCTTCTCCATTCATCTCTGCTGGCCTATTAAGCTCATCAGTTTGGGTATGTTTACAAGCCTTAGGTTTTACTCTGTTGACCATGCTCTCTCTCTCAGGGGTGGGGGTCGACTTGTTTTTCAATCCTATTTTTTGTAAAAATTGATTGATTTGTATGAATGATTACAATAAAATTAATAAAAAAAAAGAAGGTTGATCAGTATCATCACATTGAGAGAAGGGCATGTGGATGGGGTTGACATAAGGAGAAAGTTGAGGCGAGTGAGCTCTTATTAACTTCACACTGAATGGTATTGCCAACGTTTCATTCTGTGTTCTTCTTTTATAATGAATACTAAGTAATGTTATGCTTACACATATTTACAGATATAATAAATAACAGTCAAGTGTAAATCCCAGAAACAGGATACCCTTGCCTAGTTGGAATGCCACACCAAGAGGCAGTAATGTGCAGAAGCAGTTTTCCACTGCAGTGGTTAGGTTCTCACAGGGGATCCTGGAATCTGTAGTATTTGCAGGACTTTATGTGAGATGTCAGCTGACCTGGAGATGCATCCTGGTAGCTGGCACCAGAAACATTTCCAGAACCAGTCTAATGACGACCTCTGCCTTCTTAGTCAGGTGGGTTTGGAGTTAGGAGAAGAGACAAGGGCTTATCCAGTGAGGAGGAAGACCAGCCTAGAGCTATGGTGGAGGAGCAAAAGGGGGCATTGCCTGCTCAAATGAACTATCCTATCAGCTCAGCTTTGGACACAAAGATTTGTGAACACTTTCCATAATTAACTGATATTAACAGTTACATTTATTCACTAAGCAGATGCTTTTATCCAAGTAACTTACATTACAGGTTAACATAATTAAGAAAACATCAGTCTGGTGACTGTTTAAGGACAAGTGTTACAATACAAAGTTACAAAATTATCATCATCAAATGAAGAGCTTAAAACTCTACACAGAACAAGACAAATGAATCTTTTCTTAGTTACAAGAACTTCTCAAAGCCATTATCAATAAGGCAGATATTCACCGAACAAGAGTCTTCACACTAAAAACAGGCGTATTATCAGTGGTCAGACAACTATGCACACTGACATTTTTCTGACTCGATTTTGTAGGATCTCTTGGTCTGGTTGCCATGGATACCCGCTCAGGAGGCATGACACTTGATGTTAATTAGGTGACAATATAAAGGTCAGTCGTAATGATTTCCAGGTTATCCAAAATTGGAATAAAAACAAAACAAAACTCTGTCTGTTGAAAATTCTGATTAAAGAAACTTTACAATATCAAAACCAAAAAAGTGACACATGGGTACTGCACAACCACTCGTCCATCCAGTACACAATCTGCATTCCGTGTTGAAGTACTACAATCAGCAATAAAAACAGCAGCCATGATTGTTTTCAGAGAATCATTGTGGTAATTTATTGACATTTGTGTATCAGTTATGGGGTAAACTGCATTACTGGGGAATTTATTTATTTTCTTAATCCACAGTGGTTTCAGAAAGTACTCAGATCCCTTCACCTTTTGCACACTTTATTATGTTGGTGATTTAATTTTAAATTGATAAATGTGCCAATTCTGCCAGTCTACACTCAATAACCTATAATGACAAGGTTAAAACATGTTTTCAGAAAATATCAAAACCATGAGCCAATAACAAAATCCAATACCCAATAGCAAAAAATAGAAAATCTAATAATAATCTTGATAGATCTGTACTTTACAGCTTCAGTTGGGAGCTGTGATGTCATGGTGGCCCCTTCTGTTGAGGTACCACCCATGAAATACAAGGAACACACTTAAATACACAATACATAAATACTAAATCATAAATAAATATAACAATAATACCAAAAATGACATAAAACATGAACAATTAAAATTAAAAAAATGACAAAAATAACAAAATAATGTCTATTGGGACTGAGAATGAAAATGAAGTTTCACTTGGTTAGTGTCAATGGCTCTTTTTCAACTGAAACGTCGCTAACATGCTGAATAATTTCAGATGTTCCCCCACAGATTGTTCACTGGTGCAGACCCTAGGAAGGAGCACTTTAGTTGGCTAATTAGTTCTTTTTTATCGTACTTTCTTGTTTCCTTCACCATCCACATCCCTTGTTTATTTTAAATATTAAGCCCTTCCTGACTCTTAACTCTGGAGGACACCTCCTCATCAGAAATGTTTAAACAGAAGTCTCAAACCAAAGTCAGGAAATCTATCAGAAAACATTGTGCCCAGTTCTGTTATCATAGTCAACAGATCTCTGTGACCCTTAAATAGGTAATTGGGTAGGAAAGTTGTTGGACAGATGGGCATATTTTGGTACAAGCAAGCACCCTCTGGTCCCCCCATCTGAAGTTTCTGATAAGACAGGACTGGCATGACAACTGCAAAGAGAAATTATGAACATGTGTGGGATAAGAGGATTTAAAAAAACATCCTTTTGTTTACCAATCTGCATCTAAATATTCTATATAATGCTGTCAGAAACAGGGAGTATAATGTGATGAAATTCATGCATGCAGACAGCAAAATCAGAATAAAAATTAGACAACAGGAGGACAGAGGTCATCTTCCAGGGCGTGGGGTGCTCTCAGCTCAACATCCATCAGGTGGCTAAGGAGCTGCAGCAAGACCAAAACATGGACTGACAATTGGCTAGTATGAGGTCAAAGAACTTCTTTACGTAGGTGCTGTAGTGTTTCACTCAGTCACTCACAGAGCAGGCATCTGGTCACACTGTAGCAACCTTGCAGAACATGAGGTCAGTGTGGACAACACAGGCAAGAATGGCACAGAAGAGTGACAGCCTGCCAGAAAGGCAGAGAAACCACTTATACTGACTAAGGCCTGATAATCATATCCTTTAAGAACTTGGCCACATCTATTACCTGGATTATGCATATTATGTACTGTATGTCCTTTTGTCTGTCACATCTATTGTTTTTGAAGAGTGGCCAGACTGGAAGAGAACTGAAACATAAGAAACACAAGAAATTTGACAAACAAGAGGAGACCGCTCAGTTTATCAAGCTTGTTTGTTTAGCTCAAAGCTAAGCTGTCCTAATATCTCATCCACATACTTCTCAAAGGCTGTCAAGGATTCTGCTTCAACTACATGCTTTGGTATTTTGGTTTGGAATCACACAAATTCCTGGCTTCAGTTCTAAATGCACTTCAACTTAATCTCCTCTGATGTCCTTGAGTATGTCACTCACCCGTAAGCCGAAAGAATTTTGCTGGATTTACTTTATCAGTGCCTTTGAGGATGTTGAAGTCCTGAAATATGTCCCCACACAGTCTCCTCTGCTGGAGACTAAATTGATTTAATTCTCTGAGTCTGTCAGAGAAGGACATGTCCTGAAGTCCTGGAATACACCTGGGCGATCTCCTCTGCACAGCTCCGAGTGCTGCTGTGTCTTTCTTATAGCGTGGTGACCAAAACTGCACACAGTACTCCAGATGTGGTCTCACTAGTGCATTGTATAGTCTGAGCATAACACCCCTTGATTTATATTCAACCATTTTTATACTATAACCTAACATTTTATTTGGCATTTTATTTGCTTTTAAACATATCTTGTGTCAACATAAACCCCTAAACCATTTTCAGAAGTTGCTTGCTGTAGATCAGTGTCACCCATCTTGTATTTACTGTATAATTGATTTTCCTTCTGCCCACATGTAGCACTTTGCACTCTTTTGCATTAAACTGAATTTTCCAAGTGTTCGTCCAATTCTGAATCTTTTCCAAGTCTTTCTGAATTGTTTTTGCTGCCTCTGCCATTGCTGCAATTTTAGTATCATCTGCAAATTTCACAAGTTTACTAAGTACACTGGAGTGTATGCTATTAACCCTAACTCTAACCCTCATTCTCCTCTTATTTGTACTCTTTATGCCATAGGGGAACATTTTGGTGTTGGTGGGGAAAATATGTTTACATTACTGCTGATCAAAGAAAATTGGTATGTAGCATTGTTTAATAAATCGTCATGTTGATCCAGGCAGGGCCTGAAGCAGATATTTATTTCTGGGCAGTGGGTGGTGTAGTGAAGGATAGTCCACTGAGAACGCTCTCAAGACCACTCACACAGAGCACAAGGGCTCGCAGGCAGACAAGGGTACGTGGCTGGCAGGACAGGAGGCACACAGATGGTGACACCTACCTCCAGGGAGGAAGAGACAGTTCCTCCAGAGAGACTTTGGTTTTGTGTCCAGTGAGAAGGGGAAGACTCATGAAAGGACTAATCGAAGCTGGCAGACGAGAAGCGAGGCATGCCTAGGTCATTGCAGCAACACAAGGAACCCAGAAGTGAAAAAAGAATGCGCACTCCATGAGGAAGAGATTCTGACAGGGATTTGACAATTTAGCAAAACTTCTGTTGGGAAACAAGTGTCCAGTGAATAGAGCGTTTCTGTGGACAGTTGGACGATTAACTGTTGTGGTAACACAATGTGCAAACTGCACCTCACACCACTAAAAGTTGTATCCTCCACTGTTATGTTTTTAATGGACTTTCGAGTGCAGACTGTGTATTTTTTTAAGGGTTTTCGCTCCTGATATTTTTAAGTTATTGTGTGATTTTTTTCTTAGATTATTTTATATTGTCTGGTGTAATACAAGTTACTGTTGCTTTTCCTGAAATTGCTGCTGTGTCTTTCATTGTGCATTTACTCACCACCCAATTTAAAGAAACCTGTATGCTATTATCTGTAAATCTCAAGAATTCCCAGTCTCTAAATAAAACTGGGTGGCATAGTCAGATATTTTAACTGTGTGTGTAGGTTAGATTATCTATAAGTATAACCAGACACCTGTCACATTTATCTCCTGTCAGTTAACCAACGTGACATCTGGTTTTGTAAGCTACTTCTGACGCCTTCTGGATTCAAAATTAATCTTTAGTGTGGGAAGCATCAAAGGCTTTTTGGAAGTCTAAGAAAATTATGTTGCATGCTTTGCTTTTGTTCAGTATTCCAGTTGCCTGATCAAAAAAAATCTAAAAGTTTGGTTTGGCAATTTCTTCCTCTGATAAAACCATGCTGGCTGTTATTTAGTATGTTATTTTCAAATAGGTACTATTCTAATTTGTTTGTTATTATAGTTTCCATAATTTTGCATGGCATTTTGTCTTTATTCTTGAAGACTCAAGTTACATTTGCCACTTTCCAGTTGTCAGTTATTTTTCCTTTCTCATGTTACTGTTCAAATATTTCTATAAGGGTTTATACATTATTTATTTCATTTTTTTCAATACCCATCAGGTATTGAACTTTTCTGTTTTAAAATTGTGTTATTGTGATATTTCCCTGCGCTTTCCTTTCACCTATTTTCTTCAGGGATAAGTGTACTCATCAGGTTCGTTACCTGGGTGGTCTACTGTCGCACCTTAAGATTAGCACACACATACATAGATTTACACATACACACAGAATGACACACACACAGATGGGTTAACCCCTATCACTTTAAACCACACAAATGCCCTAGGAATAACACAACTTCTCACTCTCTCAGCACTTCAAGAGACTTACTTATTATCGGCACAAACAACATACAATGTTTAAAATATATCTCAGACCTAAATATTACTTCAGTCTCTAGGAATACATTTAAACTTACAAAGCCTGAACATCCTTGGCTATAGGCCATTTATCAACCAAGAATGCCTTACTTTATGTACTGGTCCCTACTATTAGGTGGAGCTCACACCCTCAGCCCCTAATAAACCTTGTAGCACGGAGAGTATGGCAAATGTCTGACTGCTCCAGGTGCTTTTAATAACCTTTTTACCTCAAAGTATAGACAATCAAAAGCAGTGCTGTATTTATTACATGAATAATGATACCAAATTGAACAAGGAATAATAGAAAATAACATTGACAGTAAAGTCTGGATAAAGTCTTCAGGAAAAGCTTATGAAAAAGTAAAGATGTCAGGGATGAATGTCCCAGGGTGGCATTGATCTAGCACTTGAAGTTGTTCATGAGATGCTTTGCTGATGTTCACATGAAAGCGGTGGCTGGTGCCCACATCTGACGTTGCTCTGTTGTCTTCTTCTGTCACTCTGTTCTCTTCATTTAGTTTGTGATATTTATTTTATAATGCTACAGGAGTTTCACAAGATGTGATTACTACATGCACCTGACTGGCTGGCTGTCAATATGATGAATGAATTTGCTCAAACTCTTTCATCAGTTTTCCCAAGAAATACAGTTTTTAATGTTTTATGAATCTCCTGTCTTGAGCTGTAAACTGGTTTGACAATTTCTAGTCCCACGGCATCTCCTTCTGTTAACAGGTTGTAAAGTAATCAGATACAGCTTCATGAAATGTCTTCCTTTCCCAAGGTGTAAACCAATTTGGTCCTGGAACAACATATGTCACTGTGCTTTGATTACTGGTACAATTCAGGAACACAGATTGCCTTTGATGTTAACTGTCCATACAAGTGTCCTGTATTTAAGTTCATCTGTTGTTTTGTCTTGAACAAAATATAATGAAAATTTACAGATTTTGCACACCGCAACAAAAATCTGAATCTGAATTTGGTTTAAGTTCTGCACAGAGGATTCCATTTGTTTCTTCCTTTAAAATACTTGGGTGAAATATTAGTTCAGTTCATTTGCTATTTTCATTTAATTTTTAATGATTTTCCCTTCTGTGTCCCTGAGGGTTCTTAAATTCTTATTTATTATCTTTTAATTACAGTAGTGCATAAAAATGGCTTGCTGTTTGCTTTTTCTTCATTATCCTTTTTTCTCAGTTTCTCTTTTGATATTTTTATTTGCACTCACATTATAAGGGACAATAAGACTTTAGCATCAAGGCACGGGGACACTCCTTTGACCCCACGCAGGCCACAAGATCGTACCTGAGCCCTGAGTCTGTCTTCTTCAGTTTGGCTCACTTTGTTTGTCTTTCAGTAATGGAAGAATCCTCTGCAGTATCTTGTGTGTAAAGTATACAGATATTCACACAGTGTACCTGTATAACTTGTGGCCTCAAGATAGTAGCCTACTTGCACTCATAAAATCTTGTTTGCACAAAGTTAAAAAAGACACTGCTTTTTTGGACTTCAGGTGAGGTTTAAATACTTGGGAGCAACAATTCAGAGTAATGGGAATTGTGGAAGAGAGGTGAGAAAGAGAGTGCAAGCAGGGTGGAATGGGTGGAGAAGAGTGTCAGGAGCGATTTGTGACAGACGGTTATGAGCAAGAGTGAAATGGGAGGTCTACAGGACGGTAGTGAGACCAGCTATGTTATATGGGTTGGAGACGGTGGCACTGACCAGAAAGCAGGAGACAGAGCTGGAGGTGGCAGAGTTAAAGATGCTAAAATTTGCGCTGGGTGTGACGAGGATGGACAGGATTAGAAATGAGGACATTAGAGGGTCAGCTCAAGTTGGAAGGTTGGGAGACAAAGTCAGAGAGGCGAGATTGCGTTTGTTTGGACATGTGCAGAGGAGAGATGCTGGGTATATTGGGAGAAGGATGCTAAGGATAGAACTGCCAAGGAAGAGGAAAAGAGAAAGGCCTAAGCGAAGGTTTATGGATGTGGTGAGAGAGGACATGCAGGTGATGGGTGAAACAGAGGAAGATGCAGAAGACAGGATGATATGGAAGAAGATGATCCGCTGTGGCAACTCCTAATAGGAGCAGCCGAAAGAAGAAGAAGAAGAGGGTCTCCATAAAAGTAGCTTGAGAAGAAGAAAAAAAATGCTTCCTTAAATTTGAAGGTGAATTCTTGAAAGCAGAGACTTCTTTAGGTGCTGACAGGAACAAAAGGCACTGCATTATATTTCAAACACCTTATACAAATTTCAGCAAAGTGTTCAATTACGACGGTGGGGAAAATACACATTTAGTTTCCATGTCTTAACAAGAAGTGGGAAGCATAAGAATGACATTCCAAATGAGAAGTGCAAGGAGCTATGATGCTTTTATTTTTGAATACTATATGGCATTCTATTGGCTGTACCTGAGCAACGCTGAACTATAACTTAACTGGACAACACACCTGATAGGCTTCTTTGATGAATTTATAATAGCTTGTTCTGTATAATGCAGTAATGAAGACTTCCTGGAAAATGTAACAAAATAAACAGTATACGATTTGACCCACTGGAGTGAAAGAAAAAGCAGCCATGAATGAAATTTACTAACGTAAAGTACAAATAGCTGAAAAATGTACTTAGATAAAGTAATAAAGTAGTCGTACTTTGTTATTTTCAACCTCTGAAATTATTTGGCTGTTTTTTAATCTTCTCAAACCTCTTGTACTCCTTGGATATTTTCAATTTTACTTCTTTAATAATGCCCTTATTTTTCCATTTCAGATAATTTTTTAGTCTTTTTGCTGTATTGGCTTTTGGGAAATATGAATATGAACTGCTAAAATTTCTAAAATCTAAAATTCTTGATTTGTCATTCTGAGTTATATATTGAGTGTTGTTTGTAGTTAAGAAAACTAAATTTAAAAAATCTTAGCCTATGGCTGCATATAACAAATTAAGAAAAAAGGAGAGGAGTCTGAATACGTTTTATTGTCATTGTTTGCCTGGCCTTCCCATGAAGTATAAGTTCGGAGGCATGGGGACATGTATAAGGATCTCTAAATTCCTAAAAACATGTTCTTCTCTTGTTTGATACAAACATTTTATTTTTGTATAGTGCTCTTCTCTGAGGGCAGGTACAGAGCAATGTGAATAAATTCACAGATATAATGCAAGTATATACTAATTATACAGAATTAATACATATAAAGATACAGATCTGTTAAAACACACAAAGTACAAAGTAGAAATTGATTAACATAAATGGAAACCAAAAACATGTGTCCATTAATTAACTGATCAACAATGATTAAGAGGTGACATGACTGAAGTGTTTAAAATTATGAAGGAAATTAGTCCAATGGATTGAGTCTGTTATTTGAAAATGAGTTCTTCAAGGACAAGGGGACACAGTTGGAAACTTGTTAAGGGTAAATTTCACAGAAACATTAGGAAATTTTTCTTTACACAGAGAACCAGAGACACATGAAACAGGATACTAAGTAGTGTTGTAGACAGTAAGACTTTAGGAACTTTCAAAGCTAGACTTGATGCTTTTTATAAGAATTAAGTGGATATGACCGGTGAGCTTTGTTGGGCTGAGTGGCCTGCTCTCATCTAGATTGTTCTAATATTCTAATGAGCAGTTGACAACGGAGGAGATGAAAATTGTAAAGAAGAGAAAATCAGAAATCTTGGCCAACTCTGTCCACCTCCTGGGCACCCTATAGTAGAGTATGTGTTAACCTGTCCATTTTGGTGATAGAATCTTTCCAACTGAGTTGACTTTTCCATAGGCAGGAAAACAGCCTAACAGTATAGCAGTGACACCACGTACAAAATCAAGATATCGAGAAGAGAAACAGAATGTAGGTGGTTAGTAACAGTTTATAAATATTGCATTATTTTTATCTTGGTTCAAATGACTTACTAACAGAGGTGCATTACACACAGCTAATCAGCAGCTCTAGTCAGGGTATACCAGACTAAAGTTGTGAGTCTTCAGCCAGATTTAAAAGCTGAGACTAAAGGAACATCTCTTATATCAGAAGGCAGATCATCCCACAGCTTTGACGCCCTGTAGCTAAAGACTCGACCTCCCATTGTTATTTTATTAATTCTTGAAATCTTAAGTAGGCCAGTATCGTGAGAGCTCAGTGTGAGAGCTCAGTTTTTAAGGAATGATAAGATCAGATAACTAAACAGGGTCTTCGCCATTTGAGGCTTTACATGTTAAAAGGAGGATTTTGAATTCAACCCTAAGCTTAACTGGAATCCAGTGCATGAACTCGAGAACTGGAGTTATGTGTTTGAACATTGTAGTTTTTGTTATGATTCCTGCAAACATTCTGAATTAAGTGAAAGTTGCTTAAAGAATAATTTGAACAACCAATGTATAATGAACTGCAGTAGTCCATCCTGCTAGAAATAAATGCATGAATTACTTTCTCGGTATCCTTCTTATTTAGAAAATATCTTCATTTTACAACATTTTAAGATGGAAAAAAAAACATGTTTCCAACACTTTTCAGGTCATCTAATTAGAGTGATAATACCAGGAGGATAAGGAGGAGCACCAGTGAGTCTGGCCAACCCAGTGAGGTCAAAAACTGGAATATTGAGCCTTCAAGAGCAGGATCTATATAAAGGAAGAACAAAATCAGTGAGAGCTAAAAGAGGAGACCAATTCGGCCCCAAACTGCACAAAGATGAACTCCATAAACAAACCAGGGATTTCAAAATTAAGAAAAATTTGCTGATAAACCAGGCATATTTTTTTTCAAATACCCCATATTAACTGGAGTAAGAGCCTGGGACCCTAGCTGGAGAAATTTTATAGTCCGTCCTATTACTTAATATTATTTATTAAATGCGAGGATGCTTACGTGCCAGGGCTAAAAAAATGTATTCAAAGTGTTTTTGTATGCCTTCATGAGGTCATTACATATAGTACCTGTATAGTGATAGAAAAAAGAAATGCAACCTTTTGTAGAATGAGAAAATTTGAGTTCTAGCTTATATACTTCACAAAAAGTTGAATACGCAAAAGGTTGTTAAGAGCACTTGTACTGAATGAGGTCCACCTGCAGTAATGCCTGCTCAGGTTATTTTTAGAAAAGCCTTCATTCAAAGCTTAGGTCACAGGAACACAAAAGCCCCACTTCTTCAGTTTTCTGTGCATAAGCCCCAAATGACACCTGAAGCAATGAAAAGGACCATTGGCAAGCTGTAGGCATGATTGTTATGTGCCAGCATTGCCAGACCCTGCAGTGTCTCAGCTGCAGCACGACAGACGATCCAGTTACCCTCAAATGACCACTCCGAAGCAGGGCTGACATATCAGACTAGTCCATCTGAAAGATCGTTTCACACCTGTGTAGGAGGAGAATCCCAACTGGAGTAAAGGACACACCATTACCAGGACGGGAGGCCAGCACGATGACACAAACAAATTGGCTGACAGAAAAATGAAATAATATTCTACCCAGCCAGGATGAGATAATGGGATGGACTGGAAAAATCCGAGGATTGGGATTGGTTCCGTCCCCTACACATTAGGTGGCAGTGGTCCCCATATGGTAACCTAGTCTGGATAATCATAGGGGTGCTTGGGACTTGGAGTTCGGCAGTGCGGTCCTTTCGGGTTCCCTGCAGATCAACAGAGGGAGCTGTCGGGGAAGGATCTCCATACTTTTCCTATGGCACAGAAGTTCTTCCCGGAAGACATGGAGTAGCACTGGAAATGTTCCTGGGTCCAACATAAAAGGAATCTGCTGCCTCACTTCAGAGAGTCAGAGTCTGGAGGCAGTGGACAAAATTCATCAGAGGATGGAAGGAGAAGTATTTATTGATTTATCATTGATTTGTATTGTTATTGTGGCTGATTGCTGGAAGCGATTTGGGAAGAAGTGCTTAAAGTGAATAAAAGACCATTATTTTATTCCTATATTGTTTGGACTAAAACTGTGCCTGCGGTTTGGCGCCACCTTGTGGTCACACCTGCCAATAATAATAATTCATTACATTTATATAGCGTTTTTCTCAGTACAGTACTCAAATCGCTGTCCACACAGGGAGGAACCAGGAAGCGAACCCACAATCTCCTTACTGCAAAGCAGCAGCACTACCACTGCGCCAACCATTCTCATGCTGAAACTGCCAGTTAGATACAATGCCTGCATCAGTCACAGGGCACTGATGGCCTTAGATCAGTGTGCCTTGCCTCAGGTGTTATTATTTATTTAGTCAGCTGTGCGTTAATACAGTGTGTGGACATCCCTCCAAATCACCGAGTCCAGGTGATTCAGCTGCATCCATTGTTAACAGGTGCATAAAATCCGCATAGAACCATGCGATCTCCATTGGCAAACATTGGCAGCTGAATGAAGAGCTAAATAACATGCCACTGCTGTAGGATGCCAACTTTATCACAAGTTACTATGTGTAATTTTTGCTCTGCTGGATTTGTCCAGGTAAATTGCAAGTGCTATTATTGTGAAGTGGAAGCATCGAGCAACAACAACAACTGACATTAAGAGGCAGTCCACGCAGACTTGCAGAGCAGGACCACCAAGCACGGAAGTACATAGCATATAAAAACTGTCTACCATCTGTTACATCACTAATAACAGAATTCATACTGCATCTGGAAGTAACATCAGCACAAGGTTTGGGCATCGGGAGCTTCATGTGGTGGGTTTCCATGGCCGAGAAGCTGCACACAAGCCTAAGATTGCTATGCACAATGCTAAGAGGCAGCTGGAGGGGAGTAATGCAAGTCACCATTGGACTCTGGAGAAGTGCAAATGTGTTCTCTGGAGTGATGAAACATGCTTCACTATCTGCCAGTCTGGGTTTGCCAGATGCCAGGAGAACACTATCTTCTGGACTGCATAGTGCCTACTGTAAAGATTGGTGGAGGAGGGCTAATAGTCTTGGTTTGTTTTTCAGGGTTTGTCCTAGATTCCTTAGTTCCAGTAAAGGTTACTGTTAATGCTTCAGCATACAGCATTGTGTCTTGTGGCAATAGTTTGTGAAATGCCCTTTTCCATTCCAACATGACTGTGCCCTTGTGCACAAAGCTAGGTACATAAAAAGGGTCTGACAAAGCTGATGGCCATTGGCAAACAAAGGGTCCCATCCCTGCATACCAGTATTTATTCCTCAGGACTGTTTTGACCAGAGCAGTTATGTGTGGCCGGGCAGTGCCCTCCTGTAGGGTCAGATGTCTAGGAGGTGTTAGAAGTGGGCATCTGACAAGTTCCATTTTATTGGGCAATGGATGGATTATTGTGTATTGTGATACAGACTTCCCAATATAAACTTCTCCCCATATAGTACATCCTTGGATAAAACAACAGATAAAATAACAAATAAATGAATAATATACACCATATTTTTGGTCCTTTTTAACGAAACAAACTGCAAATTTAAGAGAAATTCCATCCATCCATCCATTTTCCAACCCGCTGAATCCGAACACAGGGTCACGGGGATCTGCTGGAGCCAATCCCAGCCAACACAGGGCACAAGGCAGGAACCAATCCTGGGCAACCCACCGCAGTAAGAGAAATTCATATCAGTCAATTGATAGTGGATTCAGAAAGTATTCAGATCCCTCCACATTCTTCACACTTCATTGAGTTGTTGATTTAATTTTAAGCTAATGCATTTTTCATTTTTTCCTACCCTCATCACCCATAATGACAAAGTAAGAATATGGTTTTCAAAAGGTTTCAAAAGGCAAATTTATTAAAAATCAATAACTGAAATCTCTCATTCACTCCCCAAAGCCTCATTCAAGGGTGTTTGGACCCTTAATTCAGCACTTACAGCTTTAAGTCTTCTTGGGTAAGTCTCTACAAGCTTTGCATGTCTGGATTTGGGCAGTTTATCCCATTCTACCATGCATATCATCTCAAGCTTCGTTAGATCGGTGGCAAGAACATGGAGACTGATCAAAATTGAGGGAAGGATGAATGCAGCCAAATACATAGAGGTTCTTGAAGAAGACCGGCTCCACAGCACACACCAGCTTAAACTGTGGTGACAGTTCACCTTTCAACATGGAAGTGACCCAAAGCATTTAATGTTGGAGTGGCTTTGGGACAGAGTTTTAGAGGATCTGCCTGGGAAAATGGGAAAAACTGCCCAAATCCAGGTTTGTAAAGCTTGTAGAGACTTACCCAAGAAAAAATAAAGCTGTAATTGCTACAAAGTACTGAGTTAAGGGTCTGAATCTTTCTATGAAGGAGAGATTTCATTTTTTGATTTTATTAAATTTGCAAACCTTTCTGAAAAAATGCTTTCAGTTTGTCATTATGGGTTATTGGGCGCAGATTGATGGGCAATTCTATCTATCTATCTATCTATCTATCTATCTATCTATCTATCTATCTATCTATCTATCTATCTATCTATCTATCTATCTATCTATCTATCTATCTATCTATCTATCTATCTATCTATCTATCTATCAGACCAGAAGAGGCAGAGATAAAGGTGTGTTTATGATGCTATGATTCATCCATTTCTGGAGGGTGGTCTTCTGAGCTGTGGATAGAAGTAGAACTGTATCATCATCTGTGCTACTGTGAGCTCATTTCCCCAAGAGTAACCTAGACACAATTCCTGTAAAAGACTCACCTGGCTGCTATGTGTGACTATATATATATATATATATATATACTGTAATATATGTTATGAACATGGGGTTTCTTAAAAGAACAGTTTCAAAAAATCTCAAAAGTGCCCACTAGAGGGGAAAAAAACAGTCAAAATCTGGCTAGGAACAAAAGGGAAACTGTACAATCTTAAAATGTTCTGAAAAGAGTGAAGCTCTGAAGAGCACAAAAGGCAAGGTAGAGGATGCCTGAAAGGTCAAAGACAATCCAACACAAGCAAGTCCCAATGCACAAGCCCAGAATACAAGGTTGAAAACAACATAAGATCAAAAAACCCAGTAATATCACAAAAATCAAGATCCCTGGCTGAAACACAACAGGATCTGTCTCTCCCATTACTTTAAATTGGATTAAGTGGGATTAACAAATTTTATTAAGGTCATGTTACTTAATATTATATAAATAAAATGTGGTAAACGGAGAAGACGTCTGTAAGTATAGCCAAGCTACTTGTCAGATATTTTACTGAGCCAAGATCATTTGTCTCCCCTCACAAAAATTCCCATCTTTTTAAGCTTTGTTTCTCATTAGAACTGTTCCAAATCAAACAATTAGTGAAATAAATAAACATAGTCAGTACCTGTAAATCTCTGATTAAAATCAATACAGCATTTGTGTAACTGAACTTGTTTCAAATGTCAGCCCAAATACTAAATATTTAATGCTTAAATTTCCAATACTAATTCACAGTTCTTAAATCCCTGTATTCATATGTTCAAGTTTTCCATCAGCTTGTTTCTATTTGCTTTGTTAATAAACATTTGATTGATCAGCTTCATGCGTTAAAGACCTACAGAGACTGGTGTGATTTATTGGTTTGAAGAGGGATTAACAGATCTGTGAATTTGGGAAAGGTTTGTAGATGGGAAATGTGGCAGAAGGTGGAGAATGGGGGGCCTGTGACCCGGGAACAGTGGAAGCAGATCAGTGACTGTATGGACCTGCAAGTAGTGGAGTGTTCTGGGAAATCTAGAGCGAGTTATGTGTCCTGCCTGTGTCTGCAGTGTAACAGTACGATTGTGTGTAAGCTGTCATATAGTGTAATTATGAAGTGCTCATGGATGGTGATTACCTTGAAAAGGGGCTATAAAAAGTAAAATTAAATCACTGAGAAAGGCAGTAATCATCCTAGACTCCAATGAGTCTCTGATCCTGCCCTCAGTATGATTCATCTCAGTTGATTACCATCATTTCATATCATTTAAGAGAAGCTGGAAAATGTATTAACTAGAAAAACCCCAAATCAGAATGAAATAAACTGAAGACTGGAGACATAGGAGCCAGAAAGTGTTGTGAGGTGGCGGTGCAGACTGCAGCCACTTCAGTTCTTAGCTAACATAAAAATGAGTGACTTGAATTTCTTTCTCGACTTAGTTGTTTTTGTAGCATTTGTCCAAGGTGACTTCAGATCATCTTGATAAGAAATCTCAGAGCCACATGAAAATGTAACTCCTGTTCTGTCAATAGTCAGAAAATCAGCATGGATGCTGTCCATTTGAATCCCTGGAAATCTGCCAAGGAATTTAATTTTTCTAAAATGACAGCAAAGAGCCGCTGAAGTGGACCACCCTGCCATGTATTGGATTTGGCCTACAGGTTACGTGTTCAAAGAGAGCAGGCCCTTGGCGCCGAGCTCTTGATATTCTTTGTATTTCTGGGGTCCCAAACTTCCTTTTGATCATTTTAGAATTCGATCCTCAAACATCTTTGATCAGCACAGCCGCCTCTCTTTCATTCTCAATAAGTGTTGTATGTCCCTACTGCAGATTGTTTTTGTAAGTACAAAGGTGCATGTCTTCCACCAATTATTGACAGCCAGCAATTTCATTAGGGAATGTGTTACAACACCGCAATTATTATAGTTTATACAAACATTCTTTGTTGTATCTAAACCACAAGAAATAAGCAGTCAGTAGTCAAATCTATGAATCAGTACAGTGAGAATGCAGGACAGTTACTTGCATGTGCCTCCTATTTATAGGGCTGTAGTTAAAAAAGACATTGTGACCTTCCCCATTGACAACCCTGTGATTTAACACAACACTCCACATGATGGGATACAGTGGATTCAGACAGCATTCAGACCCTTTCATTTTCTGTACGATTTATTGGGTTGTAGGTTTCGTTTTAAATCGATAAATATGACATTATTTTACACTCAAAAACCCATAATGACAAAGTGAAAACATGTTTTCAGGAAAGGTTTTCAAATTTATTAAAAATCAAAGACTGAAATCTCTCATTCATATAAATATTCAAACCCTTAGTTCAGTACTTTGTAGAAGTCCTTTTGGCAGCAATTCCAGGCTTGAATCTTCTTGGGAATGTCTCTACAAGCTTTGAACACCAGGATTTGGGAAGTTTATCCCATTCTTCCAGGCCGATCCTCTCATCCTCCATTAGATTGGATGGGAAGTCTCTGCAAATTTCAGGTCTCTGTCAGGTCTGTGGAGTTTAAGTCTGGTCTTTGGCTGGGCCACTCGAGAAAAGTCACAGGCTTGTCCTAAAGCCAATCCAGCATTGTCTTGGCTGTATGGTTCAATTCATTGTTCTGCTGAAAGGGGAACCGTCACCCCAGCCAGATGTTGCATGCACTTTGGAGCAGGTTTTCTTCAGAGATCTCTCTGTATCTGGCTGCAGATCATTCTTCTCTCAATTTTGATGGGTCTCCCTGTCCGCGCCACTGAGAAGAACACACACAGCATGATGCTGTCATGTTTCAGCCTGCATTTTCCTACAGGCTGGTGTTCACAGTTGTGCTTCTTGGGTGTTTTGTTTAATTTTGTATTATTTATTTGTATTAATGTTTGTTTTGTTTATAATCGACCTTTTTCGATGTGTGTGTTGGGAAAGGGGCGTGGCCTAGGCAATGTCCCTTGTGTTTTGTGGGTGGCTCCCCTTGGGGTGGGGCCACCTGCCAATCACTGCCACCCTGTTTAAGGGAGGGCCTCCCATAGTTCCTGGCATTTCATTGAACACGCTAGGGAGTGGAGAGTTTTTGTAAATTTTGATGCTATTGCTATTGTTTTCTGGATTTTTTGACCCTGTGCTTTGTTTTTCAACTTTGTTTTTGAATTACGTTTTGGGATTGAGATTATTGATTTTTTTCAATCTCTGCTATGTTCTTGACCACACTTATGGATTCTGTATTCCGACTTTGTTTACTGTGTATTACCTTACCTTTCAGGCAATTCCTTTGTGCTCTTTAGAGTTTTGGGGCTTGCACAGACTTTTTGCTAAAATAAACCATTTATTTTTATAAAGACTAGGGGGCTCTGCCTCCTGCTCGCTTTGTTCGGGCGCTACACACTAGCCACTTCACGGCTCTGCCGCTCGCGTATGGGGAAGTGGATGCACAATTTAAGCAGATTGTTATTCATGGGAATTGTTACATATGCATAGTAGACCTAACTATTTTACATAACAGCGAGTAATTAATCATAGTAAATAATAGTAAAACTTAATAAATTGAAAGAAAATTATGTTTCATGTTGCATTAGAGGTATTCGTTGCGTTATACGTTTTTGTCTGTTTGGCTTTGAAATTAACACGCAAATACTTTTTGAACTTACACATTTACTGTAAAACTCCAGTAAAAACAATATTTGGAATTAACTTTTCATCAATATCACGCTGAATTTTGATTCCATTTTTGGAGTTACATTATGACAACGCAAAGTATAACTGCCCGTGAGTGAATATCATTTCTTTCTCTCTAATAAATAAACTGAATTTTTTGAATGTTTGTCCCTGTGATTTGTTAATTTTCATAGCAAAAGCTATACTAACGGGAATCCGTAAATGTGTTAATACAAATGGCATATCAAGATCTCCTTTGGTGTCTAATGTTATCCGCGGAAGATGTACTACATCACCTTTCTTGTCGCCTGTTAAAATTTTACATGTCAGAATTGTTCGACCAATTTTGAATACAGTACAACTAATCTTGTCCTATTGCGTAGCCCATCACTCATACATAAATTGCACAATAACATTACAGTACATTCTTCCTTCAACAGTAATTCGACCAGACAGTGTTAACGGTTGTAGATATTCTACGGGATATTGTAAGTTGATGTTTTCATCTTCCGCAACATCATCACCAAGTGTTTCAGCATAGTCCATTTATACACATTTAACCAATTTGCAGTGTCACCTATCGACAATTTGACTTCATCGTTTCTCTGTGCTAGGATTGCCCGTGTACTCATTTCTTCTGTTGATAACCTTTCGGGATGAAATTCTTCAATAAGATTTGGACATAATAAGTCTTCTTTTATTGGGAACTTAAAGTGAGGAAAACGAAAAATGTATAAGAGCTGAGAACGCAGGAACTATGTCTGACAAAAGCATTCACGCGAATGAGAGGTGAGAGGACTGTGGGCGTGGGCTGTTGAACGGAAATGGTTGAGAGGAGGGCAGGACTTGAAAAAATCTCTTGGCAATAGTCTTGTCTCGTCCCAAGATTTTCTTTTATAATAGAGAGATTTGTCTTGGCCCTAAGAGTATCTAATTGGGTATTTGACGGTGTTTTCCCCCTTTAGAGGGGTACTTTGGAAAGTGTTTTTGGTACCTGTGCTTTTATTACTTCCCAGATCAGGACAGTTTCTGCCACCACCATGCTTGACCCTGCAGATGGTATTAGGCAGGTGATGAGCAGTGCCTGGGCTTTGCCAGACATAGTGCTTCACTTTCTGTTCAGAGAGTTCAATTTTTGTCACATCATACCAGAGAATCCATTTCTCAGAACCCCCAAAGTCATTTACATGCTATTTGGAAAATTCCAAGCGGGGTGTCATACACCTTTTGCTCAAAAGTGGCTTCCATCTGACTGACGAAGTGCTGCTGAGATGGTTGTCCTTCTTACATGTTCTCCTGTCTCAGCAGAAGCTCTGGTAGTGTGACCATTCGGTTCTTGGTCACCTCGCCGACCAATTCCCTTCTTCTCCTGTTACACTGTTTGGCTGGACATTCAACTCTAGGAAGAGTTCTCGTTGTTCTTAGCTTCTCCACAATTACTGGGGACACTGGAAATACTCAAAACTTTCGAAACTGTTTTATCCCATTGCCTTATGCCTCACCACAGCTTTATCAGATAGGTCTACAGGGTGTTCCTTGGACTTCATTTCTTGGGTTTTGTTCTTACATGCACTGTAAGTTGTGGGAATGGATATACACAGGTACACATGCGCCTTTTCAAAACAATGTTCAGTCAATTCAGTTTACAACAGGTGGACTCAAATCAAGTTCTCGACAATTTGGAGAGACATAGCAAAGGGTCTGAATTCTTCTTTGAAGGGGAGGCTCCAATTTTTGATTTTTAATAAATTTAAAAACCTTTCTGAAACATGTTTTCACATTCCCATTATGAATTATTGAATGTACATTGATGGGAAAATTTATTCCTTTAAAATGAAATCTAGAACACAATAAAGTGTGTTGAAAATGAAGTGGCCTGAATACTTTGTCAATCCATTGTGTGAGCTAACAAACATCAGTCTTTATTGTTAATTACCACTCCTGTACATACATAACTGCCTACACTCGGCTCTATCCATAATATGTAGCTACTCAGTCAAAATTCAGGTTCTTGATGGTCTGGAGCTTGTTGAGACAGCATAAGATGTAAGTCAGGACCTGCCTCTACATGAGGCACCAGCTCACGCTTAAACACCCACCAAACTGTAATTCTGCAAAATATCTGGCCAGTGTTTTAGAAACTTATAACTGTAAGTGACCTCCTTTTAGGCCAGCTGAATAGACTGAAGTCACACAGGCTGTCACAGTTGTCCATACCTGATAACAGAGGGCCTGTTCAGAGGTAAGGCATTCCACAGTTTATTCTGTTTGGTAGACTTTCACCATCTCTGACCATCGCCTTTTACCTCATCTCATTCATATTGAAATTAATTCAGTTGGATAAGATGACCCTCATATTCCTAAATGACTATTGTCTTGAGACACAGTGCGTTATCCACATCAGATAAACCCCTGACAAGAATAGTTGAAGGCAATTGCAGAAACACATTTATACTGCCATAGACTTGTCCACATACCATGGATCAGTGAGGCTGAGGATTGCCTTTGTCACAGCTGAAGAGAAGCCCAAACCTCTGCTAAGGGCAAGTGTGGGGCTCTTGGAAAACGTACCTGACTGACACTTGAATGTTGACCTGGGGAAGCAGCTTCGAGTCCCAGACAACATTGTAGAGACCACCCTGAGGCCTGACATCGCTTGACATCAGATTATTCTCAGCAACATCAAAGCAAGTGGTCATGCTGGAACTCACAGTTCTTTTGGAGAAGAGGATGAAAGAAGCCCATGAGTGCAACGCAGCCAGGTGCGTAGGCCTGGAGGAACAGTGCCATGACAGGGGTGGCGGACATGAAAATGTGCCATTTATTGTGCAATAAATAGCTCCATTATTAGATTAAAGCAATTCAAAAGGCACACTTTCAAAAAGGTGAAAAATAATAAATATGTGTTTAAAAAGTGATATATTATATATATATACAGTATAATGTGTAAAATGCACAAAAATGATCTCAAATAAAAAAAAAAAAACTTTACAGATTGCACAAATCCAGTTCATCTTCTCCAATCAATTCACAGCTGTCCATTGATCCGATGATGATGCTATCCATCCATTTGTCCATCTATGTCTCTCCCCCTGTTGTGTGTATACTAGTGGGAGAGCAGCCCAATTCAGGAAAGGCAGACCTGGGAGCACATTGGGCAGGAGAGTTGCCCCCCACGTGCAGTGGGTTTGTTTCAATGGTGATATCTTGCCACTCTCTTCTCCTCTTGTTGATGGGCCCATTTTTGTTCAAATTAATGGACTCCTTCCATTACCATCTATCTCCAAAGCATGCCATCCCCAGCAAGTGTCTCAAGCTGCCTATGAGGAATGGAGAAGGCCTTGAGGAAACACTTCAAGTAGCTCTTCCAGCGTTTCTTCTGGCTGTCTTGAGGTCAGGATCCTTCTGCAAGTTCAGCATACAGGACCATCCAGGAAAGCTGAGACTCATCCTGTGGTTCCAGTCAGGACCGTCTTAAGAGCATCATTGGCCCCTGGTCAAAGTAGTGCACTGGGGCCCCTGTTTTGATTGCAAAACAGAAACGTACATAGGGATCAGAAACATTGTGGGCCCCTATGATCCTAGTCCCACCTGCCAGTGCCCATTGTGTCCATACGTTAAGATGGCCCTGGTTTCAGTGATGGATCCAGGGTGCAGATGTCCACCCACTAATGCTGGAGCTCTGAGGCTATGAGGGCAGTTCTCCAAGGTGGTTAATGGGTAGTGGTTGAGTCCACGAGTGTGCAGAAATTCCAAGAAGCTAGGATGAAAGATTCTGAAGGTTTTCGACTGCATGTAGAAGGGTAACATACCAGGTGTGGTTGCCTGGCCAAGTACAGGTGGGTCAGACTTTGTTTAGGACACCATTTATAGTTCTCTCCCCATCAGGGGTAGGCAGTGCTATCCTTGAAAAGAGCTGCCTAATCACACTGGCAGGACATCTATAACGCCCATGTCCTGGATGTGTCACTAAATGGCCATCACACCAACTCTGCCATACATGCGGGTTCCATATTAAGAACATACACCATCACCCAATGGTAGTTCTTTCCGAATGAGTAAGACAGATGGAAGGAAGAGACTGTACCGTGGAGTTGTTGATATCAGTGGCAGTGAGGGAACACAATCCTCACTCACACTGCTTCACTTTCTGCCAGGAATCTACATGGCAATCCAAGTGCAAGACGGCGAGGGACAGTAGGAAGTTGCACCACTTTGGATGGACCCTTGGTGGGAGGGGAGGGTGGTTGAATAAGTCTTAGTCAGGACCTCATCTCTGACCTTACCGCCATGGGTGGCCCAACCAGGAGTATACGATGCCTGAAGCTAAGGAGATCATTGATCACACAAACAACTCTGCCATTTAAAGGCACTGACATGTTGAAGGGCTTCTTCAATATGCAAATCAAATATACACCAAATCAGCCACAACATTAAAACCACCTGCTTATTATTGTGAAGGTCCCCCTTGTGCCATCAGAACAACTCTGACCTGCCAAGGGATGGACTCCACAAGATCTCTGAGGGTGTCCTGAGGTACCTGGCACCAAGATGTTAGCAGTAAATTGTTTAAGTCCTGTTAAGTTTCACAGTGGTGGGTTCCGTTGATCAGACTTTTTTTCCCAGCACATAGCATAGATTACTTGATCGGACTGAGATTTGGGGAGTCTGCAGGCCAAGTCAACACCTTGATCTCTTTGTAATGTCCCTCAAACCATTCCTAAACAAGTATTGCAGTGTGGCAGGGCACATTATCCTGCTGAAAGAGACTGCTGCCATCAGGGAGTTCCGTTGCCAATAAGGGATGTACATGATCTTAAAAATTTTTTATGTAGGTGGTAGTTGTAAAGGTAACATCCACATGAATACCAGGACCCAAGGCGTCCCAGTAGAACAATGTCCAGAACATCAGGTTGCTTCTGCCAGCTTGCCTTCTTCCCATAGTGCGTCCTGCTGCCATCTCTGACGTACATGTACTTTACTGTCCACATGATCTAAAAGAAAATGTGATTCATAAAATCAGGTAACCTTCTTCCATTGCTTCATGATCTAGTTATATGCCCATTGTAGGCACAATTGGTGTTGGACAGGGGTCAGCACAGGCACTCTGACTAGTCTGTGGCAATGCAACCCCAAGTACAGCAAGCTGTGATGCACTGTGTGTTCTGACACCTTTCTCTTATGGCCAGTACTACAGTTTTCAGCTATTTGTGTTACAGTAGCTCTTCTGTGGTATCTAACCAGGTGGACTAGCCTTTGCTCCTCATGCACATCAGTGAGCCTTGGCACCCATGACCCTATAACTGGTTCACCAGTTGTCCTTTCTTGGACCACTTTTGGTATTGGCACCAATCACTATATACTGGGAACACAAGCCCTGGTGATTTGGAGGTGCTCTGACCCAGTCGTCTAGTCATTACATTTTGGCTCTTGTCAAAGTTGCTCTGATTCTTAAACATTCTCATTATTCCTGCTTCAGACATGTTGTCTTCGAGAACTGACTGTTCACTTGCTGCCTAATATATCCCATCTCTTGACATAATGTGATAATAAATGTTATTCACTTTACCTGTCAGGTTGCTAAGGATAGAGCTGCCAGGGAAGGGGAAAAGAGGAAGGCCTAAGAGAAGGTTTATGAATGTGGTAAGAGAGGACATGCAGGTGATGGGTGTGACAAAGCAGGGTGCAGAGGACAGAAAGATATGAAGAAGATATGTGGCGACCCCAAACGGGAGCAGCCGAAAGAAGAAATAGATTTAAAGAAAAAAAATAGCACGCAGTTCTGAAATAGTCTTGCCTTTATTCTATCGAAACTCAGAGGAACAAGAAGCCTTCTCCTAATTTCCCATTGGGATTAATAAAGTATCTATCTATCTATCTATCTATCTATCTATCTATCTATCTATCTATCTATCTATCTATCTATCTATCTATCTATCTATCTATCTATCTATCTATCTATCTATCTATCTATCTATCTATCTATCTATCTAAAACGAATTCGAGTACACCTTGGTACAGTGAGGCAGCTTAACACTAAAATGACTTTCCTCAGAACATGCTTATACCTGAACAGAACCAGCTTCGCGCAAATACAACTGACCGCTTCATATTGAACTCTCGAGGATTGTAATAATATTGTCCCGCTCTCAGCTGACAAGGGTACGAGTCATTCCATCCCCTGTCACGCTCATGTAAGGAGGACTGTCCTCCCAGCGTCCTAGGTTGTCTCCTGCCTGGCACTCAAAGCTGCCCAGATAGACTTCGGCCCTTGACTGTATTTTATTTTAATAAGCGGTTTCAGGAAATGGATGGACGGCTTTAGAAGGTGATTCAGTGCATGAGTCACCTTTAATAAATCGACAGAGTCCAAGCAGTGTATACGTAATTTTGAGGCATAGGTAATCCAAGAAGTATTGAAGGAACAGCAGCGATCGAATCCCCGTCTCATTAATCCTGCATACGATGCCTCCACTAGACAGGCAGAGCCTCTTCTGTGTCGTGTAAGTGCGTCTGGTGTCAGTGATGCCGTCGCCAGGTGCTCTCTTGTTATGTCCACATCGTTTCTGCTACTCCCTGCCTACCGCGATTTTAGCTTGTCGCACCTTGCGTCTCCTTCAAAGGTCCTATTGGAGATACGACCGCGGAAGACATGGAGCAAGACGGAGAGGGCGCAAAGCTGGGTGTAAGAAAGAAAGAAAGAAAGAAAGAAAGAAAGAAAGAAAGAAAGAAAGAAAGAAAGAAAGGTACCTCTCCCTCTGTCTCACTCAGTTTCACTCATTCGTTTAATGTTACTCCCAAACACAATGACCTTTAATATAAGATTTTGGGCCAGTTTAGGACATTCCAAAGCCGCACAGGGGAATGCCGCACTATCGCAGGGCACGATCGTTTATTCGGGACCAATTTACAATGGGCAGTTGGTACTGCAAATTGTGGGTGGAAAACCGGAACACCAGAGGAAAAGCAGACGTGCAACTTCCTCACAGATTTTGACTGCTTCGTGACTATGTGGCTGTAAAAAGCCTTGCTCAATCTTTCTTTTATATAACGTCTTTCCCAGCGCTTTCAAAGCAAACTTAACACTATACAGAATAGTGACGGTCTCTATATATCCATCCATTTTCCATACTCGCTATATCCTGAGGCAGGGTCGCGGGGAAAGCTATAGAGATTCTCCCAGCAAGCATAAACGGCGGAAGGCAGGAACCACAGGGCGCCAGTTCATGAAACACACATTCACACACACCAAGGGTCATTTAAGCTTCGCCAATCCACCCAAACTGGATGTCTTGAGACTTTCTTTGGAGCAACCAGAGGAAACCCGCACGCACACAGAAAGAACTCGCAAGCTTCACAAAGGGAGCACCCAGAACGTGAACCGTGGCGCCACTTTTCCTTATAGAAAGTAAGTGCTGTAAATATAAGTTAATGTAATGTTTACTGTATATAGTGCACAGAGAGTTCCAGAAAGTGTGCACCTGAAATGTAATAAGGGTAAAAGCCATTTCACACGCTGTGAAGAAGAGACGCAAATATTTTGGCGATATAGCCTTAGATGTCCAACTTCCTTGTATTTTTAGCGTGGTAATAACTTTTACCTTTTTCACCTTGTTTACACGTTCACTCTCAAAAATAACGGTTCTGTAATGACCCTTTACAGGATGGTTCTTCATAGAACCACTGCTTGACAAAGTACAGTCTTTGCAAATGGAATTGGTTCTTTGGGTTTAGAAACAAATCGGTAACAGTGGTAGGCTACCTACCAAGATACTAACAAATAAAGAAAACCCGAACTTTCCATGTGTTTTTATTTACAACAAAAGGAATCCACTGCTAATTAACAAATCGTTTATCATCTATTTACGGAGCCTGCTAAGGATCTAAATAAACAATGGTTCATTCTAAAAATGGTTTATGAAGAACAACTCTGGCATATTTATTATAAGAATTATGAGCACGATGTACTGTAGTTGTCTCAGCATAGAAAAATATACTGGAGCGATTTTACTCAAATCAGTAAAATACTAAATTGTACAGTTTTAATAACTGCAAAGTTTCACTCTGGTTGCACAATTCGTTTTTGGCCACTGATACACACACACAAACTGACAGACATCACTCAAAGTTTAGTAAATTTAAATTTCGATCCCGTCACCATACCTTTTCTACCTACAGTTAAAAGCTGGGAAACAAAAGGAAACGTGATCGTTTATTATTATGGCTGCTACACTGAGTGATATCGCAGAGTCGATATTATTGATCAAATATGCGTGCTGCAGCGTCTTACACACTCACACCGATTGGCCCTTCCTTCATTCCCGCACGTGCATTTATCTCTTGTGCAGCAAGGCCACGCCCCTCTCAGCGCACCGCGTGTTGGTTTCCGTCGCTATTTGTGAGAGCAGCTTCACACCTTGCAGCAGACGGGTTTTCGTTTTTTCTTGGTTAGCATTACTATTTTGCTGGTCTGTTTGGTGTGTGGAATTGTTTTTCCAGAATTTGGAGATCATCCTGCCTCCTTTGCCTCATATTTACTGATTTCAAATACAGCGAGAAAGAAAACTTAAGAGTGTCGTATTAGCACATTGATGAAAACTGATTTGCGATGAGACATTAAGTGACTTACTTCTATTCTGAATCAATTTTAACATCTGGTCTGAAACGAATAGGAGTACATAACGCTTTTCTGCACTGCTGGACTCTCAGGTACAATTACTCACCCTTTTTTTTCTCAGGGCTTTAATATATTAATGTTAATGCGACGAACACTGTGTTTGAATATGAATAATATATTACTTGCTACCGCACTCTGTCAATATAAATAGATAAAATCTGAGCCTCTCGCCCTTGGCTATGAATTTTATATTTCACCGAACAGGTGAAATATCAGAGCTAACATGTCTGTGACGGGGAACTTTAATTAGAGGTACACTTGTCTGTCAGCCCCTAAAACACGAAGAAATAACAAATAAATCGATTTAGTTAGCAAGATATATTGAATACATCTCGATCAATGAAACTGGTATTTTGCCTAGCGGCTGACTATCTCAATCTAAGGGAATCGATCAGGAAGAAAAAATAATGCGGAAATATCCATTCAAATCATAAAATGTGAAGGCAGTACGAGTTTAATTTTTAAAGTATTATCAAAGTCACTCCCTGTAGGATTTTACTTTTAAGGGTCCCGTATCACATTGACTGCTCATGAAGTTTCATTTGAGAGACGGATTTTGAATTCCTGCATTTGTAGCCACGTAAACGTGAAATTAAATAACCGTCACACCGCAATTGACAGCTGTCAAGATGACAGAGGCTTTATTTTATACAACGATTAATACAGCATGTAGCAATACTCGAAAATTTGAGCCCATGTCTATAAAAAAAAGTATTGATTTGAAATGAATGAACTAGAACTCTGGCCAGTTATGAACAAATGTGTATTTGCGCGAGGGAGGCATGGAGATGCTGTGCCGCTGACTGATGGCGCCAGCGTCCTGGGTGCGAATGCCGTGCTGGACTGTTGTCTGCGCTGATTATGCATAACCTCCCTGTGTCTGCGTGGGCTTTTCTTCGAGTATTATTATTTTACTCGCTTGTTCCAGAAATGGGTGTGTTGACTGATGATTCTAAAATTTCTTCAGGGGTTGGTAATGGTTCAGCCCTGTAACGTCCATGGTTTGCGTTTTTTGCTCATTGGTACTTGGATCCGTTCTAACCTCCCCAGCCTGCGATCCAAAACTAAAGCAGAGTTTTAGAATATTTGTAGGAAAGCAGACAGCTGTGTATTGCATTAATAATAATTTATGATATTGATAACAATGTCTTATTTATTTTATTTATTAAATGATTATTGATCATAATTAATATTTTGTATGTATTAATTAACATATCATTAATTATTAATTCTGTAATTTATTATGCAATTAGTCTTTGTTTCATGGATGTTTCCTTCATTTTTTCCACTACCAGCATAATAACTTTGCTCTTCCTCTTGCCTCTTCTAACGCGGTTACAATCGGAGGATGGCTGTTTTCTTTAGCCTCTATGCTGCGTTTCTTGAATGAGCTTATTGAAGTGTTTTGACTCCGCCCCCAGTGGAGACTCATTGGCCGGTCCTAAGTAGTAACAGCCACTCAGGTTACACGGATGAGCAGTTGAGGAGGACCACAGCTACAAACCGATTTCAGATTGAGCACTGTGCTTCTGAACTATACAGCTACATTCCAATATTACCATTAGTATTCTTATAATATATATAATATAATAGGTTTAAGGTCCGAGGTTTAAAAAATTGCGGTTTTAGCACTAGGGCATTAAAAACTAAATGTAACACAATGCCAGCTGCAAATTAAGATGTATTTGAGTGGAACACAGCAAGCAAAGTTTTCCTTTGGTGAATTAAAACTTAAATTTACACGTTTTCAATTATGTGTTGATGGAAGCTGAACAACTTAGTAAGTTGGATGTTCACTGATGGAAACCTTTTCAATCTACCAATGAAGATTTGTATTACTGGATTTTTGAAACTTTTCTCATTCCAGCCGTTTTCTGATCTGACTTTGTCACTGCAGGCTCATAGAGCTAGTGGACTGGGTGGGGACATGTGGATAGGTGGCATCGTGGAGTTTTGGTATGGTAGATTGGGGAATGGTGTCTGCTTTATTGTTCATTTTCATTATTATTATGGGATTGAAATCTGTTCCCATGCAAATGAAGATTAGAAAGAAAATTGTTTTACAGACAGAAACATCCATAAGAATTTTGAGTGACGATTAACTAATATCAAGCAATTCCTCTGAAGCATACCACTTCAGTCTACTTGTCGTATGGGGCAGACATGAACACTGTCTTCACCAGTCTCCTTTTTGCTCCATGCTAGACTACTTGTAACACTGATGTCACATTACTTGACTTTTAGTCTTGGGGTATGTCATATTTGCCAACCAAAGTTGCTGATTGCCAGTCATAACAGAAGGTGGCACCAGGCAATCTATTTACAGGTCTTATGAAAAATGTCATCACCCCATCTAATAAATAAAGCGGAGTCTATGTTTGTTTGTCCGCCATACAAATCTGCACTGGGCGTCCGATCGCCACCAAACTGGGCATGGGGCTGCTTTGTGACCAGGAGGAGGTCGTGAGGTATGTTTGGTTGGGGAAAAATGTCCTTGGTCAAGCGCAAGACACCTTTTGACCGACATAACGTTCGCAAAAAGTCCCCGTACTTATCATCGACAAGATGGCCGCACGTTACAACAGACGTTAACGGCGGCACCATCAATAATACATTTTATTTATATAGTGCCTTTCCCATGCTCAAGGCACTTACAGAATAAATAAAGAACGGCAGAATATACAGTATATAGCATTGTACAAACCAGATAAATAAATAAAGAAGATTAAGACAGTAAATTCTGAAAAAGAAACAGACAACATAATTGATGGTCTCGCACACACATACAGGTTACATTAGCATCTTGACAGAGAAGTAAACTGAGAGAAGGGTAATAAAGTCAAGTAGAGCTAAAAGCCTTCCTGAACAGATGAGTTTTGAGTTGTTTTTTAAAAGAATTCATGGAGTCAGCTGATCTAATTAATTTCAGTAGGTCATTCCAAAGTCTGGGCGCTATACAGCTGAAGGCCCTGTCACCCATGGAGTGTAGATTAGTGAGGGGCACAACAAGATTACCAGAATCAGAGGACCTTAGTGGGCGGGCAGGCACATAGTGATGGAGAAGGTCACTGATGTAGTTTGGTGCGAGGTTATTTAAAGCTTTGTAGGTTATTAGTAGGATTTTATATTCGATTCTGTAGGACACAGGGAGCCAGTGGAGACGGAGCAGGATGGGTGTGATGTGCTCGCTGCTGCTGGTTCGAGTAAGGACTCTTGCAGCTGAGTTTTGAATAAGCTGGAGCTGTGATATAAGATTAGAAGGGGCACCTGCCAGTAGGGAATTACAATAATCGATGCGGGATGTGATAAAAGCATGGACAAGTTTCTCAGCATTAGAGAACGAGAGGAAGGAGCGAACACGGGATATGTTACGGAGGTGAAAGTAAGAAAGTTTCTTAATGTGATTTATGTGGGCGGAATAAGTGAGGGAGGAATCAAAAATGACACCAAGATTTTTTACAGTAGAGGCAGGTCTGATGAGATCACCGCCAAGATGGACTGGGAAGGAGCTCATTTTATTAAGTTGCATTTTAGTCCCAATTTGCAGGAGTTCAGTTTTATTGCAATTTAATTTTAAAGAGTTCTGCTCCATCCAGGTTTTAATTTCACTAAGGCACGTTGTGAGCTGAGAAAGCTCTGATGAAGTTCCACTTTTAACATTGAAATAGAGCTGAGTATCATCTGCATAAAAATGATAACCCAGTCCATAGCTACGGATAATATGGCCAAGGGGAAGCATATAAATACAGAAAAGCAGAGGACCGAGGACAGAGCCCTGAGGGACTCCTTGTGTGACTGGCGCTGAGCTGGATCTGCTGTTGCCAAGACTAACAAACTCTTGCCTATCAGTCAGATAGGACTTGAACCACTGGAGGGCAGTGCCAGAGATACCCAGCATGTTCTCCATTCTGGACAGTAGGATGTCATGTCTAACAGTGTCAAATGCTGCACTGAGGTCTAATAGAATTAATATGCTAGTTTGTCCAGAGTCTGCTGCCATAAGCAAATCATTGGTTACCCGTAGCAGAGCAGTTTCACAGCTGTGCCACGCCCTGAAACCAGACTGAAAGGGTTCTATTAAATTATTAGAGGTTAGGTAATTGGTGAGTTGGGAAGCTACAACACGCTCAAGAACTTTTGACAGGAAAGGTAAGTGGGAAATAGGCTGGAAATTGTTAAGATTGTCAGCATCAAGACCAAACTTTTTTAACATTGGGGTTACGGAAGCAATTTTAAAAGTGAGCGGCACAGAGCCAGTGTCAAGGGATGAGTTTATTATTGTTGTAACAGTCGGGATTATGGCATGAAGGCAGGATTTAAGTAGTGTGGTGGGGATGGGGTCCAGTACACAAGTAGTCGGCCTCATCTTACAAAGCAGGTTATTAACAAACGCAGATGTGACTGGTGAGAACTTAGAGAAGGAGCTGGATGGAGTGGGAAAACAGGGAGAGATATAAACAGATGATGTATTTATGTTAGTTGAATTATTTAGATCTTTAATTTTGTTACGGAAAAAGTGGAGGAATTCCTCACAGACTTCAGTAGAAGAGGTAGTTGGACCAGATGCGGGTTCGAGTAGTTTATTAACTACAGAGAACAAAACTCTTGGGTTATCATGGCCACTTTCTATTATTCTGCCATAATGGCCATGAACTGAATCTCAAGAGAAGGTGGGTCATGCAGTAAGACAACGACCCTAAGCACACAAGTCGCTCTGCCACAAGTCGTTCTGCCATAATCAAGCGGCACGTTTGGTCTCTGTGCATCCCTTTAAATTGCGTAAGTGTCCAAGTATGAGAAAGCCGACTGCTTTCATTGCGTGAAGGGGAACGGCCGTATGGATGTAAAACGTGAACGACCCAGTGCACGTGACTGGCTTTCTGTATTTGTGGTGCTATTTGCTTGTTTTCCGACTCAATGTAAGATTTCAGTCTTGGTCTTTCTGACTGACTGATGCTATTTGTTTGCTTTCTGACGTATTGTAAATAATGTACAGTTGTGCTTGAAAGTTTGTGAACCCTTTAGAATTTTCTATATTTCTGCATAAATATGACCTAAAACATCATCAGATTTTCACTCAAGTCCTAAAAGTAGATAAAGAGAAACCAGTTAAACAAATGAGACAAAAATATTATACTTGGTCATTTATTTATTAAGGAAAATGATCGAATATTACATATTTGTGAGTAGCAAAAGTATGTGAAACTTTGCTTTCAGTATCTGGTGTGACCCCCCCTTTGCAGCAATAACTGCAACTAAACATAACTGTTGATCAGTCCTGCACACCAGCTTGGAGGAATTATAGCCCACTCCTTCGTACAGAACAGCTTCAACTCTGGGATGTTGGTGGGTTTCCTCATATTAACTGCTCGCTTCGGGTCCTTCCACAACATTTCGATTGGATTAAGGTCAGGACTTTGACTTGGCCATTCCAAAACATTAACTTTATTCTTCTTTAACCATTCTTTGGTAGAGCGACTTGTGTGCTTAGGGTCGTTGTCTTGCTGCATGACCCACCTTCTCTTGAGATTCAGTTCATGGACCGATGTCCTGACATTTTCCTTTAGAACTCTCTGATATAATTTTTGAATTCATTGTTCCATCAATGAAGGCAAGCCGTCCTGACCCAGATGCAGCAAAACAGGCCCAAACCATGATACTACCACCACCATGTTTCACAGATGGGATAAGGTTCTTATGCTGGAATGCAGTGTTTTCCTTTCTCCAAACATAACGCTTTTCATTTAAACCAAAAAGTTCTATTTTGGTCTCATCTGTCCACAAAACATTCTTCCAATAGCCTTCTGGTTTATCCACGTGATCTTTAGCAAACTGCAGACGAGCAGCAATGTTTTTTTTGGAGAGCAGTGGCTTTCTCCTTGCAACCCTGCCATGCACACCATTGTTGTTCAGTGTTCTGCTGATGGTGGACTCATGAACATGAACATTAGCCAATGTGAGAGAGGCCTTCAGTTGCTTAGAAGTTACCCTGGAGGCCTTTGTGACCTCGTCGACTTTTACACGCCTTCTCTTGGAGTGATCTTTGTTGGTCGACCACTCCTGGGGAGGGTAACAATGGTCTTGAATTTCCTCCATTTGTACACAATCTGTCTGACTGTGGATTGGTGGAGTCCAAACTCTTTAGAGATGGTTTTGTAACCTTTTCCAGCCTGATGAGCATCAACAACTCTTTTTCTGAGGTCCTCAGAAATCTCCTTTGTTCGTGCCATGATACACTTCCACAAACATGTGTTGTGAAGAGCAGACTTTGACAGATCCCTGTTTCTTTAAATAACAGCGGGTGCCCACTCACACCTGATTGTCATCCCATTGACTGAAACCACCTGACTCGAATTTCACCTTCAAACGAACTGCTAATCCTAGAGGTTCACAAACTATTGCCACTCACAATATGTAATATTCGATCATTTTCCTCAATAAATAAATGACCAAGTATAATATTTTTGTCTCATTTGTTTAACTGGTTTCTCTTTATCTACTTTTAGGACTTGAGTGAAAATCTGATGATGTTTTAGGTCATATTTATGCAGAAATATAGAAAATTCTAAAGGGTTCACAAACTTTCAAGCACAACTGTACATTCATCTCACTCTGGTGCTTATTCTGTACGTAATTCCATGTGACACATTATAATTGTCCTGCTTTTCGCTAATATACCCATGCCACCAAAAAAAAGACATGGCATTAGAAAGTCCACTTCTGATGCTACAAAAAAGTTTATTTCAAGGCCGTCTCAAACATTACGCAAGATGTCAAGATCTTTTCAAACCAAGAATTCCGCTGATTCCGAATGATTTACCCTTTGATTTCAAAAGTCTACAATTTCCTGTTCTAAAAAGTCTATTTCAAGGCCGTCTCACACCTTGCGCAAGATGTCAACATGTTTTCATAGAAAGAATTCCGCTGATTCCATATGATTTACCCTTTGATTTCAAAAGGCTAGAATTTCCTATTTGTTTGGATTTTGCTATGTGAATTACTAAGGCTGAAGGCAATCACTCCAAATTAAAGACATCAATTTGGAAAATCCATGCTTTTAACACGGACAACTCTACGTTACATGTTCTACAGTGGGCGATCCTCACAATTTGTTCATTTTCGGAACCCCAGGACAACACAAAAAATATACTGTATCCAAAGCCTCTAAAATGACCACTTATATTACCTATTACAATAAAATGTCAATCAGAAAAATGTTTGTTCGATTTCTATGTTCTGTTTCTTTCATTTGGGAAATTCACCAGTTATAGATTCCCAGGCAATGCCGGGTACTCTTGCTAGTTAATTATAATAGTAAATCTTTACATTTATATTGCACTTTCTCACTGCTCAAAGTGCTTTTCAAAATGAGTGGGGAAAAAACAGATCTCTGCAAAGTGTAAAGTAAATTAATTACAGATCTAGAACACAAAATAATTGTTTGCATAAGTATTAACCCTTTGAAGTCCGTATTTAGTGGATGCACTTTTGGCAGTCATGACAGCCTGTGCACAGGTCTCAATCAGCTTTGCACACCTGGACATTAACATTCTTTCCATTTTTTGCCAAAAAGCTCGAGATTGGCCAAGATACATGAGGATTGTGAGTGAATATCCTGAATTGGACTGAGATCAGAACATTAAACTTGTTGTTTTAAAGCCATTCTGTGTACCTTTGGCTTTACAGTATGCCTGGATTCAAACAAATCTTCACCCAAGATATTTCATATTTTACCTAATGAACTACAATGTTTTTGAAGATCTACATTTATTATGAAACTGATGCCTGCAACACATTCCAAGAAAGTTGGAACAGGGGTAGTTTAGGACTAATAACAATGTGACAAGCTGGAATAACAAGGTGACATGAAACAGGTCAATTATATTCTAGTATATAAAGAGTATCCAAAAAAGGCCTAGTCCTTCAAGGTCAAGGATGGATTGAGGCTCACCAGTATTGCCAGCAGAGGTGTCCACAAATAATCCAGCACTTTGAGAACAACTTTCCTCATAGACAAATCAGGTAGGATTTCGGCATTTCTTCCTTTACTGTGTAATAATCAATAGATTCAAGGAGTCCATTCAGATCTTGGTGCATAAAGGGCAAAGTTGAAAACCACTTTTTATTGCTCCTGATGTCTGAACACTCATGTGTCACTGTCTTAAGTTGTTACGTGTCTGTCATGGATATTATGACTCTGGAATACTTTGGTAAACCTTTGTCAGTCAACGCCATTGACCTACTGCATTCACAGATGCAAGTTAAGACTTTACTACACAAATGCAGAAGTGAAATATCAATGCTGTCCAGAAGATCCTCTGGCTTGTCTAGCCTTGGTCTCGTCTGAGATAGAAAGTTGGACATTGGAATTGTATTTTGGGCTCTGATGAGTCAACATTTCAAATAGTTTTTGGAAAAATAGCAGCCATCATATTCTCTAGCCCAAAGAGGAAAGGGACCATCCAAGCTGTAACTGGCATCAGTGTCTGTCATGGTATGGGGGTGCTTCACTGCTCATGCTATGGGTAACTTGCACATCTGTGAGGGCACCATAAGGCAGAAAAACATGTACAAATTTTGGAGCAACATATGCTGACATCTTTTCTAGCAGGACGATGTCAAACCACATTCTGTGCGGCTTTCAAGTGTATGGCTCTATAGCCAAGGATTATGGGTATGAGACTAGCCTGTCTGCAGTCCTGACCTGCCTCCGACTGAGAGGGGGTGTGAGACATTATGAAGCTCAAAATATGGCAATAAAGGCCCTGTATAATTGTGCACCTGAAGACCTGCATAATGGATGAACGAGGAAACGTCTGCTTGCTAAACTTAAGCAACTTGTGTCTTCAGTACCCAAAAACCTAGTAAGTGTTATTAACAGAAATGGTGATGTTACACAGTGGTAAACGCATAAATGCCCCAGGGTTTTTTGGAGCGTGTTGCAGTCATCAGATTTAACATGAGCAAATAGTGTGCTGTTTTATTGTTTTCAGTGGAGCACAGGGTGAAGAAATCACAAATCACTTGTTTTTATTAACATTTTCCATACTGTCCCGATTTTCTCTGAATTGGGGTTGTAATATGTTTCTCTGCTTATGCCATAATTAACTGCCATCCAACCAGATAGTAAACTGCCTTCTGCTCGAGTCCTCAGTTGTAACAGTTGTACACCTACAGACAATCAATGACAACTTTATTAGGTGCACAACATAAGTGTTACAGGATGACCAAATATTACTGCCAATTGGATACATTCCACCATGGCACACCTGTAAATATTTGTTTTCCAACAAGCTAATTTTCCAAACTGGGATTATTTTACAGATCTGGAAAGCATTTCAGGAATTTGACTTTCAAGTATTTGAATACATTCGACTCCTGACTCACAAGATGCCAATTCAACCCTGACTAAAATAACTTGGGGTGGCTGAATGTGCAGCCTCACGGTCCAGGCAGTTACCAAGCAATGAGAGGAATGAATTATGAATAAAACCCACAATTTTACAGGAAAATGTCAGACTGCCTGCGGTATGACAACAATGTTAAACACAAAAAAGATCTTCCAGCAAAGGGCAGCAGTAGCTGAAATGATGCATTTTAAGCGGCATAGTCAAGGCACTGACATTAAGCCAAATGAAACTGTGTGGCATCACCTAAAGGGAAAAAAAATATTCATGGAAGCCAGACGACAAAAATTAATAGGCTGAAATGAATTTAAAACATGAAATGGAAAGAAATAATCAAGGCTGAGGGGCAAGACTGGTCTGGTCAATGGGTGAAAGAAATGCTCGGTCAAAGGCAATGCTGTAAAATTTAGCACCACAATTACGAAATAAACATATTCACTTACTTTCTCCAGCAGAATATATTGGATCAGTGTGTACGGTGACAGCAATGCACTTCATGGATTTAGATGGGTTGGTTGCTGTTTTCCAATATCAGGCAAATCTGTTTACAGTGCCTATAAAAATTCTTCAGTCCCTTTGTAAGTGATATTTTCCTGTTATACAATCACAGTGGATTTCATTTGCCATTCTATGACTTTGATCAACAGAAAAAAACTCTTTAATGGCAAATAAAGCAGATTTCTGTGAAAGTGATGGAAATAACTGAAAGCAGATTTCTGCAAAGTGACGTAAATGAATTTATAATATATAAAACAGAAAATAATGGATCATGTAAGTATTCACCCTCTTCAAGTCAGTATTTAGTAGATATGCCTTTGGCAGCCATGACAGCCTGTGCACAGGTCTCGGTCACATTGACACTGATATTTTCCCCATTCTTCTTTCCTAAAGTGTTCAAGCTCTGCCATGAATGAGGATGAGGATTGTGAGTGAACAGCCCTTGTCAAGTCCAGCCACATATTCTCAACTGGACTGAGATCAGAACATTGTCATTGTTGTTTTGTGGCCATTCCTGCATAGCTTTAGCTTTATGCTTGGCGTTCTTGTCCTAATGGAAGATAAATCTTCTCCCAAGGTGCAGGTCTCTTGCAGATTGTTCTGTTCCAGGAGTTCCCCGTATTTGCTGCTTTCATTTTACTTTCTCCCATCACAAGCCTTCCAGGGCCTGCGCAGAGAATCATTCCATGATGCTGCCATCACCACACTTCACGCAGGAATGGTGTGTTTTTGATCACATGCAGTGTTTAGTGTTTAGTTTGGTCAAGAAGCTCAATTTTGGTCTTATCAGACCACAGAAAAAATCTTCTGTGTTCTCCTGAGATGCTGTGTGTTTATTAACCATGACTTTCTCTTTGCCTCCCCCATAAAACTGCGACTGGTGAAGCACCTGGGCAGCAGTTGGTACCTGTAGAGTTCCTCCAGTCTGCGCCACAATAACTTGTAACTCCTTCATAGTCCTCATAAGTTCCTTGGTGGCCTTCCTCACCAGTTATCTTTTTGGATGATCACTCAGTGTTTGTTGACGGCCTCCTCTAGCACATTTAGAGCTGTGCCATACTCTTTACATTTCTTAATGGCTGATTTAGCTTTACTCCAAGGGATAGTCAGTGACTTAGAGATTTACTTGTCTCCATTTTTCTTGTGCTTTTTAGTTTCCTTTTCCTTGAGATGTTTTGGAGTGTTCTTTTGTATTCATTGTGTAGGTTTGGCCACCACAAAGACTCACCACAAACTGGACGTTCCACAATCAGGTGTATTAAGACTACAATCAGTTAAAACCACAGGAAGGTGATCTCCATTGAACACATTCTGTGACCAATTGGCTGCAGCAGTGATGATTTAGGGGTGTCTTATTAAAGTGGGTAATTACTTAAATGATGTGAATGCCATAATGGAGGGGCTGGTATCCTGACAGAGAAGAGGGGTGATTCCATACCTGGATGAGATTCCATAATAGAAATGCATCTTGGTCGGGAGGCCATAATCGAAGGAGATTGGGAGGCTGCTTCTGGGGGTCATATATTGCCCCTATACACGGGGATTAGGTGGCAGCTCCCATTTGTACACCCACAGGGCATATTAGGAGTTGTAGTCTTGTTGGGCAGCTCTGTTGGGGTATTTGGATGCCACCAGGGGGAGCTGCAGGGGAGCACTACTGCTTCTTTGGGGGGCTTCTATCTGTCCCAAAAGTGTTTCCCATGCCTGTCTTAAAAGAGGCCACCTTCTCTGCATCAGTGGGTCAGAGTTGGGAGGCAGTGGACAACACGCACAGAAGAGGAGCAGAAGGAGATGGAGGTGCTGCTTTGAATATTATAAGGTGACTTGAACTATCTGAAGGTGATTTTGTAAAAGAAGTAACTCTTTATCTAACCTCGAATCATTGATTGGCCAAGTTGTGTCAGGTGTTTGAAGATAGGGGGCACACCCTGGTGGTCAGAATGATCAATCATTTTATGTTTTATTTTTGTAATCACACCACTTTTCAGACATCTGCTGTCACGTTGACACTAAAGTGTCTTTTTCTGTTGATAAGTATCAAAAAAGCCAAATTTAATCAACTGAGATTAAAAGTTGAATAGCAGTAAAATATGAAAACGCCCATGTGGGAGAATACTCTATAAATCTATCTAATGTAATTCTTCATCTTTGCAGTATAATCTAATAAAATTATTTCATGTTGCTATGGTCTGAGGTGGCTTTAGTGAGACATATTTCTCTTGACATTGCATACTTGAGAATTAAACCCGTGCATCTTTCATATTTACAAGAAATTTTACCAACATATCACAGGCTAATATGTCTCACTCCACAGAGACGAATAGCCACTTTACTGATGCTTTGTAAGTGTGACTAAAACCAAAAGAAGCCTTTATTAAGGTCTTGTTACATAAAAGTATAGGGGTAATGGATGCATTTGTGTAGTAGCTAAATGAAAGAGTTACCAAGGAATCTATATATAAAAGTCAATGTATGTATGTTCCAGCATTACTTCCGAATGGCTGGAGTGATTTTCATGAAACTTGGTACACGTTTTTCATTGGTCGACTAAAAATACTGTAACTCACCCCCTTCTGGGTAGGGTGGAGTGTGCTCCTTCAGTCTTGTATGCATGCTATCATCCAGTTGACACTCAGAACGACCACCAGAGGGCGAAATGGAGGTGACTGCCAGCATTCTTTATGTTTGAGCGCCACCGCACCCCTGTTGCTTTTGTAATTAAATAGAGTTGGCTGGTTCTGAGCATCAACTGGATGACAACATACATACAGGACTGCAAGACAAGCACATTAGTGAGTCTTCATTGTTTGTTCATTTATTATTTTTTTTAAAGTTGTGTTTTTTTTTTTAATTATATTTTTCTGAAACAAAAAAACAAAAACACTTTATTTTCCTCCCGGGCAATGCTAGTTATTTCAGCTAGTTTGCTATATAGTTGAAATTAAAAATCCTCAAACTTAGTTCCTAGCCTTCTTTTCTGACCAGTTTCTATTTCTTGCAAATTCCACATTCAGATTTGCAGGAATTATACAAGGCCCTCCAGAAATCAATAAAATATCCGATTACTACTAGCCTAGATTAGGGACATGGGACAGTCCTGTCTAGCTTTCTCTTCCTCTTATTCAGGCATTGCTTCTTCTAAAGTCACCCTGTGGTGGTGGCTGATCATATCAATAATTCTGTTACTATGTATAAAATACATGCATAAGGACAGTTGTGAACAGTCTCATATACACCTGATGGTTTTATGCAACAGAACAGTAATAATAATAATAATATCTTTATTTCTATAGCACCTAATCATACATTTACATGCATCGCAAGGTTCTTTCCACAGATTAATCAACAAAAACAAAGATATACCACGTGTAGTTGGATTATTATTATTAATTAATACTATGATAATTTCTAATAAATGTAAGTACTATATATCCATCCATCATCCAACCCACTATATCTTAACCACAGGGTCACGGGTGTCTGCTGGAGCCAATCCCAGCCAACACAGGGCACAAGGCAGGAAACAAACCCCAGGCAGGGCGCCAGCCCACCACAGGGCACACACACACCCACTAGGGACAATTTAGAATCGCCAATGCACCTAACCTGCATGTCTTTGGGAGGAAACCGGAGTACCCAGAGGAAACCCACGCAGACACGGGGAGAACATGCAAACTCCACACAGGGAGGACCCGGGAAGTGAACCCGGGTCTCCTACCTGCGAGGCAGCAGCGCTACCCACTGTGCCACCATATATTAAATACAAAATCAACCAGATATTGTTAATCAAAATTTAACCATTAAAGTGCATAACAAACCGTCACTCTTACCAGAAAAAGGTTTTCTAATTAAATATTTGTACATTAAGGTTGACAATAGAACAACTAGATCTAATCAGTATATATAAAAATAAATATATATATATAAGTATATATCTTCATTTTACCTAGGCTTATGTTAATGGCAACCCATTAAGTAGAAACAGTTTATTGTTATTAAAGTTCATGAAAAGATACAAAAGCAAATAAAACAGTCCATAATGACTTCGGTTGATTTAGGATGGAGATAAAGTTCTTGATTGCTAAATGTGATTGTTTGACAAGCCGACACAGAAGAAAGGAAAATTAAAAACTCCTATGATGGACCATAGGAGAAAAATAAACCTCTGGAGGGCCACAATCAAAAAACAGAAATGAGCAAATCAAATAGTTAGGTCCTATGGTACAGGTACAGGTAAGGCAGCAATCCTTCGAAATGCTTATCAAACAAACAACAGTTTTGTTTGCCCTATGTAGGACTTTCAAAGGAGACACTGACTGCAATAACATTTTTTTGGCTGAAAAGAATGCCATTCTTTGTTTTCGGGAGGTGGTTTATTTAACACTGTTTTAGTAAAAATTCGAGTGTTTAGGACATTGTGAATATACAACTGGAGACTTCACGTGTTAATCTTGTGAGACAAGAAATGTGTGATATTTTCATATACATTAGAAAAAAATTTGAGGAGAACAGGGCATTCAGATAAACCAATCTTGTCAATCCTATTCACCTAATTCCTCCAAAATTACATCGTCAAGTTTTGAAGGTCCCTGAAGTCTTACTGAAGTCCTTGTAACTTATTCCATGCATCGTTGGCTCTCTGTGTAAAGAAAAGCTTCCTAACATTTGAGTGAAATTTACTCAATGTCAATGTCAATTTATTTATATAGCACATTTAAAATAACATAGGAATGCTGTGGCCAAAGTGCTTTACAATAAAAGAAAAAAAAACAATTATCATAAATAACATAAATAGAAATAAAATAAATGAACATAAATAAAATAAATAATAAATAGAAGTAAGATTACATAATCACAATGAGGAAACCATCAGTATTACTGAAGGTCACGGAAAGCAAGTGAATAGAAATGAGTCTTTAATCTTGTTTTGAACAGTTCAATTGTAGACGACTCCTTTATGTAATGTGTAAAGAGTTCCACAGGCGAGGAGCAGCAGCTGCAAAAGCCCTGTCTGTCCCCCTTAATTTTACACTTGGTATGAAGGACAACAAGAGACAACTGACCAGAAGATCTAAGCACTCTAGATGGCTGGTGTAAAGCACACAATTCAGATAAATAGGCAGGAGCAAGTCCATGTAAAGATTTAAAAACTAGCAACAAGATTTTAAAATCAATTCAAAAACTGACAGGCAGCCAGTGTAAAGAAGCTAATATTGGAGAAACAGAATCAGACTTTCTTGCCCCAACCAGAAAGCGAGCGGCAGCATTCTGGACCAACTCTAACCTGTGTATCAGGGATTTGCTAATCCCAGAATACAGCGAGTTGCAGTAATCAAGGAGAGAAAAGATAAAAGCATGAGTAGCTTTCTCAAAAAACCTAGAAGATAAAAAAGGCTTGATCTTACCTAATAGACAAAGCTGGTAAAAGCAACTCTTGACTACCGAATTAATCTGTTTCTCAAAAGAGAGGTTACTGTCAAACATAACACCAAAGATTGCGGATTTGAGGTTTGCAAAAGACAGAGAAAGAGCTGAGAAGTCCAAGACCAATACTCTTAACAAGTTTCCAGCTTTGTCCTCCTGTTCTTGATGAACTCATTCTTAAAATATCTTTCTCGATCCACTGGACATATGCTTTCACAATTATAAATACTGCTATCATCTCTTTTGGCTTGAACGGAAAAGGCTCAGCTGTTTACATTTTTCCTCATAATTCATCCCCTGCAGTCCTGGAATCAGCCTAGTCGCTCTTCTCTGGACTTTTTCTAGGCCTGCAATGCTTTTTTTACATCTACTGTATTTGCTTAGCAGAAGCTTTTATCCAATGCGACTTACAAGAGAGGTAATCAAGTAACATTAGGATAAGGCTTGTTTACTCAACAAGTGTATAGGACAGGTATCAGATGTTGATTGCTACCATTGAAAAGATGTAATAACTAATAATTTACAATCATAGGTTATAATCGACAAAACAATTAAACAAAAAAAATTAACCAAAAGATCACAGAGCATAGGTTTTTGTAGCCCGGAGATCAAATCTGCACACACTACTCTAGTTGAGGCCTCACCAGTGTGTTGTTAAGCCTGAGAATACTCTCCTTGGATTTGTACTCCACACATTGCGATACATTCTGTTAGCCTTCTTAATTGCTTTTGTACTCTCTATGGAAGTTGATAGTGAGTCCACAATTATGTCTAGGTCCTTCTCATAAGGGGTACTTTCAAGTTTTAGACCTTCTATTGTGTGCTCAGCAACAACAACAACTTTTATTTCTATAGCTCATTTTCTTACAAATAATGTAGCTCAAAGTGCTTTACATGATGAAGAAAGAGAGAAAAAAAGACAAAGTAAGAATTAAAATAAGAGAACACTAATTAACTTAGAATCAAAGTAAGGTCCAATGGCCAGGGAGGACAGGAAAAACAAAAAAAAACTCCAGATGGCTGGAGAAAAAATAAAATCTGCAGGGGTTCCAGGCCACGAGACCACCCAGCCCACTCTAGGCATTCTACCTAACATAAATGACCTCAGTCAGTCCTCATTGTATTCAGGGTTCTCATGGAAGGACTTGATGATGACGGTCATGTGGACTCTCTGGCCTTTAATCCATCAATGTAGTGTAAAAGGCGCTATATAGCGCCCGACCCGGCACAGACTCAGGCAGAGGCACGTACTTAAATAACACACGCTTTATTATTTCTTCAGCCGTGGGGCACGCCTTCCCCGTGTCCCACAGGCCCAACACAGTCCCAAATACACTCACAATTACTCTCTCTATCCACCTCAGCACCACCACTCCTCCTCAGGCTTAGTCCTCCTCCTCCCGACTCTGGCTCTCCCGAGTGGTGGTGGCTGGCCTTTTTTATACCCCACCCGGAAGCGTTCCAGGTGCTTGATTACCTGGTCCTAATTGAACTTCCGGGTGGGGCCGACGAGTCGACCAGCTGGGCTGCAGACGTCATGCAGCTCCCCCTAGCGGCCACCCGAGCCCCCAACCAGGCTGTGGAGGACTCCATCTCCCATGGAGCCCTGCGCCAGGTTGGGGAATCATCGTCCACCAGGGAGGCTGCCACCAAGCGTCCCGGGGGAGGTATTGAGCTGCCCATGGTGGCTCCCCCAGAACAGATGCAGCAGGGGCGTCCCTGCCGGGCATGGGACCTGGCTGTCCTTCACAGTAGGGACATCATGGAGCTTTGATTAGGTGGTGGTGGTGCAGATCGCCACCACAGAAAACCGGAAAAAGAAGAGAAGAGAGAGTAGGGGTTAGTACGGATTTTGGTGCCACCATGAATAGTTAGGATAATTAATTGAATATACAGAGCATCAGGATTAAACTAAAACGAAGCTATGAGAAAGCCATGTTAAAGTAATGTGTTTTTAGTAGTTGTTTAAAGTGCTCCACTGTATTAGCCTGGCGAATTTCTATCGGTCAGCTATTCAAAGTCAAAGTCAAAGTGAACTTTATTGTCATCTCAACTATATACAAGTATACAGATAGACGAAATTGCGAAGCTCAGGGTCCAGAGTGTAACAACATGATGTGCAAATAATAAATTAAAAATAGAATTAAAATTTAAAAATTTAAAATTAAAACACAAACAAGACAAGACATTGTGCAAAGATAGGACAAAGAAGTAGTAGCAATATTGATGTGTAAGATATGTAATATAATAAATAAATAATAAATAATAGATATAGGTAATACAGAAATGATCAGTGTATGATAATTGTTGTTTAAGATGTGTAAACAATGACAGGTCAGAATGTTTCCCAGCAGAAGGAAGACAAGAGTGTCAAAATACTTAAAGGTCAGTATGAGATTTTCAGTTCTTTTTCTACATGCACACTCGTCTTTGCAGGAAAGTGGCTCGCATGTATAAAAGTTCTGTTTTTAGAGGTGGTTGGCTGCCTCACCACTTCTTTTAAGTTTTGCTCTTGGAATTCTAAGCAGACACTCATTTGAAAATCTAAGGTTACGATTTGGAATGGTATCAGACATTCCGAAATATAAGATGGAGCGAGATTATTTAAGGCTTTGTAAACCATAAGCAGTCAATTCTGAATGACACAGGTAACCAGTGTAGTGACATCAAAACTGGAGAAATGTGCTTGGATTTTCTTTTCCTAGTTAAGATTCTAGCAGCTGCATTCTGCACTAGATGCAACTAATTGATGTCTTTTTTGGGCAGTCCTGAGAGGAGTGCATTACAGTAATCTAGTCGACTGAAAACAAAAGCGTGAACTAATTTCTAATAAAAAATCTAACAAATTTACATGTAGGAATTATCTGCCAATCCACCTAGCTTGTTATTGTCTGTAAGTTTTAACCAGCCTATTGTTTATAGTCCTGTCTAATTAATTTGTAAACAGGTAGTCATCGACTTATGACCACGTTCAGTTCTGATGGGCAGATCGTACTGTTAGTCAATCTGGTCATGAGACGGACTGGTATGTGTAATCAAACCTGACCGTATGTATAGTACTGTATAATAACATATGTCAGTTTCCCTCCACTCCTGCCAGGTCCCACCAACTTCTCTCCTGAGTCTGACTGCTGAGAAGATGGGGGCAGACCCTTTCATGCTAGACCCAAGAATACTTCTGGGGTCCAGGAGGAAGCCCATGAAATTAGACACAGCTCACCCCATCATCTCCCACTGTTGGCACCCACAGAGCCAAACAAAACTTCCTCAAGGAACTGCAATTTCCAGCATTCCTTGCAGGCACAGAAATGTGCATTCTGGCCCAGGAATGCTGCCACCCACTGTGTTGGGGGAGCATGTACTCTTGGGAGGCAGTTGTTTCCCCCACCACCCTGTCCATTCACTACACTGGCCTCCCTGTTAGGTACAGTTTATTCCGGCCGTAATGTCAGCCCAGCCCTGCCATCCATCACAATGTACAAGGAGACAATACAAACTGAACACAGACCAGGAATTGCATCAATGTCTTTAGAATGACCCCCTCAACACTTTTATGTTTATATACAATGCAGATTAGGTGGATTCTTCTTCTTCTTCCTCTTCACCTATTCCCACTTCTACGTGGGGTTGATGTACTTGACCAACCTTCTCCATACAGCTTGGTCCTGCACCTCCTCCTCAGTCAAACCCTTCATCCTTCAGATCTTTTTTTACTTTATCCATCCACCTCCACTTTGGTCTCCCTGACATTCTCTTCCCCTTTTCTTCCATTCCCATCACTTCTTTTGCCCACAGATTCATTGGCAATGTTAAAAGGGCCTCTTATGTGTCTATGTGTTCACCCTGCAACGGACTGGCACCCTGTCCAGATGTTATTCCTGACTTGCATCCTGTGCTGCTGGGATTTGTGGGGAAGCTATAGCCACCTTGGCTTGGATAAGCAGGTTAAGGAAATGGAAAGATGGATGGCTGAATTAAAAGGATAATCTAATATGGTATCTCCTTTATAGGTGACCCAGCAGAAGAAAACAGCAGAAGATGTGGAATTTCACAGCCTTCCCAGAGTGGAACAGGAACAAGAATGCAACCTTCTCCCAGTATTATCAGCATTCGCTGGCAGTGGCGGCTAGCTACATTCTTTCCTACCTGTTTATCTTCATCCTCTGTATGATTGGCAATGGCCTTGTTTGTCTCATTGTTCTGAAAAATAAGCGCATGAGAACCGTGACCAACCTGTTTATCTTAAACCTGGCAATCAGTGACCTGCTGGTGGGGATCTTCTGTGTTCCCACCACCCTTGTCGATAACCTGATTACAGGTAAGGAAACAGCTTTTGTAAAAAGCCACTTATTTGGGGTGTCTTTCAGTAGTATTTCTCAGGTGAGTGCCTGGCAATCAGTTCTGGTGCTAGGTTATTTTGTGCCATAGGCCAAGCTTATTAGTGTGCCAACTGACTGTTCAGTAGCTAACCCATGCAGCTGGGGTTTCCCCAGTAGTGTAGCGTGGGTGTCAGCTGCCTGTGGCGGAGGAAAATTTACAAGATATTATTATTATTTATTGTGAAATTTTGCCGCCCCCTAAAAGTGCTGCCTGGGGCGGGCCGCCCCTGCCGCCCCCACTACACTACGCCACTGGGTTTCCCCTCCCTTATGATCTGCACCCTAGGTGAATGCCTAAACCAGCCCTGTTGGCAATGCATGTTCATGTAAAATAAACTTAATTTTATTTTCCTTTATATTCAACCCATTTCATCCTAAGCATTAATCAAAATTGCTGTACCACATCTATTCAGTGGAACACTCATCCTCTTAGTGATGGAAGAGGAACTATATTTTGTCACCCTTTGTTCAACCAGCCAAATTGTTGGTGAAAGGACCAGGGGATGGGAGACGGGTGAAACCACCTGATTATACTGATGCTGGCTCGAGTTTTTCAAAGCTTGCTGTGTGTCTTCTTAGAGAAAGCCACAGAAAAATTACTGAACATCTCCATGACATGTACAGCGAGTGTTTACAACTACGCAAAGCAAAGACTAAATAGAATTAAAATCTGGTTGTTTTCCCTCTGGCTGCTGGAATTTATAATATTTTTATTTTATTAATTTTCATTGTAATCATTCCATACAAACAGATCAATTTATAACCCAACAAATTTGAAGACAAATCAAACCCCACCCCTGAGAAGGAGAGCTTAGCTAAAGGAAAATTGCTTTAAGCTTTTTAATAAGGCAACATTAAACAAAAGAAAGGGAGAAGTGAATATCTATGTAAATAAGAGATGGAGAAGGGAGTTAAATGCAATAATAGTTATTTCTCTTATTCTAAAATAATATTGATTAAATCCTGCCATGTTTTGAAAAAATGTTGTACAGATCCTCTAACTGAAAATTTGATTTTTTCCAATTTCAAATAATATAAAACATCGGTTTCCCACTGACTTATAAGAGGAGAATTAGGATTCTTCCAGTTTAACAAAATAAGTCTGTGTGCCAAGAGTGTAGTGAATGCAATCACAGTTTGCTTGTCCTTCTCTACTTCAAGTCCATCTGGAAGGACACCAAACACAGCTGTTAATGGGTTAGGAGGGGTTGTGACCCCAAGGCTGTCTGAGAGGCACTTAAAAATTTTTGTCCAAAATGATGTTAGTTTGGTGCAGGCCCAGAACATGTGACCCAGTGAGGCAGGAGCTTGGTTGCAGCGTTCGCAGGTTGGATCCTGCCCTGGAAACATTTTGGACAGTTTTAAGCGAGACAGATGGGCTCGATATATAATTTTTAGTTGAATAATTCTATGCTTTGCGCATATAGAACTCGAGTGAATTCTCTGCTTTGCTACCTTCCACTCCTTTTCTGATATATTGATTAAGAGATCTTCTTCCCAATGTCCTCTTGGATCTTTGAAAGGTAGGGACTCTAATAAGATTTTATATATTGCGGAAATAGTGTTTGTTTCCTCGAAATTGAGCAGTATTTTTTCCAGCATTGTGGAGGGTGCAAGGTGGGGGAAATCGGGCAATTTCTGTTTAACAAAATTTCTAATTTGAAGATAGTGAAAGAAATGTGTAGCTGGGAGGTTGAATTTTGAACGTAATTGTTCAAAAGATGCAAATATGTTGTCTATATAAAGATCTCTGAGCATTTTAATCCCAAAACTTTTCCAAGTATTAAAAACTGGATATACTTGCGAAGGTTAAAAGAGGTGGTTCTCTTGCAGAGGTGCCACTGATAAAAGATTTTCCATCTTAAAATGCTTTCTAATTTGGTTCCATATTCTGAGTGAGTAAAGCACAATTGGGTTATTAGTATATTTGCGATAACTTTCATTTATTGGAGAGCAGAGCAGGGAATATAAAGAAGTACTACAGGATTTTACTTCTATTGCGGACCAAGCCTGTGTATGTTCATTTATTTGTGTCCAGGTCTTTATGGCTTGTATGTCTGCTGCCCAGTAATAAAACTGAAAATTAGGTAAAGCCATGCCACCTTCTGCCTGAGGTCTTTGTAGGGTCGCTCTTCGGATACGTGGGTGTTTTGAGTTCCAAATGAATGGGGTTATTATTGAATCAGGCTGCTGGAATTTGAGAATGCTGAAGGAAAATCCATTCAGGCATAGAAGTTGGTGGCTAAGTTGTAGGATCTCGCTTGGTATGATCTCCATCTGCCAAGTGCAGACATCAGAGTATTATGACTATCAGGGCAGGAAATGGGACCTTTTAGTGGGAAACCTTTTTTGTTTAAAAGAATGACCTCTAACCAAGGCTGGGGGGTTGAGTGAAAGAAGCAGCAAAGCAAATGGCTTGGCTATATAAGCCAAGGAAGACGGTGGATGCGAACTTCACCTGGGTATATCCACTATTTGTGGGGTGGTCACCTAGCAGAAAGGAATGGCAAAGTGATACATGAGATGTGATTTTGGTGTATGGTCTGATGGTTCGCTGGTTGATCCCGTTGGTGAGTTGGACTTGCTCTCTATTCCTTGGGATAGCTTGAAATCAGCCATATCCATCCGATGACTATTTTCTTACATTATTCAGTAAGAAACTTTAAGACAGGATATTCATGCTCATTTCATCCTAACTGTATTTAATCATTCCCCTTCTTTTTTGTACTATTTTGAATACTTGTGTCACTTGGTGTTTGTATATTGTGGAACGAGCCCCGGACACAGACAGGCAGACATGTTTTACTCAACACCACGTTTATTTACACTACTAATATTTACAGTTCAGTGCCACACAAACCCCAATCTTCCCCAAAGTCCAGGCCAAACCTCTTTCTCTCTTCACCGACCTCATCCGTCTTCCACCCGACTCTAGCCTCTCTGTGAAGGGAGGCAGCCCCTTTTATTAGCACCCAGATGAGCTCCAGGTGTGTTCCGGCAATCTCCCACCGACACGCCCCAGTGTGGCGGAAATGCCGGCTGCATACCTGGAAGCACTCCGGGTGTCCCCACTCGTCTTCCCCCCAGCACTTCCGGGTGTGGCAGAAGCGCTGGGGTCCAGTGTTCTCCAGGCATGGGTCGCCCCCTGGCTGTGACCAGGGGCCCCTACAGGGTTGAGCTTCCCAGCTCTGTACCCGTGGCCCCCAAAGGAACCAGGGTGGTTGCTCCCTCGTGGTCTGGAGGAGGCATGAGCCCTCCTCCTGTCTTTCTGGGCATCCCGGCTGGGTGCCACCCCCAGCCGCGTGCCACAATATTGCACTGGGGATAAGGTGTTTGGTCGAGAGGGTGGTTGTCCATGGAAATGGGATCACTAAACGAGCACCCTGTCACCCTTTAATGTGATGTGTAAATACTGTTTTCTTAATGACAATACATTTTCAGATTTTATCAACTTCACCTATCATTAGGTTTTTTTTGAGTATTGGCGGGAGCAGGAAGGTAGAAGAGGGCTCTAGTACTGAATATTTTAATACTAGTATATCTTTTGAACATCATCCACTTCCCTTACAGGTGGTGAAGTGCAGCTATCATACCTTTTGATCGTTGATTTGTTACAAATTTCATCCCTGAAATGAATGTCTATCTAGGAGAAGTGGCACACTTAGACATAATGCAGTCTAAATTTAATTTACAGGCATGTATCAATGTATCATTTTTTCCTATGCTATTCACACTTCGCTGTATTTGACCAGCCTCCTCCATTCTTGTCTTTCGCACACTTTCTCACCTGACACCCCTTTCTCCCTTAAATTCCCCTTCACACAGTCCATCCACTTTCTCTTTGGTTGTCCCTGTCTCCACCATCCTGTGTGATACCCGAGTTGCCTGCATCTGGCATACTCATCCTTAAACCTAGGACATCAGTTATCATAGACTGAGGTGGACTAGGGCAAATGAGGACACAGAACAAGAAGAGTGGTGCAAAAGTTCTTTGAACTTTTTATTTTTCCATTCAAAATGTCCACATTAAAGTGTAGGGCAGTTTTCAATAAATAATTAATCAAAAATAAAAACACAATGCTGGTGATGAAGTTAAAATCAATAAATAATCCAATAAATTGTTCATTAAAATCATGGTTGGAATCAGCCTTTAAAATTGCTCTTGCATGTATGAATGTTTTTTGATTTTAATAAAATAAAATAATAATAATGAAAAAAAACTCTCTTCCCAGTGTTGCTCTCAATCAATTCCCCCTGTCATTCAACTCTCAAGTATAATCAGCAGAGGTGAGAATCCAGCGACAGCAGCCCCCAATCAACTCCCTTCCTGGGCACCTATATGTTGGTGTCTGGCGCAGCGTGTTGAGCCCATCTCCGTCTTTCATGATCCTTCCTTGGTGTCTGCAGGATCCTTAGGTTTCCTGATCATTTCTGCCCTCTGCCATTCTTCAGAAACGATAAAGTCCACCCCATGATCGCTTTTATGGGGCTTACTGACCACATGACCATCCTCAAACCACATTGGCTCTCATCTCATTCCTCTCTCTCTCTCCCCTCATTGATCTTACTTTTCGATTCCTTTGATTCTCCAGTTTTTTCTCTCTCTCGGCCCCTTTTTATACTCCTGTATTTGAGGCATCCCAATTACAATCCGTTGAGTACCAATGTAGAATAGCTGAGCCGATCTCTTGCCTGTTAACAGGTAATCTACTCACCTCCACACCGAGCACCCTGCAGCCACACCCACAGAACCTGAGACACACTGTTTTAACTAAAAACCTTTCACACAGCCATGGACCCCTAAGTCATTTCATTACATTCCGACACGGTATCTTCTCCCCACATCATTAATCTCTCTTTTCATTACATACCACTATGACCTTATTTCCTGTATTTTTTATTTTGAGATTTCCCCAACTTTGGCTGTACCTCTGATTAGAACATTAGAACACTCTAGATGAGAACAGGCTATTCAGCTCAACAAAGTTCGCCAGTCCTATCCACTTATTTCTTCCAAAAAAACATCAAATCGAGTTTTGAGAGTCCCTAAAGTCTATCATTCTTTGTGTAAAGAAAACCTTCTAATGTTTGTGCGAAATTTACCCTTAACAAGTTTCCAACTGTGTCCCCGTGTTCTTGATGAACTCATTTTAAAATAACGGACTTGATCCACTGTACTAATTCCCTTCGTAATTTTAAACACTTCAATCATGTCACCTCTTAATCTTCTTTTGCTTAAACTGTATAGGCTCAGCTCGTTTAATCTTTCCTCATAATTCATCCCCTGTAGCTCTGGAATCAGCCTAATTGCTCTTCTCTGGACCTTTTCCAGCACTGCTATGTCCTTTTTGTAGCCTGAAGACCAAAACTGCACACAGTACTCAAGATAAGGCCTCACCAGTGCATTATAAAGATTGAGCAGAACCTCCTTGGACTTGTACCCACACACTGTGCTATATAACCTAACATTCTGTTTGTCTTCTTAATGGCTTCTGAACACTGTTGGGAAGTCAATAGCTTAGAGTCCACTATAACCCCTAAATCCTTCTTATAAGGTGTACTCTCGATTTTCCGACCGCCCATTGTGTATTCAAACCTAACATTTTTAGTTCCTATGTGTAATACTTTACTTTACTGACATTAAATTTCATCTGCCACAAATCTGCCCAAGCCTGTATGCTATCCAAGTTCTTCTGTAGTGATATAACGGATACCAAATTATCTGCTAATCCACCTATCTTGATATCATCTGCAAACTTAACCAGCTTGTTCCTTATATTCCTATCTAAATCATTTATATATATTAAAAATAGCAGCAGCCATAGCACTAACCCCTGTGGAACACCACTCTTAATGTTGGCCATTCTCCCATTTTCTCATTCCTGATCATGCAAGGCTTTGTTGCTCCACACATCCATCACAACATCTTTATTTCCGAAGCTTCCAATTTCCTTTTATGCACCTTTTTAACTGCCCAGCTTCCTGAAACATGCAACACTGCTAGACTGACTAATGATTTACTCTTGCACCAATTCTTCAGTCATATTACATTCCTGATACTTTTCCAAGTTTTTCCAACCCAATTGCATTCATTTTTTTTCTAGATCTAGTGTCCAAGACTTCCATTAAGATGCTTTAAACTGGAGCCGCCTGGGTTTGTGAAATCAAATACTGAATGACCACAATATACTGAATCAAAGCAGGAATGTAATATTGTCATTTACATTCTCATAGTAGCTTAACCTAGGTCAGAGTTGCACTGTACCCAGCAGGTAAGGGTGCAAGTCAGCAACCAACCATATGTGGGGCACCAATCACAGAATCCATCTTATACGTACACACATACATGCACACAAAGCCAAGTTGTAGTTGCCAGTGAACTGTTTAAGATAACTGACCTGAAGAGTTTTTGAATTTGAGCTTAGTTCCTTCCTTGCTCTTAAAATTAAGTCTCTGTATAACTCTGTAATTAAAAAGAGAAGATTAATTGAATGGATTGATAATTAAGACACAAAACCAGATAATCACATAATTCAACATTAGATGCCGCAGGATATCATGCCTCAGAAGTAATATAAACTGGTTGCTCTTCAGTCATTTTTTAAAACTGCAGCTGAATTCAATAACTCTAATCATGATGGTCCATCTTCTTCCAGGGCTGGGTGGTCGATGAGTGCTGAATAGGGCTACCATCCAATGGAGAGGGGAAGCTGTCCTCTTATTGCTGTCTCTATTCTACTGTTGTGGCTAAAACATTGGCACTGCTACAGATTTTTTAACTGATGCATACATTATTCCACATAAATAATGACATTACAAAATGATTAGTGTTAAAGTACTGTGGCGGACTTTCAGGACCCTTACCTTGTCGTGATGACTTTGTAAAGGAAGGACCATGGGAGAGAGAACAAGTACAGGGCATTGTCTCCCCTGGAACACTAGATGGCAGCCCCCCTGGGTTGCTGCAGCACCATGGACTCCCACAGGGCTTCGTGGGAGGTGGAGTTCGGTACTGCAATGTTAGGTTTTGCAGGTGCTGTCAGGGGGTGCTGCAGAGCCCTACCTCATTGGGGTTCGACTGCACCCAGAAGTGCTTTCAGACCATGCTAATGGGCCACCAGAAGTACTCCCGGGTGCGACATAAAAGAAACCAGCTGCTACTGCTCTGGGAGCCAGAGTCAGGAGGGAGATGGTGACGCTTGCTGGGAAGAGTGGAAGCAGAGATAAGAGAAAAAAAGACAAAGTGCTGTTGTTTGATTGTGCTTGGTGCTTTTCTGCTATGTGCAAGTGGGAAACATTTGGGAAGAGTTTCCCACAGCTCAATAAAGGCCTGTGTTGTGCTGGACCTATGCCCTGTGTCTGCTTGTGTTGGGTTTGGAGAGCTGGTACACCCACAGCAGGCCACACTACATATTTTATTTATTTATTTGCATTGGAAGATCCCGAAAAGCTGGAAAAAGAATCCAAATCAAATCATATCTTACAAAGAATCCCAGAAAATGTATTGACAAAATTATTGGCACTCTCGATTAAATTTTTGCTGGCACAACATTTGGAAAGAACAACTGCAGTCAAGCACTTAATGGGTTTCTTGCATCACTCTACTGGTATTTTTGACCACTCTTCTTTTGCAAAATGATCCAGGTCTCCCAGATTTGATTGATGCCTTTTTTCCAATTTCTCTTTTTAGATCCGTCAACAAGTGGTCAATGGGATTTAGATCAGGACACACTGATGGCAGTCTTCTTGCTTACAAACTATTTTTGAGTGCTATTTCAACTGTGCTTGGGTCATTGTCATGGTGAAAGACACATAACATTTGGCATAGACCAGGCTTTATGGCAATAGGTCCTACACTGCACATCCTTGGTAATCTTCAGTTTTCATGATGCAATGCAGTGTTTCAAGGCACCCAATGGCAGAGGCATCAAAGCAACCCTAAAAAATCCTAAACGTGATCCTTGGCACACCCATGTCTGTTTTTCTTATGTCTCTGTCAGCAGTGCGATCCTCCTGTATCTCGTACCATAGAGCCCCCATTCATTGGATAATATGAGTTAACACTGTTGTACCTTGAGTCTGAAGGTCATCTTGGATCTGTTTGGCAGTTGATCGAGGTCCTTTCACCATTCACGCAATCCACTGCTGCAATCTTTCATCAACTGTTCACTTTCATGCATGTCCAGGAAGGTTGGCTGCAGTGTCAGGGACGTTACACTTCTTGATAATGTGCACACAAGAACATGAAGGTCCTTGGAGATGGACTTGTAGTTGTGCTTTTTTACAGTTTTGTTTCTCACATCTTCAGACAGTTCTTTACTTTTTTGTCCTTTCTCCATGGTGAGTGTGGGACACACAGGCACACAGAGCACGAGTCAAATCACTTTTTCTCTATTTCAACTGGTTGAATATGTGACTTTTAAATTATAATTTTGCATAAGGGATTTGGAATATTAATTACAACAGGATTAGCTGCTTGAAATCCAATTATTTCTTATGACTTTTAAAAAGTTGGACAAAATTTTTTCTGAATTCTCTTTGTGGGGATCTGTGTGAAATAAGAATAAATTTGAATTTTTTCCCCAGGATTTTTCATATCCTTCCAAAACTGATAAACAAAATACACATGTTAACACCAATCACTTTGTAATGTGTGGCGGACCGCTGGGGATCCTGCCCAGTAAGTATACCCAGAAAGACCGAGAGAGGGACAATACTGCCCCTAGGCCATGAGAGGGCAGCTGCCCTGGTCTGCATGGGGGAAGCTCATCCCTGTTGGGGCCCGTGGGCACTACCAGGGGGCGCTCGGACGATTATAGAACCGTGGATGGCAGCACTTCCAGCACACTTGGAAGTGCTGCCGGAAGGAATTCCAGGAACACCCGGAGTGCTTCTGGGTGCTCATGTGGCACTTCCGCCACACCAGGAAGTGCCGCTGGAAGATCGACATGGAGCACCTGGAGCACATCCGGGTTATTATTAAAGGGGTCGCCTTCCTCCAGCTTGGGAGGAGAGCAGTAAAGGCGGCAGAAGTACTGAGAGACTGAAAGAAAGAAGGGACTGAGATTGGCTGATTTAAGCATTGTGGTGCTGTAAATTATATAGAAGACAATAAACGTGTGTGTTTTTGGGACATTTGGTGTCTGTTTGTCTGTGTCCGGGGGCTGTCTTATTACAAATGGCATCACATAATCTGAAAAAAATTGCAGCAGTGCCAGTATTTTTGGCCACAAGTGTAGTTTTGACACGGTTAGAATTCCTCAGAGGCAGAGTTGGAGGTAACACATTAAAAGTTATGTGCGTTATGTGGTCCAGTTACATTTTTTAAGTAATCAGTAACCTAATGGAATACTTATTTTATTGAAATAAAACTTCCTGCATTAGAAAGAAAAAGAAAGGTATTTATTACTGTGTTACTACAGAAGCTTATTCTTGCCACTCCAAAAAAAAAAAAAAAGACTGAATCATTTCTTAGAAGTATTGCCTTGCTGTCAAGGTAACATCACGCATGCACACACTCTGGCTGAGGAAGAGATTAAACACTTGTGTAGAATGCAATCAAGTGACAACAAAGTACTGTGGGGTAAATATAATCTGCCCAGTTTGGGGTCACAGGCAGCCAGTGCTTACTGTAACAGCACTTAGTGTAAGGCACTTAGGTAAATGGTGTGCTGGTCCTTTGCTGGGCTCAGTTGCACACCCAAGAAGAAAAAAAAGTGTGCTCTGTGCAGTCAGGTAGCAGAAATATATAAATAAAGTGTCAGTTTAGTTTTGTGTGTTGGTCCGAGTTGGCTCCACACTCCTTGAGACACTTGAACGATCTGTCGATAATGAACTCGAGGACGAGTCACATCCAGTAAGGACACACAAGGCTGAGAAGGTGGTGTAAGTGTACAGGTGCTTTTACTTCAATAAAACAGTCAGGGGTTCAGATCTCCATGTTGTAAAATAGTACAGTGCTATGTAAACACGGTACATAATCAATCAATTAAAAGGCAAGTGTTACTCAGTGGAGATTAAAATGAAATAAAGAAATAATAAATAATCCTTGAAAAGTGAAGTTAAAATCCAGGGCAGAAAAAATAAACTTCTATTAAAACCATGACCCTCGGTGCCTTTCTCTAAAACTGTCCACCAATAGGCGCAGACAGCCATTAAATGCTGCTCACGTCACTGCTGCCAGTCCCTCGACTTTTTGTAAGGTGCCATGCCGAGCTTTGCTCCTTGTTCCCACCAAGCCACAGACCGTCTGGCTTCCTTGGGAGACAGCCAGAGCACTTGGTCATTACAGCTCCTTAAAGCGTTCAGCAGGAGTGGCCCTTCTGACCCCTTGATCATCTGGTCGTACACTCCTGTCACGGGGCTCACTTTCCCATCTGCCTGCTTCTCATCTCTTACTGCACCGTCTCCTTCCCATTCCTGCCCTTCTTTACTTTCACTTTCGATCACCTGTAACTTCTGTCTCTTGATCTTGATCTTAATCTCCCTGCCATTCCTATTTCTTTCCTGCTCTCGCACTTCGGCTTCTTTTAAAGACTACTGTGGGATGCAGGTGTGACAGTCATGACTCTGGGACTATGGGGGGAGAAATTCAATCCCGCACATGCGCATGTGAATGCAGGATCGCCCATTCCCACATCTGCCTACAGAGCTGCTCCACCACACTACCTACGCCCCATCCAAAAATTTGAGTATGCTGATTATTTATTTATTTATTTAAAATGCACATGCCACAGACCCACTATATCACATTTTCATCTAGTTATTTATTACATATATTTTGAAAAGGTTTGATCTGTTGGCTCAGCAGCCAGTGTTCACAACATGTGAAGAACTAAACATATTTATAAAACACAAGAAAATGATCCTATTTGGCCATGGTTCCACTGTGTTTTATGAAGGTTCATATTTATTGTTAGAATTTACAATAACAAGTGTTGGCCAGTGAAATGTGCAGTTTTTTATACAAAAGAAGAAAAAAATAGTCCACTGTTTATCAATTTAATTTTGTAAACAGTTACTATGTAACAAAAATATTTTTTGTAAGTAATAAATAATGTAATTAGATAGATAGATAGATAGATAGATAGATAGATAGATAGATAGATAGATAGATAGATAGATAGATAGATAGATAGATAGATAGATAGATAGATAGATAGATAGATAGATAGATACTTTATTAATCCCAAGGGGAAATTCACATACTCCAGCAGCAGCATACTGATAAAGACAATATTAAATTAAAGAGTTATAACAATGCAGGTATGCAGACAGACAATAACTTTGTATAATTTTAACGTTTATTGAAGAGTTGCATAGTGTGGGGGAGGAACAATCTCCTCAGTCTGTCAGTGGAGCAGGAAAGTGACAGCAGTCTGTCGCTTTAATTAAGTTTAATTATGTCCGTTTGTCGGTCCAGGGTTTTAAATCACCTGTAGCTCGCAAACTGTTTGACCAATTGACCTGAAATTTGGTACACATATACTACGTGACCTCTACTGTCCGCTTTTGGGGTGATGATTTTTATTACTCTTTTTATTTTAATTTTATTTTGATTGTAGAAACAACTCTAAGAAGCAGGCAGCAGTGCGGCACATGTATACGGGCACCATTCTCTTCTCTATCACCTTCGCCGTCACTTCCTTTACCTCTTCTTGAGGCAGATCAAACACTTAAGTGCCAACTTAAGTGAAAATTTAAGAAAAACATTCTAAGTAATTGTAACACAAACACTGACTTAATCAGTTTTAATGCAAAAAGATGCTGATGGAAGAAGAGAAGAAGCGGGCCGCTAGAGTAGAGAAAATGAGCTGCTCACGAAGCAGCAAGCGCATCAACCTCTCAGCAAATGAATGTAAACATACAGAGAAAGAGTATGAAAACTATGAATGCTCAAGTCAAGTGTATTCACTGCACGTTATCGTGCAGTCCGCCGTTACTGGTATAGTCATATTACATGTAGAATGGTCAGAAAATTGTATGCCAATATCCTATTTGCAAACGTATCTAACAGTCCATGCTAGCAGTGAGACTATTTCCTAACTGGCTTATTTAACACTCAGATTTACAGATATAGCTAAGAAAGCTCTATTTCATGTTATAGGGGGTAAAACAATAAGTAGCTAAGACAAACTAATATTCTATTGAAATCAGATGTAAATATAACATTAGCATTAACTTTCTAAGATAGGCTCTTACACAACGAGTTTGGTGAAATCACAGAAATGTTCAGGAACATCGCCGAACTCTGCGAAATGCTTTGAAGTCAACAAGGAATGAGAAAATTAACTAGTTTTCAGTGGATTATAATGATCTTTTTGATCTGAACCAATTATTGTGACAAAAAAAGGTGACCCGAGCTGTGAGGCAACAGTTCTAACCTCTGCACCACTGTGCCTCAAAAATTCAAATGACACAGATGAAAGGATAACCCCAAACAAAATACAGTGGCATGAAACAGTAACGTGGAACTAGTTCATGATATTGTTTGAAGTTGCTGCCCCGAGCAACTTTTATTTCCAATCAGTCTTTGCAGTTGCTTCCCAGTTTTTAGTAATAGTAATGTATCATTTGTTATTATTATTATTTAACATGGTTACAAGTGTTTTCAGACTTGCCCTCTATAACTGCATTGTGTCCTTTAAGCCTTGTTTTATCTTTTAGCTGTGGTGTGTTGCTACAGGCATAATTAGCCATGTGGCAATGCTTGTCAGCAAGTGAAGCAGTGACTAAAATCCATTTATTCTTGTGGCAACAAATTTCCACGTCAAACGGTGTGTCTGTATTCTTCTTGTTAGTAGATAACAGTGTTTGATCAATGCTACTTACCTGAAATTTCACAGCAGAGGAAATAAATTATCTAAATGATTTTTAGGTGAAATAAGTTGATGGTAGCTGGCAGATAGTGCAGATCCATGTCTGTTAAGGTTGGCTTTATAAAAAATAGAGAAGGCAGAGTGTCAGACCAATTAACCAAAAGCAGTAAAAAGCAGGCGAGTATGATATTCCTGTGAGTGTGTGGTGCATGTGATGAAGTGATGCACCTTGGTTTTTTTATTTTTGCATGTTTTCGCTGCACTTTGATAACCTATTGCATCGTATTCAGCCATTTGTTCATCAATTTGGCATCTACTTAAACCTGGCAGGATCACTTCTGCCTCCAGCCTCTCCTCAGAATTCACTGTTTTGGATACATGGCACTGTGTCAGCATCACTGAATAGTCAGGAAAAATTCTGTGAGCAGTGAAAAACGGACGTGTCAAGTATACACCAGGCTTAAATAAGCGACACACAGGGATCAGTAATATACATCTGGTGGAAGTACTCATAATATTCTTATTATGGTCAGCTAATGTACCCCTTAAATGAAAATATTGCAAGTTTTGATTTTTTTTTTAAAACACCAATGGTACATAAATCCAGCTGGAGAAACAATGGGGTCATGACATCACACATACTGAAACAGACAGGGCAGTGATCTTACAGTATGGATGTGTGAGTTCCACACATGGCTGGTACAGCTCTGTGATATCACGCTGACCTTGCAAAACACCATGGGATGAGTGGAAAAAAATGATTGTCTAAGCTGGCTGCATGGCGAATTTCCAGGAAAATATCTGGCAAATAAGGTCACCCATTTGCTTTGAGAAATGCTTTTTTTGAATGTTACTGATAAATGCTAATATTTATTATGTTTTCCTTAATAAAATACCTCCAAGTCTCTACTATAACCCTTATAAATTACACTTTTACATCAATTACATCCAGCAGCAAGAGAGAATACCAGAACAGGCAGTAGAAAAAGTTACACATTTATTTATGTATTATAAATAATATACCCAAAATAAAATCTGAGTTCAAATGAGTGTTGGCAAAATAATAATCACACAATCTGGGTAATATTCAGGACATGTTTCTTAGGCTACCTGGTGTTTTTTTGTCTTGGTATGTTGATTTGCCTCTTGTTCATTGTGGTCCGGCATGGCCTGTGGATGGAGTGTCACAAACAGAAAGCGTGGCCTGTTTGAAAATAGCAGCTGATAGAGAGATAGAGAGACTGATCCTTTGTATCAGCATTAATTTAAAGGAATTCTGAAGGTTCTTGTCACTCCCTGCTTCACATCCTTTATTTTAGCCCAGCTCTGCTGCACTCTGTTCATATTCTGTATGGCCAGTTTCAAAGGATATACAAATGTAGTTTGTAAGTCATAAAGTCACTGGCTTACTCTGGTCAGTTCTCCCCCTAACTAAAGGTCTTATTTGATTTGTTAAGTTGTAAATATCCCCAAGCAAGGGCTGGCTCATAATGCTTCCCTACATTTAGTAATTAGATACTTAAACAATCACTTTAAAACATTAAACATAAAACATTAAAAATAACAGAAACAATGATCAACCTCTATGCTAGATATAATTCTCCATTACAGGTGTTCACAATGATAATTCAGAAACAGAATACAGAATGGGATTGATGTGCCAACACTATGATAATGAGAAAAGATAAAAATTACTGAAAGAAAGAAACTGCCAGGATGTCACAAACTCATTCATGGCCTGTGTACCCTGTAAATTCTTCTCAAATGTATTCTTTTGGCTAAATGACAGATAAAAAAGAAAAATAAATAAATTCTCAGACTTGAATTTAAATAGAACTTATTTCAACCAGCTTCAAAGTCCACCCAATCCATTCCCCTGATGAGCTTCTATTTTCTTGCCAGCAGGGGTCTTTACTGTGGCCCTTCACACCACATATGTAAGCCATTTCTTACACAAAAATCAAGACTTATAAAAAAACAAACTTTGCATGGAAATTGACTTAAAGTTATGGAAAGTTCTGACCATTCATAAGTCCTATGGAGACATTTTTGCTGTTGGCACTTTAGTGATTCGAGTCAACAGAACAATGAAGTGAATAGAAAATCTAATTTCTTTGCGTATTTCAATGATGCATTTCTAACATTCTGAAGGCCATCCATCCGTTTCCTAAATCCAGTTGTTCTAAACCAGAAATGGAACAGAATGTTCTCTGTAATGTAGGCTTCGAGTTAACACACAACTCCAAGAGGGCGGCTCTGGAACATCTAAATCTGCTTATAACTCAGTCATTATCACAATAAAGGACACAAATACCACTAACGACATTTAAATGACGGAAAACATTGTGTTTTTAAGTTTGTTTGTCTATACATTTTTGATATGGCAATAAAATCACTTTATTATTTTAAGAAGGTAAAAAATGTACACATAGATTAACATAGTTACCGATTTGAAAGGTGGAGCATTTTCTGTTATTTATTTGCTTCATAAAAGAGACAGATAGTCAGTCAGACAGTCATCGTCCAACCCGCTATATCCTAACACAGGGTCACGGGGGTATGCTGGAGCCAATCCCAGCCAGCACAGGGTGCAAGGCAGGAACAAATCCCAGGCAGGGCACCAGAAAGAGATAAATTTTTGTTTTTTAAATATTTACTCACAAGGGTATGAGTGATGAATGATGCAGTTTTTCTCAGACCGCCATGCCACCGTTTATACAAGCGGGCATAAGCGCTGAGCACACATGCACTACTATTGCTCCTTCTGAATACTGAGGATCTGTTTGCCGACAGGGGCACCTTTCAGGCATGTAAAAGAGGAAAAAACTTAATTTAACATATTCAAGTTGAAATAGCCTCTTTCAAGCTAAAACTGAAACAGTGAACTAAGCTGTAATTGAAATTGTACAAAGTATTTCTCTATCTGTTTTAAGGATTGGTGATATGCAAGTGAAAGTTGCTTTGGGCTGGACAGATTATAGTATTTGTATTTTGTAAAGCCACTTATCCAGGGCAGGAACAACCCCTTGAGAGGGTGCCAACTCACTACAGGGTGAACACACACACACATTACTGTATACCTTAGCATCACCAGTTCCCCTAACATGCATGCCTTTGAAGTATGGAAGGAAACCAGAGCAAACCCACGAAGACCTACATACAAACTCCATGCAGGGAACACCCGGGATGTGACCCACATGACTCCATATTATGAGGCAGCAGTGCTACCGCTGTGTCACGGTGTGCCTATTTAATTGATTAACTCAATAACTTCTGGACCATTAATTACCAGGATGCTGCAGTATTCTGTAGGTCTATGCACAGAAGATAATCAATGAACTTCATCAACTCTTAAAAATGTAACAAAATGTATTAGAAAGCAATGGTTTTATTATCAACAATAATTCTGTCAAAAATACAAAGAAACTCTTAATTGCTTTATTTACACCAGCAAAATGACTAAAAGTCTGCATTTGAATGAGACTCCTAGAAACATGGCACCTCGTAGAGAGGAGGCTTAGAAGCTTATGTGCTGCAAATTGAATGCATTTCTTTGCACTGCCCATGCTTGTTGCACACACCACATTTGGTAGTTGGTGACTGTTTGTCCATGTAGTGTTGTCCTGATGGTCAGGACAAGTCAGGCACCTCGTAATTAAGAAGTGCCTTCAGGGTAGCTATCTGCATCAGTACCAGAGCCTACAGGATCCACATAATCCAGCTGATTGTCACTCAGGCACTGTCATTATCATCAAAATATTCATCTTGCAACAAATTAAGTTGTTTAGAAACAGCAGCAGCTTTATACCGTTTTTGCAAAAACATAGCTACAGACTATCCTTTTATAACAGTATTTTACATAAACTGTTGTTACCAAAATAAAAAATTCTATGGCTATCCACTAGATGGCAACACTGTACTAGGTAACTGAGATGTGGTAGCAAAGCTTGCCAGCAACTTGTCTGCGTCTATAGCGGCTGTTTGCTGAGGTACGAGTTCTCTCGTATGTCACTTTTTGACAGGCGTTCAAAGAGTTAATATATTTACATTAACTTGGCCTTAAAAATTGAGGACAAAATACGCTTTGAGACTTGCTTTAGTAACACAGTACCTCAGTTTTTGGAGGTGCAGGCTCCTCTGGCCTCTCCTTAAACTCTACCAAATGTCTGTACTACCTCAACTTCAAGTGTTCTGTGTTCTCCCAGGGTTGGGAAGTAAACATAGCCAAATTTATATGGATTTTTTTTTGTCATACATGGTTGCTGCTGGGCAGTAATGAGGAGTGGCTAAGAGTGCACAGTTTTAAATGCATTTAAAATTTAAAAAGGAACTATGTGTAGGACCTGGTTGACATACGATTTTATAAAACCAAGGTTTTTTTTGTGTGCATTTGACGTTTTTGTCTTTCTAGCATAAGCAACATTTTAATATGGAATCTAAGCAAGGTTTTAAACACAAGGCCCTGGGTGACTGCTGGTTTGCGAGGCAGTCTGAGTTATTGCGAGAGCAGTTCTGGACTCACTGAACATGTTTCACATTTAATGTTTTACTGGCAGATCATTTATGAAAAAACTGTCAGGAATTCAAATGCTGTTAACTAAAACTGATTTACTACACAGTTACTACAGTCTATGCTGGAGGAGGAGGAGCACAGAATTGAGAATGAAACTGACAGGCATTTCTTTTTTAGGACACATTATCACTGTCCATTTCTCGCTGGTAGAGAAAGCTATTTAGAGGCCATAAAAAAGACAATCTGTCAACAATGACATGAATTAAAAAAAAAATTCAACGAAAAAAGAGAATAAAGAGAGTACTGTATGCTTTAAGCTAGGACAGCAGCAATGCATCGATCCATCCTATTCCTGCACCTGCGAGTCAGAGAGGTCAACCAATCAGTCTAGTAATGATCCTTGTGTCAGGTGAATTTTTATCGATGAGATAAACAGCACAACAGAGTCATCGCCAGTAGAGTAGGTACACACAAATAAGTCAGAGAGCAATTGAAAATGAAAGAGACAAAAGGGATGTTGCCAGGGGTAACTTAAAGTGTTAATGGTTTTCAACGAAAGGAAAGAGCTCAGAAGAAAGGAGAGACTTCACTGAGAATCACACCAGTAGAAGGTGGATGTTTAGAGGATCCTGGGGGTCTCACAAGCTGGAATCAAGCCTCATATCTGTAATTCGCTTAAAGAGGTGAGATGGTTTAAACTTCATAGAATGAAAACAGAGGGCAGGTGATTAATTTGTATAAAAGTGTAAATCAAAATCAGTGGTTGGCCTCTGCATGTTGATACAGCTACAGTATGGTTTAGGTAACGCCTGGACTGGCTTTTGAGCCAGCTAATGGACTTTACTTCACACCTAATGTGTGTCTTTGGGTTGTTGGAGTAAAATCGGCATACTTGTTGGGCCACAAAGAATAATGTTTGTCTGAAAACCATGCCATGAGATGGCTGATGTCTGAAAGAGCCTGTGGGTGTGGTAGGTTGGAATAAGCCTCACATCATAAATCTCTTAGAGAAGTGAGTCGGTCACTCACACTCCCACTTACACACACTTTCACACACATGTCCAGTGCCAGTCAAAGTCCACATGGAGTCATAGGTGGTGTCTGGAGTACACCTCCAGAGTTTCCAAAATGGAGCCCCTCGCTATCCATAGCATGGACCAAGGTAGGAGTGGAACAGAAAGGTCCCGAGTGCAGTTCCAGACTTTCCGTTCAGGACTGAGATATGCATAAACTGTGTCCCAAGGTCTCCATAGCATGCTTTCAATATAGTCTAATTTGTGGAATTGGGGGGACTTGGTCTCTAAAGTATGTGCCCCTTAACTTTTATAAGCAATGTTCCTTGGATGATGGTGCCCTAGGTGTCCTCAAGTCCTTCAGGGTGTTGGAGGAAAACCAGAACACCTGGAGAACAACCCATAGTGGTACATAGGAATATCTTCAAATTCCACATTCAATTCACCAGGACTTGAATGCAGACTCCTGGATCTGTGAAGCAGCAGCACTAACCACTGTGTCTTTGTAACTAAAAATATTTTGAATTCATATTCAAGCCCTGTGACAAAGCTTACTTCCTCCCAAAACATTTCTGATTCATAGTTGCCATGCTTTCTGCAGTAGTTGCACATCCACAATGAGAACAGCACAAGCAGCTTCTTGAATGAATTTCTATAGATATTCACAGGTGTTTGCTGGCCTGCTGCCATGCTCTAATGTGAGCAGCCTTGATTTTTTTTTTTTGTTATTTTTTCATCCACTCATTTTCAGAAATTGCTTAACCAGTTCATAGTCAAGAAAAGTAACTTCTGGCAGTAACGGATGTCAGGGATGAGACATCACTCACTCACAGCAAAGCAATTGACCTGAGTTTCTTTGAGCTGTAGGAGGAATTAAGAAGAAACTGAGAAGAATGCAGGGACATCTACAGTTGAACACAGGCTTGTCCATAGAGAGACCTCAATACTAGCCTCTGAATCATTCTTGCTGAATTTAATCTTTCATGCTTTCATTTTCAGGTATCACTCATTCCAGATATTAATATCCTCAGTCTATATGGAAAGCAGTGCATGTGAGGGAGGAGCACCCACCACACATAACATTAGATAGTCAAAAGGACATATTCACAACAAGAAAACTGACCAATCTTTGGGCCATGTGGGGAATGAGCACAGGAAGAACATGCATACTGCTCCTTGACCAAACACGAGATGGCAACATCCCTGCCATAGCTTTCAATGAGTTTCTTGGATACACATTTTCCAATATGGAGTTGTCTGGGAGCCAATTTATGTGTCATCAGATGCAGGGATGGACTCGTTCACAGACTGGATGTGACTCCATCACAGTGAACATGTACACACACATTCATTCATCCATTCCTTAATCCATTTTATATCTGGATCTGGGTGATCAGGTGGGGTGCGTTTGTCTTGGCAGAAGTGGATGTAAACTGAGAAGAAACCCGGGACAGGACACCAGACCACAGGGCACACACACACTCATTCATACAGGGCCAAATTAGACTTACCAGTTCAAACAACATACACGTCTTACAGAGAAAAGAGATGCAGACATGGAGGGCATAGCCAGACACCCTAACAGAGCAAGGTAGGATTTGTACTTGTGTCCAGAAGCTATCAAGCAGCACCTTCCATCTGGTCAAATCTGTGTCATTTTTACTTCACTATGTACCTCTTTCTTTGTTTACATGACAATTAGCTGATCAGTGCAGATCAATTCCCCTGAAGTGACATCTCAAGTCATTAAAAAGGAATAAAAACATGAAAGAGCAAGTTGGGTAACCTTTATTTAGACAAGCATGACAACATTACAGACTTGTGTGATTTTCTTTTGCAGGGTGGCCATTTAGCAATGCTGTGTGCAAGATGAGTGGCCTGGTTCAAGGAATGTCAGTCTCTGCCTCCGTCTTTACCCTGGTGGCCATTGCTGTCGACAGGTAAGAGCTGATTGATCTATTTTTCATAAGATGACCTGAAGCAGCCCGGTTTTCAACCGATGCGACTCAACAGCTTTTGCCTTCTGGTGAGCTTAGCGGGATGGCTTTTACACATTCAAAAATCCCACAGGCCACCATCTTTATTTTCATCGAGTGCAGACTAAAAGCAGACTGCTGTCTTCCAGCATTTAGGCCTACAAAGGCAGATGAGGCAGCTGGAGTTCCAAATACACTTTCTAACTGACAGAACTTTTTTTTTCATAAAAGCAGAATTCATCTGAAAATAATTAATCATTCATGTTTAACAAGCTGAGTCACTGTTGACAAAAGGTGATAAGTACATTCAAACCGGTTTTGGCCTTTTTCTGCTTTTGGTGGCACTGTTGTAATATTTAGTCTTCCTCTCCCATGTGAGTTAGATGGAAGGGAGACTTTGATCATGCACACCCTGCTGGTCTTGAATATTGACACGATCTCCTTTGTAGATTTAAGATGCCAGGAGTTTTCTTATCCTTTATTGTCACTTACACAGTTCTGCCCACTCCACTTGTTAGAGTTGTCTTCTAATTTAGCCAGCCTTGTAAAGCAAAGTTTCTCAACTTCACTCCTGGAGCACCCTTGTGGTTGCAGGTTTTTATTGTAACCAGCTTTACAATCATTCAGTGCTGTTGTGGACTGATTTCTAGCATGTTCTGTACCTTAATAAACATTTTGTATGTCTTTACTTGTAAGCTAGACAAAGCAAATGTGATATTAGATTGTGTTTCAGGAGGCATGTTTTACTTCATTGATGAGAACAGCAGCACTTTCATGTTTACCTAACCAACCCCCCTCATGTCTTTAGGACTGAGTCAGGATGTGAAATTTATGGTGCGGGGATGAACCATGTAGCATACCAGTTTGGCATGGGTGGCTGTGTTTGGACTTACAGTACATGAGCCTATAAGCCATCCACTGCAAGAAGGCCATAAACTGACTAAACAAAGCAACTGAGGGATGAGTCATACCTGTGCACTTTCATTTTTTAACTGGTCAGGAAGGGACAGGAAAATTCATTCTGTTGGTCTGAAGTAAGGCTATTAATGATTGGTTTTGAATTTGAGGCCATTCTGTACCACGTTTTGGTCCATGTTTTGTGCTAATAATGGTAGAATATTGATCACCTTTCACCATCTGGCAATAAAGAGAATATGACGATGAAGACAGCTCTGTCTCAGCAGCCATACTGAGACAGGCATGTGGCCTGTTTCAATACTCCATTCAAAGGCTGTGTGGTAGCAAAGCAAGCTAGACTGAAGATAAGCCAAGAGCCGCGGATCGACTCAAGATGCTCTGTTACGTAGACTGTAAGGGTATGGTTTGCCGATATTCACATAGTATTCAGCTTGCTTAATATTTTTGGGGCATTTTTATCATTAATACATAATTAAATGTGTAACTTAACTCCTGCCGGTTTCTTTACTCTGTCTAATTGCCTGAGGTTGCAGATGTAGAAGAGAAGGGGAGGAGAAAGTGCTGAAGTACCTGATCACAGAGTAGTAAGTGTATGGGATTTTAGATATTTTATTAAAGTCTTGCGACAGTAGATGGCGCTATACCAACACTTAACCTGACACAGACAGACGCAGGAGGCACACTTATAAAAGCACAAGCTGTTTTTTCTTTTCTTTTCGCTCATGGAGAACTTCTGCCCTGTTCCCATGGGCCCACAACACAGTCCCAAACACAAGCACAATCCCAATACTTTACTTTCTTTTTCTTTCTCCTCCACTCCCCTCCAGCAAGCTTTGTCTCCCTCCTCCCGACTCTGGCTCTCAGAGTGGTGACTGCTGGCTCCTTTTATAACGCCATCGGATCGTGGATCTACTTCCGGCAGCACTTCCGGGTGTGGCCACCTAAGAGGGCTGAGCAGCTGTTGCAGCAACCCCTGGCAGCACCCCCAGATTCCAACAGGGCTGTAGATAACTCCAACTCCCATGAAGCCCTGCAGGAATCCGAGGCACCACTGCAACCAATGGGGACTGCCATCTAACATCCCAGGGGAAGTACTGTTAAGCCCATGGTTGCTCCCCCAGTCCTCTCTGTGAAGAGGTGTCCTGGCCGGGTAATGTCCCCGGCCATCTGTGACAGCCTACACAATAAAGAGCATTAAATGGGAAAACAGAGTCACCATATGACCTTACCTGATAACACAGGTGCATTAACATGTGCTTTAATAACCTGGTTATTCACAGAAACCCAAATTCAAAAATGCAATTTATACCCTTCTTTTGGTTACAGAAACCATGTTGTTGATCTCTAAGAAACTAGGTTAACTCATGTAGCTTTCTCCAAGTGTACCAAGTTATGTAGCCATGTAAACCCTTAAATAGGTTGCAATTAAGGATTTTGTATTCTGCGCTTGTCTGTTGCACTCTGTTAGCCTGCACATATCCATGCCCTGTTACATCATTAAGAACATTTGAACATGGCGTGCAGCAACAAGAAAAAAGGAATGGATAACAGCAAATCCACACATATCTGGAGCACTGCCAATATCACCCTAATGATATATGTAAGTGCATTTGCATAAAATGTGAAAGCACATACTGTCATGTCATTTTGTCTGTCTCTTCACATGAAACACTGAAAAAATTTCTAAATCACATCTGTGATTACATCTTGCCTGAAGAAGGGGCCTGAGTTGCCTCGAAAGCTTGCATATCATAATCTTTCTAGTTAGCCAATTAAAGGTGTCATTTTATGGCAAGCCGAATTAACATTTATAGATATCTCAAAATGAATTTCAGATATCTTAAAATGTAATTGACTTTTTAAGATATCTGAAACTCGCTTTGAGATATCTTAAAATAATTTCCTTCACATTTTAAGATATCTGCAATACATTTTGAAATATCTCAAATGCATTTCAAGATATCTCAAATACATTTTCAAATATCTCAAAATAATTGTGTCTGCATTTCAATATATCTCAAATGAATTTTCAGATATCTTAAATTGACCTTTCGTGCATTTTAAGATATCTAAAATGCATTTCAAGATATCTCAAAATTATTTCCTGTAAAACTGCCTATTATTTCAATGGAACTACTGGTTTATTATAAGATATCTTAAAATGTATTGGAGATATCTTGAAATGAGCAGGAAGTGATGTTGAGATATCTGAAAATGTATTTGAGATATCTGAAAATTGACAGGAACCTGTTTTGAGATATCCGGAAATGTATTTGAGATATCTTAAAATGTGCAGGAAGTTATGTTGAGATATCTGAAAATGCAAGTATTAAGAGGAATGGCCTTACAGGTAACAGCTGTATACAGCAGGCAAGGCAAATAACTACAAAGTGAACCAATTAGCTTATGATAACAATACTTTAAAAGGATACTATGAAAGCTAAAAGGCAAGTGGATAGAAATATTGCAAATAAAGGCAAAAGATGACCCAAAGAGATTCATTTCATATTTTTGTAATAGAAGGAGAGTCAAGAAAGAGGTGAAGAGTATCAGAAACACTAAGGGCCAACTAAAATATGCAGAGATTACTCTAAATTTGCATTTTTCGAAAGTTTTCATATGTAGAGAAATGGATAACCTCCTAGCATTAACAGGAGATACTCGCTGATTTGGAAATTACAGAGTGAACAATGCTGTGGAGATTAAATTCTGTAACAAAGAAATCACTGGGACCAGATAATAATTTTTCTAGAATGCTTAAGGAGGATAAGTGCCAACTCCATACAACTTGAAATTTGATTAAATTGGGATGAGAATGTTATGTTAATAAATGTCTACCAAATTGTAAAGAAATTGTACACAGTTCCTCATAAAGTGAAACAGATTTTTGTTCAGTTTAAGTAAAATAGGACATTTTTGCATACTATTTAAGATCAGGAGGTTTGTTTCCATCAGTTTAGTAAAATATGACAACACGCTAACAGTGCAGTGTAAGATACACAACAGATTGCTCAGTATGCTGTGATATCCTATCAGGAATTACTCCAAACAGTTCTGTTAAAGGTTTAACTATCAGCTACATTTTTGGCTTGAACATTCTAGTGGTGCCATAGCATAATTTTCTTTAATTTATGCAGTACATTTTGTGTGGCTAATTTTTGCACAAACCTTACAAGGTTTATCTCCTCACAGAGAACTACAGGCGCATGGAATAAGCAAGTGGTGTGGTAGAGAGTAGGACTTTAGAGATGTTCAAAACTTGACTTGATGTTATTTTGGAGGAATAAAGTGGATAGAATTAAGAGCTATTATTACTATAATAATATTCTAATGTCACCCTGTGAATGAGGTACCTGACAACATCACTCACAAAGAGGATCTTGACATGGATACCTTTTGGATAGGCTGAGTTGAGAGAAATGTGTGGGATAAGCACTTTTGAGTTAAATGTTCAGTTATTTTTTGATTCTATGTGTCCTCTTCTAATTATTCTTCTCCTGTGCATTTGTATAATAATGGTTGTTATCATTATTCTGAGAGTGGACAGATGCTGGGTTACTTACCCATTATCCACCAGATGAAGCCTAAAGGCTTCAGTGTCAAAGGCAAAGAGTTCTTGCAGTTCTATGTAGTTCATGGTTTGTGTGGACTCATACCCTCTTGTCACTTTAATGATTCTGAGTGATCGTCTCCTGCTTTGGTTGCAGCATTTCTCCCCTAAAACAAGGGAAAGGGTCTATCAGAATGACAGATGTACCTAACTAAAGGATAACAATGTGACTATGAACTTCAGCCAGGCAACATGTTATGTATTATGGTGTTACATCCATACACATAATAACCAAAGTAAATAAAATTTAACAGCACAATATGAATTATATAGCACCATCACAACATTACATACAGCAGTAGTAAATACTTTATTACAAAAAAATACAAATATGTAAAACAACATTCAATGGCCTCTTCAGCAAATGTAGATAAACCTAATTATGCTTTTATACAAGACTAGCTGTGTTACCTGGCATGAGCAGTGGGCCTCAGTTATATGCTGTTGGTTAATTGGATGTAGCAGAAGTTTATGGAACTAATGAAGTACTTTTTTGTGTACAATATTTGTAGTTTATTTACGGGGGCTAATATTATTACTGTAGTTCATTTCTGCCATAGATCAATTCCTGCTTTTCTTAGTGACAGACTTTGGTTTCTGTTAATGACTGATGAGAATTACAGTTTTACAGAACACTGTATTCTTTTGAATTCAAATAGGTAATAAGATGAACAATGGGAATTTTTGAGTATTTGAATACCTGTCTTGTGCCCTATGGTTGCTGGGATTCAGTTCCAACTCTGCTCAGGATAAAGCAGGTTTAGAAAATAGATGACCAGATGCACTATTATTATTATCATTACTATTATTATATGTTAATGATGTTCATTTGTTTACATCTTTGCCATAGCCATAGCCAGACAATAAATTTGGAACACTGAATCGTGTTTTACTTTAACTTATTACAAAAAGCAATGGTGTGTACAGACTGCACATTTAGGCAGCCTATGAAATTAATTAAATGTTTGAAATGCCTCAAACGCATACACACCATGCTTAAATGCACCCCACCCCAAACCTCTTCAAGAAATGAGGCCAGGAGTTGGATTACGTACTTTAGAGAATGGAATCGCATGTAAAAAAGTTATAAATCTGTGTTTAATGGAAATTATCCGTAAATACCAACAAACAGATTTTTTTGTGTTATGAGGAGAATAATATGTGTCATGATATTTGCAGTACATGTGAGTCGGAGTAATGTTCACACCTAGATGCTGCTCAGCCACACAACCTTCATAATTTTTTACAGGTCTGTTACTGTCTATATATATATATATATAGTGGAAACTGGCCCGTACACAGACAGACAGACACCAAATGTCCAAAACACACACTATTTATTGTTTTCTTCTTTATACACGACACCTCACAATGCCCTTCCAGCCAATCTTAGTCCTTTCTTTCCTTTACTCTTCCAATACTTCAGCCGCCTCTACTCCTCTCCTCTGAAGCTCCATCTTCTCCCTCCCGATTCTAGCTCGTACCATGGAGTGAGGTGGCCCCTTTTATCATGTCCCGGATGTGCCCCAGGTGCTCCATGATGATCATTTGGCAGCACTTCCTGGTGTGGCGGAGCGCCCAGAAGCACTCCGGGTATATCTGGAACCTCCTCTGGAAGCACTTCCGATTGTGGTGGAAGTGCTGCATTCCAAGGCTCCCTAATCCTCCGGGCGCTCCCAGCAGGGTTGAGCTTCTATGCTCTGGTCCCATGACTCCCATACAGATCAGGGCGGCTGCCATCTTGTGGCCCGGGGGAGGAATTGTCTCTCTCCCAGTCTTTCCAGGCGTCCAGACTGGGCAGGATCCCCAGCCGCCCACCACAAGTGTGTGAAACAAATATCAACATATGTTGTATGTATTGTTGCAACCAGAGAAAGAAAACACTGGCAAAGTGAATAAAGGTTATTGAATATTTATTAACAACAGTGTGTATGTTTCAGTGTAAACATTCCTGTATACTGAATTTGGGACAAAATCTCACAATATATAAAATAAAAATTATATAAATTTGATTACACAGTGTAAGAGGTTGGGAGCATACACTGATACAGAACTTTGTCACACCCACCACACAATGAACCACCTCAGGATCCCAAATTAGGACCCTAGTGCAGCCGTTCAATGGGTGACACCTCAGCACCACACTAGTTCAGATGGAATGGAACCAGTGTGAGGTTTATACAGTGGCTGGAGTGCCAATCCTACCACCAACACCTGAGTTTTCCCTGCAAGTTGGAGGACCTCCTTTCAGGGCTTCATGCAGGTTAATGTCATACCCAGGACAAAGCAATTGCAGGTTAAGCACCTTACTGAAAGGCCCAACGGAATGGAATCACTTCTGGCATTTACAGGAGTTGAACTGGCAAAGTTTCGATTGCAGGTGTAGATGTCTAGCTTCAGAGAGTACCACTCCGTCAAGCATTTCAATATTTGGTGTATGTACTGTAGATATAAATAAAATGGTACCCTCTGGAAAAGAAATAATATCATGTACTATATGTACTGTCAGTGTAGGCGCTAATATTTTTGATATCCTAGATGAAGGTGTAAATATGGGGTCCACACATGCAGTTTAAGTCATAAGAAATTGAAGAAGTGGACTGCATTCTCCCTTGGTGTCATACTCGAGCAATAGGTCTTGCCTATGTCGGCTAATGGGTTGCCCGGCACTGTGTACAGTGTCCATTCCTTTCTCTCTTCTGAGCTGTGCTACCATGGTCAGTCATGGCCTATTGTCCTTGATGCAAGGAATCCAACTCCTCCTGTATTTCACTCTCCCTCCTGAGAGCTGGACTCAAGGTGTATAGCGTACCTTAAGTGTGTAACCACATCTTACTTCAACTTCCTTGAACCGTCCTTCTTCCACTTCAGAGGTCACATCACATATCACCCTGTCAGTTTTCTGTTGTCACAACACTTGTCACTCGTCCGTCCACACTATTGGCGTGTGGCATTGTTGTACTGGCGATGTTCAAATGACTTCACTTGTTTGTGAAGAGCGGAAAAAAACAAAAATAGCCCACTCAATACAGCATAAATATTGACATATAAAAAACATAGTTTGGCTAGTTTTCTTTTTTCTTTAACATCACCAAGTTTAAACCAAATCACTCAAAGCATGTCTGAGATTTTAGGGCATTTAGCTTTTCTATTCTAGGGGGTTTGCCCCTAAATATTGGCATATCGGAATGCCTTTTCTTAGTAGATGCCTAGTACCCTAGTTGTACAATCCTGCCAAATAAAGTTTTTGTCAATAAGTGAGTGAGTGTGGATTCAGTAAGTAATTCAAGTATACTTTATATTATGTATATAATATAAACAGTGATGTTGATATGAATTAATGTCTGAGACCACCTGTTTTCTTTTCTTTTCCTTTTCAATTTAGATTCCGTTGCATTGTGTACCCATTCAAGCCTAAGCTGACTTTACCAGAAGCGGTCATCACGATTGTAATCATTTGGGTGCTGGCGGTGGCTATCATGTGTCCCTCTGCGGTTATGCTCATGGTGAGCCAGATGGAGGACCACTATATCATTTATGACAGCGACTACAACCAGACCTTCCCGATGTACTCCTGCTATGAAGACTGGCCCGATACAGAAATGCGTAAAATCTATACCACTGTCCTATTTGCACACATCTATCTGGCGCCCCTGACTCTGATCACACTAATGTATAGCCGGATTGGGGTCAAACTGTACTCTTCATCTATGCCCGTGAGCGAGCACACAGCTGTGAATAGCAATCATCCTGAAGGAAGGAATGTGGTCTCCAGGAAGAAGATAAAGATTATCAAGATGCTGATTGTTGTGGCGCTTCTCTTCATGGTCTCCTGGCTACCCTTGTGGACGCTCATGCTGCTCACAGATTATGCCAACTTGAGCACTGACCAGCTTAACCTGATGACCAGTTATATCTTCCCTTTTGCCCACTGGCTGGCATTTTCCAACAGCAGCATTAATCCTATCATCTACGGTTACTTCAATGAAAATTTCAAAAGGGGGTTCCAAGCTGCCTTCAAATTTCAGTGCTGCTATGAAGAGATGGACCATCAAGAGACCTACGGTGAGAAGAATAGGGTCAGCACCGGGAATGTGGGCAGTTTTGGGGTAAGGAATAAAGTCTACACAGATGGGGACTCCTCCAATAGCACCATTCAGAAGAAAGATAAAAGGAACATCTCAGGAGACAGAGCTGTATTGACAAACAGACATGGGCTCAACATTGAGGACATTGACCACATTGAGCCTCTGGCCACTGGGGTCTGCCAGGCATGGGAAGTGTAGATGTGTTACTGAACTCACAAGAGGTTGAGGGCAATATTGTTTGTCCAGGGATTAGTAGACATGGAATTACAAATCTAAGAACTTCATGAAAGACAATCAGCGATGTTAGTGTTGAAAAGAGTGCAGCTATGATAGAGAGAGAGAGAGTCAGATGAGGGACTGCAAAGAATCGAATAAAGTCACCTAGAATGGTATCTTCTGTCTGCTACTGCAGTTTAGACACAGACATCAGCATGTGAACAGTAATGAGAATCATGTGTTCCATAGTAGATGTTGGTCAGGATGGGATGGATCAGGTTGTCAAAATGAGTAACATTTTCACACAAATGAACACCATGGGCTTTAGCTCCTAAGCTATTTCATGCTTTTTTCACCAGATGGGAAGGTCAGTCTGTTCACTAATGCTCTTCTAAAAAATAATAGGAAAGATTTGAAATGAGGACCAGGAGATCAAATGCAATTCAGAAAACACACACAAGATCAGAACCAGAAAATCAGACTGACCTTCCAGCACACCAAAACAAAATCCTAATTTGTAGCCAAAGAAACATAAAAAATAGTTCAAAGGTCAGGAACACAATAACTAAAGCAAACACAAATTATCACAGGGACAATCTGTCAAACTCGGATAATGAGAAAGTGCCCAGAACGAACTGTATGCCATTGACCCAAGGTTGTCATGTATGGACACTTCCAGGTGATTTCCTTAGCAACCTCAAGACGACACTGACGATTAAAAATAAAATGGTGTTGGGAGAAGACGAAAAAAATGATCAACTATACCAAAATGAAAACAAAATAAAAAACTAATATCAGGAATGGATTCAGGATTAACCAAATCTATAATGAACAAACCAATCATCAACTCAAAATAGTATTCCAAACAGGGAATATAAAACTATAAATAACAACAAACCAACCCCCTCACCACTCTTCCATGCTGCACAAATCCTCTTATGTGGCCTACCGATGTGACCTGGAAGTATAATATGCCATTGTACCAGGTTTAAACCTTACTATCTCTAATGAAATAAGCAACTCCCCGAGGGTGATCTGGTTCACAGGGTCCTCATTGTTAAGGATCTTAGCGTGGCTGGACAAGGCCAAGGTCACTCCCACGGCAGATAGATGGTCATTTCCGGAGGGTAGGACTGGACCGCGTGTCTGCCCGAGGGGTTGCCAACCAGGATCCTGAACTGTTTCATTGTGTTGTGGGTGCAGCAACACCCTGTAACAGAGCATGCTCCCCAACCTGACCTGACCTGACCACTGCAGAATTAAAACCTATGATAAACTGCTTTGCCTGGCCCATAGGTCACTCTCCTTAACAAAGCCATCTACAGCAGCAAAGAACTAGGAGGATGCCATATCTAAAATTGTAGGATTACATGTGGTTTGAGTAAAAGATCATATTTAGAGAGTATATGGAGGAGTGGTGGCTCTGAGGCAAGGGATCTGCACTGGCAATCAGAAGGTTGCCAGTTCGAATCCCGTAAATGCCAATAGGGACTCTGCTCTATTGGGCCCTTGAGCAAGGCCCTTAATCTGCAATTGCTGAGTGCTTTGAGTAGTGAGAAAAGCACTATATAAATGCAAAGAATTATTATTATTAAATGTGACAATTATCCCTGCTCATTTAGATATGGCTCATTGAGCTAGAATTTCCTTCCAACAAGAGATCCCTGAAGTGGTAACACCTGAAGGGTCACAATAACTTGAGGCATATTCTGCATTTCTTACTTTCAATATGTTTTATCGTTCTTAACTGTATGTGACCTTCCATACTTTGGCTTTAGATATGCTTGTGGATGTTGACAGGGTGGGTAAGCTCTGTCCTGCAGGGCAGAAGTGGCTGCCATTAATGACATTACTTAAAATAAAACTCCTCTTTTAATATTAAGAGGTCCTGGATGAAATAGACCTTCTTCAGCCCACCTGTATGTAGTTTTCCAGGTGCTGAAAGAAAATGCAATCAGTCACTTCATTCTGATGCTAATCACTCTTCTCTACAAAACAAAAGCATTGAATAATGAAAATATGGAGAAGAAAAATTAAATTGCACTTAGCCTAAAAATGTAGTATTATTTGTTCCTGCAGTTGCTAATTAGAGCCTGACAACTCAGCTCACACTTAAAAAGTTCCAGATTAGTTTTTAATCTCAAATGCTGGTAGGCAATGCTAATGCTTGGTTATCATTGGCATTATATAGAAAGCAAAGTGGTAGGGGTACCACATTCTCAAAATATATGAAGTTCCATGACAGCTGATTGTTTAAAATTAATACTTGGCTTACTTCCAGTAATCTCCATTTATCTATTGTCATGCTTGGGTCAAAGATTTGCACAGAGACACAGGAGGTTGTAGAAAAAAAAGGAACTTTATTCAAAGCACTGCAAACAAACATTTGTCTCTTTTCAAAAAGTTTATATGCGCTCCATGACAAGTGAGAGATGACAGTTCTGCCAGGAGCAGAGAATGTCAGAGCGAGAGAAAGAGAGAGAGAAGCAAAACAATCAATTCCAAAACTGACAGGCGCTGTATAAGGCTTTTAAGTAAGGGTAGTACCACACGAGAGGTTACCTCCTCTTTGGTCGATCAGCTGCTGGCATGCTGCTACTGCCATGCCGCGTCATCTGCATCTCACACGGCGCTTCGAACATTTAAAAGCCTGTACAGCAGCTGTCTTTGTCATCTACTCTTTGTCTTTTATTTCCAGCCATGGGCGAATCTCTTGGCACAAACTCTCGTCTCGCGGGACGTGAGTTCTTGATATTTTATAGTTTATACATTAAAAAACGGAATAAGAATCTGAAAACCTAACAACATCACATTAAAGTTCGATAAATTCTGAAAAGAATGATACTAAACATATATATGTAGGTTTTAAAATAAGCCCGATTTAAAGCGTGACAAAAAAAGTAACATAAAAACGTCACATAAAATCACTGCACAAAATCGTTACACTTTTAGGCTTAGGATGTTATATAGAAAGAGTAGATTTAGGGGTTAAAAAAACACAATAGAAAAACTAATCCTAAAATCTCTAAAATGCCTGAACAGATTAGATTGACATTTCGTGACTTTGTAGAGAAAATTAAATTAGCTTTTTTTTTTAATTTGTTGTTATTTGTCATTACAAATGTTGTAGTGAATGGTACATTTTAATATACTGCGTCCCCCATTTCACCACAAAGTTAACAGCGATCGCACAGAGAAATGGGGGGTGCTGGTTAATGCAAATGAAACTCATTTGCAGACACAAAGTGAAAAGACAAAAACTTTATCGATGCTCAAAGGAGAAGCCTTTAGCAAATGCTTGCCAAGCACTGCACCTGTGAGTGTAGTCAGATCCAGTAAGAAATGTATTTAATATATATTACCCTCCCATCCCCTCCATCTTATCTGCAACCTTGTCAAATACCAAAGTGAGAACTACAATTCCCATCAGCCAATGCACTATTCCAGAAAATCTGATCAACGATCACAAAGTTTAATCCAGAATATCAACAAACAATGTGACATGTCATCAAATATAGCAAGTGCTGCATTGTATTTCTTCTCTTCATTCTGTTTGGGATAAATATTTCATTGTCTCATTGAATTACAGTATTTATCTCAGTGCAGTTTCCTCCGGGCGCTCCGGTTTCCTCCCACAGTCCAAAGACATGCAGGTTAGGTGGATTGGCGATTCTAAAATTGGCCCTAGTGTGTGCTTGGTGTGTGGGTGTGTTTGTGTGTGTCCTGCAGTGGGTTGGCACCCTGCCCGGGATTGGTTCCTGCCTTGTGCCCTGTGTTGGCTGGGATTGGCTCCAGCAGACCCCCATGACCCTGTGTTCGGATTCAGCGGGTTGGAAAATGGATGGATGGATGGATGGATCTCAGAGCAGAGTTTCTCAACATTTATGGCCTTGGGACCCAGTTTTACTATTTTATGTTCCTTGATGACTCATAAACTTTATTTAAAGAGATGGGGGAGTGGGAATTCCCCCTTTGTGACTCAAGCATGATTAGAAAAGCAGAAGAAGCTGGGGCAAGTTCCCTAGGTGAAACAAGTGCAGTTAGAAGCAGGAAAAATATCAAAATATCCACACAGCACTGTTGATCACTTTGGCCGCCATGGAAGATTAACTGATTACTTTTTTTTTTTATCAGTGCATTGCCTTATGTTTTTGAAAACACCAACACAGTTGTCCAACTGCATATCATCATTGCATTCTTAATATCAATAAATTAGCTACTTGGTAGCTTATTCCATGCATCCCCCCACAATTGAAAATCTAAAACTCACAAAATCTCAAAAATGCTTTGATTGATTTGTTCTAAATTTTTGGTTGTAACCAATTTGTACGTGTTCCGAGACATTCGTTCCACTGTATTGTGAAATGGAAGCATCCAAGAGCAATGTGGTAGATCACGTAAACTCACAGAGAGGGGTGTAAGTTCACTGAAGCACAAAGCACGTAAAAATTGCCTCTTCTTTGGAATCTCTCACAACAGAGTTCCAAACTGTCTCTGTAAAGAAAATCAAGAACTTTGAGTCTGTAGCTTCATGAGATAGATTTCCATGGCCAAGCAGCTGCACACAAGCCCAAGATCACTATGCGTAATGCCAAACGTTGGCCGGAGTGGTGTAAGCATGCCACCATTGGTGTCTGGTGTGATGAATCACTATGTTGCAGTCTCATGGATGAATTTGGGTTTGTAGGATGCCAGGAGAATGCTATGTTTTGGACTGCATATTACCTATTGCAAAGTTTGGTGGAGGAGAACTAATGGTCTGTGGCTGTTTTTCAAGGTTTGGACTAGGCCCCTTGGTCCCAGTGAAGGCTACTGTTAATCCTACAACATACAAATCCATTTTAGTCAGTTGTGCACTTGCAATTTTGAAGGCTCTTTTCTGTTCCAGCATGTCTGAACCCTTGTGCACAAAGCCTGGGGCCATAAAGACATGGATGAACTCAAGTGGCTTGCACAGAGCTCTGACCACAACCCCACTTTTGGATGTATTGGAATGTAGATTGTAAGCCTGGTTTTCTCTTCCAAGATCAGTACCTGACCTCACAAATGCTCTTTTGAATGAATGGGCTCAAATTCCTGCAGAAACACCCCAACATATTGTGGAAAGCCTTTCCAGAAGAGTAGAGGCTGTTATAGCCACAAAAGGGAGTGATAACTCCATAAGAATGCCGATTGCTTTGGAAGGGGCTGCCCAACAAGGTCATATAGGTGTGATGGTCAAGTCTCTTTAAACTTTTGGCCATATAGTGTAAAATATGATATCAACCCTGGTATGAGGTCTTTATGCAATGTAGATTTCATCTATTTTCTTAACCTGCTTTTTCAGGGCAGGGTAAATGCACATCTGTAGTCCATATCAAATAGCATTGGGAACAAAGCAGGAACAACACCTGGACAGGGCACCATCCCATTGAAGGATGAACAAATAAACACACATGCACCAATTTAGCATCATCAATCCTTTAACCTGCATGTTTTTGGAATGTGGGATGAAATTGGAACACCCAGAAAAAACTCCCACCAACACGGGGCTAACATGCAAACTCCACACCGGGAGTATCTGAACCCCAGTCTCCTTATTGTGAGGCAGAAGCTCAAGTAATGTAATATAATGCCTGTTATGGATTAGTGCCCCGTCCGTGGTTGGTTCCTACCTGATGCCCTCTGAATAAGCTTTTGTCCTCAGTGGCCATAAATTCTAGTAAACAGGCTCAAGGCTCTTATGTTACATTTTTTTCTAAATCTGCTCATTCTAACTCAGAATTATGGTGAGGTGAATCCAATCCCAACAGCAATGGATGACATACAGGAACCAACCCTGAACAGCATGTCAGTCTATCGTGTGACCGACTCACAAAAACATCCACATTCATTTACACCGATATAAGGTTGACAATCAAAATAATCAGCACATGTTTGGAATATGAGAAAATTCCAAATAAATATAAATAATAATAATAATAATAATAAAAAATTAGTAACAGTTTATTATCAGCTCACCATTAGGAGTTCTGGTGCAGAAAACAGTTCAGACATTTAGGTCAACCATTCAAATTCTTCAGAAAAGCCTGTAAATCACTCTTTTTTAACTTTGGCTCAGTGTATTGTACAGAAAACATTTCATTGTCTCCAGCATCTATCTATCTATCTTTTGTGATAGATAAAGCCACCCTAACCCGACACAGACAGACAGGACAAGACTTTGCCACACAGCACACATTTTATTTACAGTCGTGGAGGGTGTTTCTTTTGCTCCCCTCAGCACAATAAAGTCCAAAGCACCGATAATCAAACACAATCCTTTTCTTTTCCTTTCCTTCTTCCTTCGCCTCAACTACTCTCCCGGCAAGCTTCGTCCACCTCCTCCCAACTCTGGCTCCCCGAACGGACTGAGGCAGCTCCTTTTATTCAGCACCTGGGAGTGTTCCAGGTGGTTCATCAGGATTACCTAGAATCACACCCAGGTGTGGTGGAAATCCAGTGAATGGCTCTGCAGGTCCCCCTGGTGGTCCCCCATGGAACCCAACAGGGCTGCACCAAACTCCAGCTCACAGCATGCCCTGCAGATAGCTATGGTGTCACAGACACCCGGAGGGCTGCCCATTAGTGTCCCGGGGAGGTACCTGATCAAAGCACTGTGATGTCCCTACATTGATGGATTAAAGGCCAGAAGTCCATATGACCGTTATCATCAAATTCTTCCATGAGAACCCTGAATACCATGAGGACTGATTGAGGTCATTTATGTTAGGTAGAATACGTAGAAGGGGCTGGGTGGTCTCGTGGCCTGGAACCCCTACAGATTTTACTTTCTTCTCCAGCCGTCTAGAGTTTATTTTTTTTTTTTTGTTTTTTCTGTCCTCCCCGGCCATCGGACCTTACTTTTTTCCTATGTTAATTAGTGTTCCCTTATTCTAATTTTCATTTATTTTGTCTTTGTTCTCTTTCTTCATCATGTAAAGCACTTTGAGCTTCATTATTTGTATGAAAATGTGCTATAGAAATAAATGTTGTTGTTGTTGTTGTTGTTGTATTGCCTCAGTGATCCTCTCTCACCTGGTCCTTCCATTCCATTGGTATCCCAGTTGGGTAATGGCAGAGGTCACCCGTCTATCTATCTATCTATCTATCTATCTATCTATCTATCTATCTATCTATCTATCTATCTATCTATCTATCTATCTATCTATCTATCTATCTATCTATCTATCTATCTATCTATCTATCTATCTATCTATCTATCTATCTATCTATCTATCTATCTATCTATCTATCTATCATTTTTTTACATATTTCCCCCCTGCTTTGTTTTTCTTTATGCGGTTTCAGTTATGGGTTCTCTCCTTTCTTCTTTATTTTTCAGTTTTATCTAAGTGGCATGAAATACATTTGCCTTTGAAGTACCCAATCCTTAACATGCTTAGTCCAGTATGAAGTAACAAGGTAAACCAAATAGTCATAAAATATTCACATTGCACTTGGCATCTTATTTTAGGGATTTTTGCAGCTTTGGAACCTAAGCCCTTCAGTTAGCCTAGGGGCTATAAGGAATGATTAGCCCTACCCTGCTGACCATAATAATGAGACCTTTATTTGCATTGCACACCTCATATATTTACTGCAGCTCAAACTGCTTGACAAAAATCACATTACATTTTATCTTAAGAATAAATTATTCAATAAAAAAAATAATTGTTTTAAACAAACTAATAAAATATCTGCTGAAATTATGCATTAGAAAACAACAATAATTATAACACATCAATTAATATTAGAATATCAGGACAATTGTGATGAGAACAGACAATCCAGCCCAACCAGCTCATCCATCTTATTCATATTATTTGTTTAAAATAGCATCAAATGAAGATCTGAAGGACACTAAAGTCCTGCTCTCCAACACACTGTGTGGTAGTTTATTCCATGTGTCTATTGTTCCTTGCATGAAGAAAAACTTTTGAATATTTGTGTGAAATCTGCCCTTAACATGTCTCCAACTGTGGCCTTGTGTTCCTGGTGCAGAATTTATTTTAAAATAACAGCCTGGGTCCACTGCACTCGTGATTTGAAACAGTTCAATAATGTCCTCTCTTAATTTCCAAGCTTAAACTCAAGTGGTTCAGTTCCTTCAATCTTTCCTTGTAGCTCATACCTCTCAGTCCTCAATCTGCCTAGTCACTCTTCTCCGGACTTTCTCTAACAGTCCTGTTTTAGACGTATGCTGCACAATCTTTTCTTTAATAATTCCTTACTGCCTGATCACCCTTCCTATATAATAGGATAATATTTGCTAGCCGTTGGTCTTTATCAATCTCCTCAGAGACTGCGATTGTGTAGAGATTTTTGATAAATATGTGCCAAGGGTGTATTTATGTACTCAGTAACTTACTTAAGAATTTGAGTATCTGGTCCAGGCGATTTGTTTAACTTCAGCCTATTTAATCCAAGCAGCACTTCTTTCTCTATAATTTGCAAAGTATTAAGTACGTACACCCTTAGTAGTTCGTGTTACTTTTAGGAGGGTATTGACTTATTCAAAATATTTGTTGTTTGTCTCTCTATAGACATTTACCATTCCTGATACTCTTCGTCTCCAATATTGAAAGAACCTCTTTGGGTCATCTTTTACCTTTTCTGCAATATTTCTTTCCAACTGACTTTTAGCCTTCCTAGTGTCATTTTTAACCATTGTTCTCAGTCTCTTCTACGCTGTTCTGTTAACACAGAGGATATGCCTTGTGCAGCCATTCTTTTCTTTGAAACTTACTTTCTGCTCCTTATTTATCCAACTCAGAGTTTCCTTTAATTTCATACTGCTTCTACATTTTTTTTGATTGTGCAATATATGTAAAATACTTAAACCTACCCTGCCTCTTCTCGACAGTCTTCACATTTAAAAGCATATCCCTGTTTATCTTACTGACACTTTCCCACAACTGCTGAAGGTTTGCCTTACTAAAATTTAATTTTACTCTTTTTGATTTAGAATATGTACTCTATTATATTATGGTCACTTGACCCTAGTGGTTCAATCATCTTTACCCTTTCAATTCTATCTTGATTATTACAGGATACTAAATCTAGACAGACCGCAACCCTCTTTGGTGCTTTAACATACCGCATCACTGATTACATCTAAAAAGTCCTGTTCTTGTACTCTGCTATTTCCAAGGTTAGCCCAGTTTATATTTCGGTAATTAAAGGCTATCATACTATATCTCTCTAAGTTTTCCTTTTTAATATTATTATTAGCAAGATATAATTTTGAATATTTGCGGACATGACAGACCCTGATATTTCCTAAAAGTTCATAATGTCAGATAAGAGGTTTGCACTGAAAGAGATGAGCTCTTTTATCTTATGATTAAAGAAAAATATGAATAGGAAATAACTACATGTTAATTAAATCTTTATCTTTGTTTACTTCTCTGTGATTTTGGCACTGTTATAGAAGTCTGAAGATCTGCTGGTGCTAGAACTCCATTCCGGCTATGTGTAATAATTTGAACCACAGGATGCCCTATTCCAGTCTCTGCTGCATTTCTCTGACTGGCCCACATCAGTCGTCTTTGATGACTCCATTTCTTTTTCTTTGTTGACCTTGTTTGAGATCAGCTGTGACTGGTCTTATCAGTGACATCTGTGTTCCTGTCTTTACATATCTACACATACCATTGCCAAGTCATGTGTGAATATCACCTGTGAGGATTTCCCCTTTTTCCTGTTACTGTGCACTTCAGTATTACTTTTGGTATGCCCATGGTACTTCAAAATGCATCCGTGCAGAATAATGCCTCTTGTCTCTGGACAGTTTATGCTTTCACATTGATTGAAAAGCTGCATTGGCCTGTTTGGAGTTACTGTTCGTGATTATCTCTGGTTCAAAGTTCTCTCTCTCTTGTACAATTAAAGTGTGGACAATGTCTAAAGTTTGTCCTTTAATAGGGTTGAGATTGTGTGTTTGGTACACACAAGAAAATACAATTAGATTGATTTAGATAGAACTTTTTTTGTCCCCACAGACAGACAGACAGACAGACGGACGGACGGACGGACAGGCAGGCAGTCGGCAGGCAGACAGACAGACAGACAGGTAGATAGATAGATAGATAGATAGATAGATAGATAGATAGATAGATAGATAGATAGATAGATAGATAGATAGATAGATAGATAGATAGTGTGGGAAACAGCCCAGACACAGACAGGTAGACATGGTTTAATCACCCAACACACGTTTATTTACCACTAATATATATAAATGTGCCACACACAACCCCAGTGCCGCAGCACCAATCACCCCAAAGTCCAGGCCCTTCACAATGCCTCTCTTTCTTCAGGCCGCCTCCATTCCTCTCCTCCGAGCTCTGTCTTTCTCCTCTCCCGATTCCAGACGTCGAATGGAGGGAGGCGGCCCCTTTATTCTCCACCCAGACGTGCTCCAGGTGCCTCCCAATTAGCTTCCGCTGGCCCTTCCTGGTGTGGCGGAAGTACCGGCTGCGCACCCGGAAGCACTCCGGGTGTCCCTGGTCTTCATCCCTCCAGCACTTCCGGGTGTGGCGGAAGTGCTGAGGGCCAGGACTCTTCAGGCATCCGGGTGCCCCCTGGCGGTGACCACGGGCCCCATATCATCCAGGGTGGCTGCCCTCTCATGGTCCAGAGGAGGCGTAGTCCCTCTTCCGGTCCTTCCGGGCATCCTGGCTGGGTACCACCCCCAGCCGCTTGCCACAATAGATAGATAGATAGAGCTTTCTTTGTCCGCGGGGGACAGTTTGCCTTTGTACATAAAGTTTAGTCTGCACACACACCAAAATGACTTAAACATATGAAAATTAGAAAGAAAAACTTCTGACTTTGCAGTCCCGGTCCCAGTGAGGCATTATCCAGGCATATTGCAGTTGGTATTAAGGACCCTTAGTAGCTTTTCTTGACACACTTCTGCTGAATAAGTTGTTGTCTGAAAGTCATCAGTGTTAGTTTGTCAGAGAGAGGATGTGCAGCATTGTTCATAATGGCACTCAGTTTTTGTTTTCTTTCTCTCCTTTGCTACTACCTCCAGGGCGTCCAGAGTGCATCCCATAACTGAGCCATCCCTGTTTTGAATTTGTTGATTTGGTGGGCCTCTCTTGAAGTGATGTAACCAGCCAAGCAAGCCACAGCATAGGAAAAGTTATAGAAGATGCAAAGGATGTCACTTCCCCCATTAATGGAAAACAGTCTCCTAAGGAACATCAGCCTGTTCTGCCCTTTCTTATACTGTTCCTCTGTGTTACAAGACCAGTCTAACCTGTCATTGACGTGAACCCCTAAGCACTGTAGGAGTGCACCTCTCTACATTCACTCTCTGAATAATAACTGAACATAGAGACTCCTGGTTGTGGTAAAAGTCAATAACCAGCTCCTTGATTTTGCTGACATTAAGTTGCAGACAATTCTTACACCCCATAATTGCAAAACCATCTGACAATTTTTGTAAGTGACATGATTAACAACATCAAGAGATAGAACAAGACCCTTCTGACCTGTTTAGCTACTTACTCAATCAGTCATTTTCTAACCCCCTTTAGTCCTCAACAGGGTTGTGGGAGGTGCTGAAGCCAATCCCAACCACTGCAGGGTGCGAGGCAGGAACACACCCTGAACAGGGTGTCAGTCCATTGCAGGGCAAACACACAGAGACTCCACTCATACACTATGGCCATTTTAGTATTGCCAATCCACCTAACTTACGTGGCTTTGGACTGTGGGAGGAAACCGGAGCAAATGCAGGAACCCAGGATTCAAACTCTGGTGTTCTTTACTATGAGGCAGCAGCATTACCACTGTACCACCGTACCACCCTAGCTACTTAATATATCTATAAAAGTATCATTAATATATTAGAAAAAGCAACCAACAGGTCGTGTGTGTGTGTTCATGTCTCATGCTGGAAGTGCAACAACAAAGCAGGCTGACACAACACAAGCCTGCCACTCGTACACTTGCTGAATGAGGATTTCGCCTAAGAAGTCCAATGGCTAGCCTGAGGGATCCAGCAGTTTTTATATTCATTTATGTATTAGAGGACAGGTGGAATATGCCATGACAAGGAAAAAAGGAGAAGTCAGCCACTGGAATCATATTTACATTGCTAGCGAAAAGCCGCTTTATAAAAATGAACACAATGGTACAATGGTAAGACAGGAAGGAAAATTGAGTTGAAAATAATGACAGGGAAGTAATATCTTATTGTGATGTTAGGATTGCAGGACATGCCACTTCTGTTAAAGGCAAAATCATTTAATAGAGCAGAAATTGTGCCCATGTTATTGGAATTGTCAATTAAAATGTCTCTGTACTATATTTAATTTTTGAATTGTTATTAATTTGCGTATTTTACGGTTTGGGGATGTATAAAATTAAATCTGTAGTCTTTACTATAGATACTAAAGACTAAAGATTCATTTGTATACAATGTTCTTGATAAACTGTCATGTTTCTCCATTACTGAATGTAATGCAGTTGTGTGATGGTAAATGGTGGAGAGGTCACCGTGGCACACATAGCTACAAATGCTAAAGAGCTACTGATTGATCTTACATTTTCTATATATATATTTATATATATATATATATATATATATATATATATATATATATATATATATATATATATATATATATATATATATATATATATATATATACAGTATTTTAATATATATGGATTCTGGTCATTGGCTGTTGGATGAAATTATGTGTTATTTGTGCTTCTTGTTGCCATTGTTGATTGAACATTACATTTGCCTTTCTTTGTGCTTCTTTCTGCTCATTCAAAATTCTAGCTTGTCTTTCTTTTTCTTGTTCCAGCCTTTGTTTTTTAACTTCTTTTTTAAGTTTCGCTCCTCATCTGAAGAAGAATTCACTTTAGGTGAATTCATTCATTTTTAGGTTTTATGAATTCCTGACAAGGCTAATTCAATGTATATTGTTGAGGACGCTGTAATGTGACACCTGGGCATGGATGTACAGCAGAAGGTCTGCTATGTTAAGTCTGGACATGGACAGAGATTGGATGGACACCAAACAGTTTAGCATCTTACTGTACGTTGGGTTATGGATGGATGTCGGATGGTTTAGTATGTCATACCCAGCTATGGATGGTTGCCGAACATTTTGTCATTTTATACAAAAATTGTGCAGTGGTTATGAACAGTGTGTGTCAGATGAAGCATTGTCAGCTCAGTCAATATGTTTAGTTTGTTGTGTAAACTGTTTTATAGACCTTTAGCACTAGTGAGTAAACTCTCTGTTACAAAATTAAATACGTAATGCGAATAAGTAAGGTTACTACATTTTCTAAGAAATATAATCAAACAGTTCTTATAAGTTACTTTAAATAAGAATATTAAATGTATTAATAATGTTTATAATTGTTATTGCTTGGTTACAAACAAGCACGGGCATATGCTGGATGGTTTAGTATGTTATTCTGGCCATGGACAGACGCTGGACATTTTGTCCTTTTAAATGTATAGAGAAATGATTGACAGTGTTCTGTGTGTCCTCCTCCTAGTCCAGCTCCAAACTCAGAATTACTGGGGTCACCATGAGCGAGCCAACCCTTAACTGGCCAAGTTTGTGATTATTCAGTGTTCTGGACTATGCACTGTGTAGGCAGTGTGTCGCCTAATGGCCAAGTTATTAGAATATAACACATAGATGTTAGTCTGCATTACCAGCTCCATGTGTGTCCCTGAGTAAGGCGCATCATCAGCCCACATTCAAACGTAACAATATGGATGTAATTCTATGACAGTTTATGTTAGTACTTTGGTTAGTGGGGGTGCATCACTGATACAGAGATAGAGTCCTGGTTTTCGGATCTTAGCCTTGATTCTGACTGTGTGGAGTTTGCAGATTGTCTTTGTGACCTTCCTTGTGTAGTTTTACCTTTCTCCTACATTTCAACGATATTAGGTTTCTTAGAGGCTAAATTAGGCACTTTATGCTGCTTATAACAGGTAACTTAGATATTTTAATTTACTTACCGGCTGTAAATTTGGTCGCTATAAAAGGAGTTAGCTGTCGGGTAAAGCTGATTCCTGCCTCTAGCTTCATGCTGCCAGCTTTGCCTCTGGTGTTCTGCCACCCTGAATAGGATTAAGTTGGATTAGAAAAGGAATACATTCATAAATCCCTTGTGCTTTGTTAGTCACTTTGTACAGAAGCAACAGCTAAGAGGATAAAGTAGATGGGGTGGAAAAAATGTAAAATGACAAAGTCAGACATCAAAAAGAAGAGTTTCCAACTCAGTTCAGGCACCTGATCCATCTACAGTTAAAGAACTCCATTCTGGTCCCCGAGGGCCAGGGTTGCTCCAGTTTTTTATTGTAAACAGATTTTGATTTGTGTCTTTTGCCAAACTTCTGTTTTAATTACTAGTGTGATGTAGACTTTAAATGAAAATGTTGTTTAATTCCTTCTTCCATGTCATCTAACCTCAGCTCTCTTCAAATGTAAAATACATACTGTATATAAAAAAAAAACTTCAATGTATCCTGATCTTATAAGTTATTTTGGGCTAGTATGTATGTGACATTTACGATAATTGTAATAATGTGGTAAGTGCCTCTGCTGCACATCTCCAGAGTGTCTCCATTCCTTCATTGTTTTTTTTTTTCCCCGGTTCATCCGTGCTCAGCTTTTCACTCCACTGATCGTGGATAAAACCACAGCTCAGGCACTGCCTCTGCGGGAGCTGCACATTCTCCCTTAGTATTTGTAGGTTTTTCTCCTAGCACATCAAAAACAAGTAACTGACAACTTTAAATGTGCCTAAGTATGAGTGAATGTGCCCTGGGATGGACTGGTGGCTCAGGCAGGGTTGGGTTGCTGCTGCCAGGGTCAACTCCTGTTTCCAGTGACTGCAAACTTGGCTTATGTGGATGAAGGAGAGGATCTGGCTAGCACTGTGGCTGCAAAGTACTTGTGAAGAACAGGAGTTGGGCTGTAGGATAACTAGATGGCAGGTACACAATGCCAGTGACTCATTATGGCGGGTGGTATGGCTAATGTAGATACACTAGAGGACAGTTGGCAGTCCCACCCAGGATGGAGGTGGAGTCCTTACCTGGCCAGGATGCCATAATGGAAGGATGGACTAAATGGGATCAATATGCAGTCAGGATGCCTTATGATCCCTATCTTGGGTGAGATGCCTGAAGAGTACAAGAACTGGCAAGAGAGTATGGCAGGAAGCAGTTCATCCCCCACTTTAATTTAATTTGGTAGGGTCTCTCATATAGAGTCCAAGTTTGAACACCCGGAGGGCTGCATGGGAGTTAGAGTTTGGAGAAGTAGCTCTGTGGAGATCACTGGTGGACGATAGATTGTGCTACAAGGGGAGGACCTCCCTGGCTTTCTCATAACCAGGAAGTGCTTCCAGCTGGCTACGTCACATCACCAGAAGTACTCCCGGGTCCTCAATAAAAGGGACCACACTGTCTTGTCTAGACGAGTTGGAGCTGGGAGGAGGAAAGACAACACTTGACTGGAGGAGAGCAGTGTGGTAGAGAGGGCAGAGGAGGAGAAAGAGAGAAAAGACAACTTGTTTTGGTGCTTGTGTATCTGAGATAATTGTAATAAAGCACCCTTTATTTGAACCTGGGACTGTGTTGGTGTGTTTGGGGTTTGCAGCTCACTGGCGCCCCTAGCCTTTACACTAAATACTGTGTATGGAATCCCTTTTGGGGCACCAATGTAAGACCAAAACACAGTGGGGTAATGTTGGGCATACCTGATGTCCACTATACTGTTTGGAGGAGCAGCAGAGAGAATATTCATCTAATATTTGTCTCTCTGCCCACGAGTATGATGTTCATGTGTCTGGGGGGTTGCCTGGCTGAGATTAGATGTCTGGAGTCCAGAAATGCAGGGACACTTGGGGCCATTAGGGGAAGTTCTAACAGGATGACCTTTGCTCTTTCTTGACTATGGAATTTTTTTCTGGGCTTCCCCTGGAAACAATTCCAGGTAGGGACGTAAAAGGCCATCCTGGGCATACAACAGATTAACTTAGATTCCAGAGGAAAGGGCACAAAAGGAGGTGTAGACAGACATATTTCACACATTCATTCATCTTGTGGCTTATCTTTGTACCTTTACCACCAAAGCTTTCTGTCCTCCTGTAATTAATACCTTTTATGCTATAATAAATCCTTTCTTTTCTTTACAGTTTGTTTTGTGTTTTTTTAGTTCAGAGACCTACAAGTGCTCCCCCTACTGGCTGCAGTGTGCATAAAAGCAGATGTACAAGTAATCTGTCTACTATGTAATAAAACACTAAGGTCTATGTGTGTGTCTGGTCCCTATGAGCAATCTGATTGGTCAGCTTGGCTTTGTTTTGATTGGTCAGGTTGATGACACAACTGGAAGAGGAAATGCAAGTGCGAGAGACACAAGGAGGGGTAAAGACATAGTTGCCTTCAAAGACGAGAAGTAAAAAAACAGGACGGCAGGAGAGTAAGACGCATCGAAATGAGACTTTATGGGAATGCAATCAACAGAGGAAGAGCCACTCAAAGGAGGTTCAGTCACATGAGGATACTGAGCAAAGGGGCTGAAGTCATGAACGGCTTCAGCCCCGAAAGCACAGCTGCCAAAAACACTTCCCAAATTTCCCACTAGAGGGGGAAAACACTGTCAAAATACCCTGTCTAGAAACCCAAAACGCTAAAACAAAGCTTGATTAAAATAAAAAGTTAATTTTTACAAACCTTGTGCAGGCACAAAGCTCCAAAGAGCACAAAGAATTGCCTGAAAGGCAAGGGTAAACACAGAAAACAGAGTCCCAATACAGTATCCAAAAAATCGTAGTCAAGGCAGAGCAGTGGTTAAAAAAATCAGTAACACAGTCCCAATACAGAATCCAGAAATTGTAGTTGAGAAACAAAGCACCAGATTCAAAATCCAGATATTCTATAGGCAATAGCAAAAACACAGATACTCACAAGAACTCTCCTCTCCTTAGCACATTCAATGAACCACAAGGAATCATGGAGAGGCCCTCCCTTAAATAGGGTGGAGGGCCATTCCAAATGGTGAACGGCAGGTAGCCCCACCCCTTGTGGGACCACCCATAAAGCATAATGGACATAACTAAAGACCCACCCCCTTTTCTAACATCCATCCATTCATTATCCAACCCGCTGAATCCGAACACAGGGTCACGGGGGTCTGCTGGAGCCAATCCCAGCCAACACAGGGCACAAGGCAGGAACCAATCCCGGGCAGGGTGCTAACCCACCGCAGGACACACACAAACACACCCACACACCAAGCACACACTAGGGCCAATTTAACAGACATGAAACAGCAGCCCAGGGGAAAATCCTGGCTGAAAATGACACCAATATTAAATTAGATTAGTGAAACTTTATTAATCCGATGAACAAATTCAGATGCATACAGAGGCAGAAACATAATAAACATGGATACAGATTCATAGGACACATAATACAGCTAATCAATTAGTTAATAAAAATAAATACAGTGGTGCCTCGGTTTGCGAGCATAATTTGTTTTCCGGAAACATGCTTGTAATTCAAAGCACTTGTATAACAAAGCAAATTTCCTCATAAGAAATAATGGAAACTCAGATGTTTCGTTCTACAACCCAAAAATATTCAATTAAAAATGATTAATACAAAATATAAAGTAAAAATATGTAAAACAAATTAACCTGCACTTTACCTTTGAAAAGAATCGTGGCTGGTGTGAGGGAGACGAAAGAGAGGAAAGGAGGAGGAGGAGGAGGGTTATTGTGTAAGATGACTTTCACTCTAACTAACGGAATCACTGCTATCATTTGGCCCACTGGAATCTTTTTCTTTTTTTGCAACTTTAACAAGGAACCTATCCAATGTTAGTTGCTTTTGCCTGAAGAGTCACTACACTTGGACACAAAATTAAAAAAAAAGCGTTACGGAATCCCAACCCCCCCCCGCCCCCAACCACGGGATGACACATGGAAGAGCGTCCCAAAGCAACTGCAGGCTCCCAGCGCTGTAGCAGTGTGCCATAAAAGCGAATCCGAAAAGATAGAGCACCCACCGTCGATGGGTGATGCAAGAAACATTATCAATGCAAGGGAACAGTATTACTTGGCCACTATCCTGGTCACGACCCTGCCTGATTGCTGTGTCTGCGGATAGGAGAGTGGTAGATCCTGGTACAATAAATAACCGTGCTGTTCCTGTTTCAAGATAAATAACGCTGGTTTTGCTAAAGTACTAAGACTCAGTCTCGTGTTTTGGGGTGCATGGCAGGGACTCACAAGTTACAACACACACACGTGGTCACCATGCTATAGTAAACAGTATATGCTCATACGGATGTTGACTATACGAGTGAGGCACGCTGACTGAGACCGAGCATGGGAGACTCGGCTCAGTTGTGATCACGTGATGCTCAGCCGACAAAGCGGACTACTCGTATTGCAAGACCTCACTTGTTTATCAAGTTAAAATTTAGCTTGTCTTGCAAAATGCTCCCAAACTAAGTAACTTGCAATCTAAGGTTTTACTGTAAATGCATATTGTGCAGATATATCAAAATGAACTTCATGAGTACATTGGGAGGAAGCACTGAATTGCCCGATAGCAGTGGGCAGAAACGACCCCCCGAGGTGCTTTTCAGCATAGCATCATGGAATGAGCCTGTGGCTAAAAGTACTCCAAGAGATCGCAACCTGGAGGAGATTTTGCATGATGGCATACAATTTTGCCCCCATCCTCTTTTCCACAACAGCTTCCAGTGTGTTCAGTGTTTGTCCTATGATGGAGTAAGCTTTCCTCATAAACTGGTTCTGACATTGTGCTTCTTTTGTGCTCAGGTTGCTTCCCCAGGAAACTTCACAGAAGAACATCACACTGGCTACTATGGACTGGTAGATCATTTCCAGTAGCTTGCTGCACATATCAAACCACCTGAGTCTCCTTAGCAATTCCAGTCTGCTCTGGCCCTTCTTGTACAGCACCACTGTGTTGTCATATCAGTCCGGTTTGTTGTTTATGAGAACCACCAGGTACTTGTAGCTCTGCACCACTTCCACATCCTCCGCTGGAATGGTGACATATATCTGAGACATCCAATAGTTTTCAATTTATTTTGTTACTTTTCTTCAAGTTTAAAATGGCCCTGTGCCTTGCATTTGTTTTTTTTCCATAAAAATTTAAAGTTTTTTGTTTTGTGAAAAAATTATGAACTTTCTTTGAATTTATTTAGATTCTGAAATTGAATATTTGCAAAAAAGTAGAGCGCAGGTAAATCAGAATTTTGCCCTGAGCATTTGTCACAAATGTGCTTGCTCATTATAAGCTACCTTAAAAGATATGTTGCTTGTAAACTGTACAACCTGCTGAGGCTACAACAGTTTTTACACAAAGCATAACAGAGTAACATGGTCTCCATAGTTTCCCATTTGCATCCCGGATACAAGAAGAAGTGTAAAAGACAAAACACTAGTTTGTAAAATCACTGTTCAAGTAAATGGTTCGTTTCAAAACAGCAATTCTCCTTTAATGAAAAGGTTAAGAAAATATTGAAAATCTGCAGCTCCATATTGCTCTCCAGGACAAAGACCCAGGACCCTGAGTGTGCTGAAACTAGTAAAAGATGTTTAAACATATACAATTAATAAAATGGTTTCAGCGAGTGCACAGCCACTTTGGCAATCCAGGACCAGCGTCGATCACAATCTAGTTTAGATAAAGGGGCCAGGCATTTGACACATTAGCTCATGTCTTGGGCTTCTTGTTAAATAATCACTTGCAATCACTCTGCTAGGGCTCCATCTAATTACAATCAGACTAAGAAATTCATGTGCTTATAAAGACATATAGTAGATAAGAAACGACTTCCAGAAAGCAATTCATCATCTCACAGACTGGCTGTCTCAAAGTCTTAAAAGAGAAGAAAGTTTAATCAGAGCCATCCTGATGATGTTACTAACTGGAATCTTTTGTTATACAAAGGCAATATGTACATATACACTGTGACAAACGACACACGTAGGCGGGCACTCAGGATGGGAAGGAGTAGGATGGGAGGCCAGCCCTATGCCACTTCAAGAAACAGGGTGAAGAAGATCCTATTGCACCCAGAAGACAGGCAGAGGATTCCACTGCCTGAATGGATACAATGGTGTCCTGACTGAGATAGTTCCTGGAACAATGAAAGGACTGGGAAGGACAATTGATTTTGTACATTTCTTGCCCCCAGGATATTATGTGGCAACCTCCCTAGCTTAAAGTTCCCACACGGACTCCCACAGGGCATGCTGGAACCTGTAGTCCCTTGATGCAGCCCTGTGGTGTTCTGGGGGGACTGCCAGGTAGAGCTGAAGGGGTTAACAATCCCTATACCAACCCAATCTAATTGAACTGGAAGTACTTCTATTTGTCTATGCCCTAGTACTGGAAGTACTTCCGTATCTAAGGTAAAAAAGGCCACTTGACCTCATCCAGGCAAGTTAAAGGTAGAAAGAAGAGAAGATTAAAGACAATGTTTTGGCTATATAGATTTCATCAGGTGAAAAGGAAAGAGAAGGTCACATAAATAGAAAGAAAGAAAGAAAGAAAGAAAGAAAGAAAGAAAGAAAGAAAAGAAAGAAAAGAAAGAAAGAAAGAAAGAAAGAAAGAAAGAAAGAAAGAAAGAAAGAAAAGGATAAGAAGATGAAAGCACAATCCACAAACTGAACAATCCTAGATGCCCTATTATTTCTGCATCAGTTGTCCTACTACTAATATTTTTGCTTTCCTTAACAGTCTTATGAGACCACCAGTTGAAGGCCTCCGTTTATGCTTTAAATCTACTAATCACACTCTCCAGTTGTTTGACAGCTTCAGGTTTCATGGTCCTAACAAGTTTATCTTTACCATGGACATCACCTCTCTGTATACAGTCATTCCTCACGATGAAGGTCTCATTGTCTTTAGACAGGCATTCACATGGATGTCTAGTCAAGGATCCTCTCATGAACACCCACAACCATACTGGCAGAATTGATTCTTACCCTCAGTGCTTTCTTATATGACAACTAGCAACTGGTTTTTTTCACCAGGTTAATGGCATTATAATGGATACTAGAATGGGACTGAACTATGTGAACATCTTCAAAGCTTTTCTTTTCAGTTTACCTAGTGTCTTTACCAGACCTGTACAAAAGAAATATTGATGATGGTGTTGGTACTGCATCTTTCTCCAGAGGCCAACTACAGGAATTCATTAATGATTTTCATAGTTTCCATCAATCTCTCAGGTTTACAGTTCTACCACAACTCTATCACTTTTAGATATAAGTTTTTATATCAACTTTCTAGGACAGAAAACCTCTGTATATTACAATCCAGCTGACTCACACAGTTACTTTCTGTACAGCTTCTTCCATCCTCGGCATATCAAAGACTCTCTGCCTCTTTTACAGTTTCTTAGACTTCGTCACCTCTGCAGTGATGAGGTTCACTTTTGTAATGAAGAATGTGGAGTTTCATCACTGATACAAGATAACCTTCTCATATTATGGCCAGGGCCCTCAACCAAGCCAGGAGCAGATCGTATGACATCCACTCTAAGAAAAACCCCAATAATGAAACCTGCATAACACTTTCTCTCCTCCACAGGTTACCATACAAAATGTACCCATTTTTGTGGAGTCATCCTTCCACAGGAGCCCTGTTTTTCTAAACCATTCCTTGAACTCTCACCTACTGTCACTTTTCCTCCTTTCATCTGTCCTAGTTTTGTTCCCTTCTTCCCTCTTATTTATGTTATGATGAAGCCTCTACAGGTGAAATATCGTGTCTTTAACCTTCTTTACTCTTTAGCTTGGAAGAAAAACTTTTTTCATATAAATATTGTAAGGTATGAGTGACACACAAAGCTCAAAGAAAACTTGGAGTGCCAATTTCTCCACCTCATTTAATACCAAAACAACAAAATAAACAGGCACTGGATGGCACAAGCATGGAAAAAGGCAAACAAAAGAATATTAGTCTCTGTTGGCTCTGTGTTAAGGATATGTCCTATAATAGGCTTGGGTCAAGACTGAGATGCCTCCTTCTGGGAATGGCCACCATTATATGGTTTGGACTGGAAGGGGCAGGGCATCTCACACCAAGGAGGGCAAATGGAGGGCAAAGACACTTCCTGCATTCTGTGTCTCTTCAGAGAATCCTTTTGTACCACTGGTTTGACTTTGTGTCAAATGAGTGGTTGCTCATGGAGTTCTAAATGAGGTACATTACCTGCATTGTGAGGGAGCGTCAGTTATGGCACTATGGCTATGTGGTGCGATTCCCAGAAGGTGATCTGGCTCACAGGATCCTCATTGTTGAGGACACAAGCAGCTGGACCAGGCCAAGGGGATGCCCACCTAACACCTGACTGTGGCAGATAGATGGTCATTTCCGGAGGGAGTGGATTGTGTGTCTACCTGGGAGGTTGCCAACCAGGATCCTGAGCTGTTTCGTCATGTGTTGGGTGCGGCAACACGCTGTACCAGTGCATGCTCCTCAACCTGACCTGACCTCACCTGATTGGCAATGCAATGCAATGCCAAATCTTCATATAATGCCATGGGAGAAATCATGTGTCTACAATTCACGCAGGAATGTCTACCACAAAGTTTCTGGAATCAAATAACAATAGTGTGCCCTGTCTACGTAGAGTTTGCATGTTGCCCATATGAGCACATGAATTTTCTTTAGTTTTCTCCTGTGTAACAAGGTATTTGCAAATTGACTCTGCATGATTGAATGTAGAATGCTTTGGGCTGGCTCCTGCATTCTGTACAATGCTACCTGAACAAGTAATTTATAATGAATGGATTCATGAAGGGATGGATCTCCTCTTCATGGATGAGATGACAGTGCCCTGTGTTCATAGTAATTTTAATGGGGGTGAGACAAAAAGTTAGTTAAGTGTGCATTATTTATTTAACTTTTGTATACCATTTATTCATTATTATACTTATCCAAATTTTATTTGTTTTTCTTTGCACATAATTACTTCTTTGAGATGTTGTAAAGCACTTTGAGCTATAGGCTTTGTGTGACAATGTGTTATAGAAATAAATATTGTTATACTTTGAGGGTGGCACAAGTTCAGCCCCATGGACAGTGATAGTTGAAGGCAGTTGAAATTTAAGGAGACAATGTTTCGCAGCGTTTATAAAATCTGACTTCAAATGTAGAAGGCTTGTTGGACATGTACTTGGGATTTTAATTAGGCAACATGGAGAGAAAAATAGGTCATATTAAACAAAAAAAAGAAAAGGGAAGAAAAATTATGAGTCTGGGCTGAATTAGCCTCACTTTAAATGAAATGAATGCACTGTCTTTATAAAGGGTCTGTCACCCACCACATGTCTCATTAGCCTGGAGCACATTCAGCCAGACAATACCTGGCCTGAAAGACGTCTATGAGATCGTGATCCTTCTGCTGCAGGTAGAGATTTTATTTTTCTTCTGCCGATTACAGCTATTGTAAAAGATCTGAGATGACAGTTTACAAGACTCGGACAAGGGTGGTTATTCAAAAGACCACTTAAACATAAAGTCGGGGAGTGAATTATACAAGCCTAGTTGGTTGAAATATACTGTAAGGATTATCAGACTTTGTCTAATTTAAAAAAAGTTTTGGTGTCAATTTAAAATGTAAAGCAACCCCTTTCTTCCAAAGGAATAAAAATAAAATTCCATGTTTAAAAATAATTAGCCCTAGGTACATCATCTTTCAAGTCAAATCAATTTTATTCATAGAGCACATTTAAAAACAACACAAGTTGACCAAAGTGCTGTACAGCTTCCATAAATACACCAAACACAAACAGTATATACAATATATATATACTCAAATTTACATGGAGTCATATCTGAAGTATAAATGGTTTGACTGGTACATTCCTAACCACTGTTGTCTGCCACAAACTTCACTTCCCATATTGTGTCAATGTGCAGTACTACCACATTTTCTAGTAAAAATTGCACACCAGACAAAGAATGCTGTATGAGTTGTAATAAAACAAATTTTATTTTATATATTATTAAAATTGTGAATTTCCCCTTGGGATTAATAAAGTATCTATCTATCTATCTATCTATCTATCTATCTATCTATCTATCTATCTATCTATCTATCTATCTATCTATCTATCTATCTATCTATCTATCTATCTATCTATCTATCTATCTATCTATCTATCTATCTATCTAAAACAGAATGTCTTAAAGGCCAAGGTGTTGAACTGTAAACTACACAGATGTCAGATCATCCCATCATACCAGTAACTCTGTATGTGACCTCAGTGAACCATTTAACCACTTACATTGGGAAGCAATGTTTTAATATGATGCTCTGTGCAAAATGTGTTGTACCTCAGTGAGCTTCATACCAGTCCCCTAAACGGCTGTCCTACTTGTGGTGGATGTTGACAGTAAAAAAAGCGGAAGATATGTAAAATGTGATTTCACAAAACTCACAAAAGAATTTTTTGGAGGGTTTAAAGGATTTTTTGGGGTGGAAAACAAGGAATACTGCTCCCTAAACCCTCGTTCACACTGCCATGGTTACTTGTACTCTTTTTTACACCTACGTAGAGCATGTAATCTGTGCCAAACTGGTAAAATAAATTCAATTAATGCCTCTTGGAAGAATTATGACATACTGCACATTTTCCACACAAAGGCATTGCTGTGCTCATACACATTAAAATCTCAGTACATGGGAAGATTCAAATGACTCCTCTCCACCACCCCGCTATACTATTACCTAGAAACTGCCCTATCCTGTTCCCTGATTCCGTCCTGTTTCTTTTCTGTCTCCGATGCATCTTTGGGACTGTGATCAGCAAGGCTGTCATCAGATTCTGCAAAGCTGGGGATCATACTATCATGTCTGGTTTTACTCATCAGAATAGCTACACCTGGCAGGATATGAGTCCGGTGATTTTTAAAAAATTTAAATATGTGGAATTAATGCATGTAAATGCTACCGGACTGGACTAAATGTTTTTTTTTCTTGTGTCAATGGCATGAATTTTGCTGGAAGTTAAACACAATTTCAATTGTTTTGGGAAACACAACACTCAGTTTTGCTGCAAATTCAATTTTGCACATCACTATTCAATGCTTTTATGGTGGTGTGGTGTAGTTTTAACAATGTGCAGCACATGGCATTTAGTTGGATGGCCAAGAAGTTCAGTTTTGATCTCAACAGATCATGGACACTTCTTCTACCTCACAGCAAAGTATCCCATGTATTTTCTTCCAAACTCTACCAAGGTGCCATGTGTGTTTCCTTAACAGTGGCTTTCTCTTTGCCACTTTCCCTGTACAGCTACAACTGAGAAGAAGTTGTTGTCTGCAAAGTCTTTCCAAACCTCACCTGCAGCAGCTTGTTACTCCTTTATAGTTCTCAGAGGTCTCTTGGTGGCCTCTCTCATTTGTTTTCTTCTCAGTGATCATTCCGTTTTTGTGGATGGACTGCTCTAGCAGGTTTACAGTTTTGCCGTATTCTTTTTATTTTTTGATGATTGATTTAACTTGACATTCAGTGACTTGGATATTTTCTTATGAGTTACTTGGAGTGTTGTGTCATCTTTATTGTGTGGGGTTAGACCACCATACTGACTCACCACAAGTTGAACCTTCCAGATAAAGTGCATTTTTATTACAATCAATTATAACCCCTGACAGGTGACCTCCACTGGACTAATGCTATGACTTCTTAGACCAACTGGCTGTACCAGTGACGATTTAGGGGTGTCGTATTGAATTTGTATGCAACCAATTATCTTGTTTTTATATTTGTAATTAATTTAGACCATTTTGCAGAGATCTGTTTTCACTTTGACATTAAAGAGTCTTTTTCTGTTAATCAGTGTCAAAAAAAACAAATTAAATTCTTTGGGATTCAATGTTGTGTAAAAATAAAATGTGAAAACTTCCAAGAGGTTGAATTCTTTTATAGACACTGTGAATTATATATCCTGTGTGCAAAGTTACAATACAACATTGGTGCATACATTATTTTCTACGGCTTTCTCTAACAGGTAGAGATAAATATTTTATGAGAATTTTGTCATTCTGTACACATTTTCATTTATGATTTACAGTTTTGATATATGTCAAATTTAAATATAAATGAATGAGGTGGTGGCAGAAGAGGAGCACAGCATTTCAGATTTAATAACCAGAAGGCAGGAATCAGCCCTTGACAAGGGTGTCTGTAAATTGCATGGTACACTCAAATTCACTCATATAGAACCAGGTTATATCTACCAATTTGAATACCCTGCATGCCTTTGGAATGGAAACTGGAGTATGAGATGACTAACAGACAGGCAAGATGGTAAAACGTGCAAACTCCACGTCCACAAAGACAGTGATTGGGCTGACATTTTGATCCTGGTCTCTCAAAACTGTGAGGTAGCAACGATAACCACTACACCTACGTGATATATATAAAAAAATGACTTTGTCATCATCCAGGCCAGTCTACATTTGTCTTGATTACACCATGGCTCTACTTTCTCTTCCTCCTCCTCGTCCTCCACTCTTCCTCTCCATCTAAACTGTGTTTTTTTTAATGACTTACACGTCTTTCTTTCTTCCTTGCACTTATTTTTATTGCTCTGGTGGAGGCTGTTAATCAAGTAGTGTGTATTGAATGGCTGTTCGCTCGGCAAGGTCAGAAGGTCTAGTACATTCATTTTTAAGTGTGTGTAAGGTGGGTTTCAGCAGTCTGGAATGTGTGATGTCATGAATAGAGATTTCACAACCCTGTTTCAAAAGCCTGTGGCACGTGTTGAAATGCAGCTTCAGTCAATGAGCATTTCATAAAAAGCGCTGCACCCTGTTTTGATGGGGTGAAGGAGTCACTGAGATCTTATTAAGATTATTTGGATTAATCTTGCTTATACATACTACATCTTCCTCCTCAATTCCAGCCCATAATGCAGCTTTTCTTTGTCTAATCAGGATGCAGACCAAACTACATGCCAGACAAATGGTTGCTTTTGATTCATATCACAAAATTGAAGGGGAAAGAAGTTTTCCCAAAATGTTTTAACCACAAGCAGTGTTACATGCAAGAGGATTGCTGAGGAGACTTCACTGGACCATTCATACAGCATTTGAAAGTTGAGGTGGCCTTTACTTGACCCTCTGTATTAATTTCTTTAACCAAGATAGACACAAGTATTGAGTTCCAACCTTAGGCCATCCTAGAGGAGTACAAAGGATCATCATTCTGAGAGTCCTCTCTGAATTTTGCCATTTGTACCATAATCAACCTACTTAAATTTGTGCTTAAAAAACTTTGGTCACTACGCTAAAGCATAAAAAAACACACTGTCACACATGCATTAGTATGGGCCTCCAAGCTTGTAAATCCTCCCCAATCCATAGGCTGGTGCTGTTATTTAAACCGGAAAATTAGAAACTGAAGGCCATGAGTCTGAAAGAGTTATGATATCACTTCTTCTTCTGCAGAAAGACCCGCTCTTTTCCAGTCCAGAGAATTTAATCTCCAGTCCTTCTAAGATTCTCTGCCTGAAAAGGATAATTCAAAATCAGAAACCACAATATCCCAATGAAGAACACAAAACTCACAGAACTCAAAGCAACGTCAAAGCACCACTGCCTGAGCTCCACATCTCTGGGCATTAAACACCCTACAGGAGAGCTCAGGAGTGGTAAAGTTAGTGTGGATTCACCTAGTGGGGTGCCACCAAAAGAAAACAAAGAGTAAACTTAGTGTTAAAAGAACACCAAAAAATAAACAAAACCAGCAGTAAGCAAAAAAAGACTAGGTCATGACATTACGTATGGAACAAGAGCTCTCTCTAGCGATCGCATTACAGCCATCCAAAATCTTCCTAGACCGGTCACAAAACAACAGGTTATGTCTGTTTTAGGTATTCTGGGCTACTGCAGACAGTGGGTTCTAAATTTTACTGAAAGAGCACAGCCGTTGCAACAATTGGCTAATACTCCTGGCATTCCCCTTTCTGGCCAGGTCCAATGGAATGAATTTGCTGAAAAGGCTCTCTGTGACCTCAAAGCTTCTCTTCTATCTGCGCCCGCGCTAGGTTTGCCTGATCATTCTCGTCCATTCACTTTGTTCGTGGACGAAAAGCAGGGATTTATGAATGCAGTACTGACGCAACAACATGGAGATAAACAAAGACCGGTGGCTTATTTTTCTAAAAAACTGGATCCAGTGGCCGCAGCACTTCCTCCGTGTCTCGTGCTGTGGCTGCAACAACAGAAGCTGTATTAGCAAGCACGGATGTAGTTCTCATGAGCCCCCTAACAGTTAAAGTGCCTCACGCTGTACATTCTATCCTAGTACAAGCCAAAACTTCACATCTCACTACTGCTAGGGCAATACACTATCAGAATGTACTTTGTACTTTGTCAAATGTTACAATTGAAAGATGCTCACTTTAAATCCAGCCACTCTTCTCCCAACTAACAACGAAGGAGAACCACATAATTGCCATGACGAAATAGCAAAGGTTGTAAAACCTAGAGTAGATCTACAGGAAACACCTTTAGAAACTGGAGAAATGATTTTTGTGGATGGATGTTCCTTGCGATTGAAAATGGAGCACCCTCAACTAGTTACGCAGTGGTCCAAGGGGACCGCCTGCTGGAAGCAAATCGAATTTCATCAAGCTTAAGTGCACAAGCAGCTGAACTCGTAGCACTCACTCGAGCATGTCAGCTGTCCGAAGGGAAGATCGTAACAATTTATACAGATTCCAGGTATGCTTTTGGAGTCTGCCATGATCATGGAGCATTATGGAAACTAAGGGGATTTAAGACCAGTACTGGCAAACCTATCCAACATCAGAAATTGATCGAATCCCTTTTAGAAGCTATAACCAAACCATCGAAGCTAGCAATTGTTAAATGTCAAGCTCACACAGGAAAACAGGATCCTGTTAGCAAAGGAATGAATTAGCTGACCACTTTGCTAAAAGGCTGCATATGATAACACACCAATTTCTTTATTCCAACAGAGAAATGACCAGGACCCTGATAATCAAATTATTTCTTTACAGAGTGCAGCCACGGATATCGAAAGGAGAAAATGGTCCAAAGAAGGGTCCCTCTCTGATGGAGTCTGGACTCATAAACACACTAACAAACCTTTCTCCCAAAAGCCTCATTCCCAGGAATGGCAAAAATCGCCCATGGCCTTGATCACGCAGGAAAAGATGCCATGGTTCGAGATGTTGAAAAACATTGGGAAGCTGTAGGTTTCTTTACATATGCGGAGCAATTTTGCAGACGCTGTGCAATATGTCAAAAGTTTAATGTGGGAAAAGGTACCCAGGTAAGTCCCGCCGTTACCCCTAATCCAATGGGTCCGTTTGAACACCTCCAAATGGATTTCATTGAACTAACCCCGTCTAAAGGGTACCGATATTGTCTTGTGATTGTCGATGTGTTCTCCCGATGGGTAGAGGCTTTCCCTTCTAAACACAACGATGCCAAAACAGTAGCTAAAGCACTAATTAAAGAGATTATTCCAAGATGGGGTATCCCTCAAAAGTTACAAACAGATAATGGCACTCATTTTGTGAACTCAGTTATAAATGAATTAACCACCTGGCTCCAAATTAATGTGCACCATTATTGTAAATACCATCCCCAAAGCGGAGGCATCGTAGAACGATGTAATGGCACTTTAAAAGCTAAACTCGCAAAAATTTGTGAACAAACTAATTTATCATGGCCAGATGCACTACCCTTAGCTTTAATGGGACTAAGGGGACGGACACACCGACAACTGGGATTATCGCCGTTTGAGATTCTGACCGGACGACCCATGCCTGTTGGCATGGTTGTAGGAAATGTGAATTTGCATACTGTGGACAATGATCTTCTCTCTAGTCTTGCAGGTTTGCGAACCTCGTTGAAGGAAATCCACCAGCAGGTTAATCAAGCCTGGAGGACCAGTTCCCTTTCCAAGGATTTACCAATTCCTTTGGGCACCTGGATCCTGGTTCGAGATACTCGGAGGAAACACTGGCATCAGCCTAGGTGGAGAGGACCATTCCAAATTCTTCTATCCACACCACACGCCGTGAAAGTTGAGGGACTGCCCTGCCTGGATTCACGCCCTCACATTGCAAGAGATGGCACCCTTGATTGCTGTGCTATTATGCTTTTCTTTTCCTTTGTCTACAGCCCTGGTCACCTTGACTTTCCCGTTGGGAATTACCACATCAGTGCAGTTTGATTTCTGCTCTATTATCAACTGTGGAAGCTGGTCGACAAGCCCAGTGGACCGGATCTGACAAATACGTGTGTATGAGGGGAAGTGACTGCGACAACTGGCAATGGGTTTTTGCTAACACTGGAACTGAGGACTGGGTTATCAACCTTTTGAGGCTCAAAAATACGGTTTTGAAAAATCGGTTTTCTATCATAAAAGGACATGCCTCTCATGAATGTGCTGACAACCATTGTAACCCCTTGATCATTACTTTGAAGAACCCCTCTTTGCATGACTCAGGTATTTATGTATTAGGGGGCATATGTATCTGGAACAGACCCATTAGGGAGATTTCTAATTAAGATTGACGATCCTGTTACTAACACCCCTCATTCTCTGGCACACACACCCATCACCCCAACTTTTGGTTCAGATTTTTCTCCTGTTAAGATTATGAATATTTCTACCCTTTCATCCACTTTTTCAATAGAAACTGGTTATGGAGATCAGAATAGATGGTTGCAGTGGGTTCTCTATTCAGCTAAGCAAGTTAATCGTTCTCATTGTTATGCGTGCGCTGCAGCCCGTCCCCATTTAGCTACAGTCCCTTTCCCATTATCTAACATTTCTGACCCCGTGGGGTTGCCCTGCCTTCTGTACTTATTCACTACTTCTAAGAAACCCCTCTCTGGTTCAAAGTGTTCTAATCTATCTATTCTTTTTTTCCCCCACCCGTCACATGGATACCCCTATGTTTCAAACTCACGAAGGAAATTATACATGTTTCAAATCTTATGGAACGACATGGGTAGGAGAATTACCATTTTCTTTCTGTTCTCAAACTTTTCAGGTTAACTTTTCTCTGAACACCGTTCTGTCTTCCTTTCTTCTCTCCCAAACCACTCCTAGATCAGATATTTGGTGGATGTGTCGTAGGTCCAAATTATTTGCCACCCTTCCCCCTAACTGGTCTGGTACCTGTGCTCCAATCCAATTAGTTATGCCTTTTAGACTTCTATCCTTATCCCCCTCTCACTCCCCATATTATTCCACACCTCCTTTTTATTTCCGACACACCCGCTCCCTTTTCCATACGCCTACTGATATCTCCTTACATGGCCCTGGAGTATACATAGATGCTATTGGAGTCCCTAGGGGTGTCCCAGACAGATTTAAAGCTAGGGATCAAGTCGCAGCTGGTTTTGAATCTATCATACCCCAAATTACTATTAATAAGAATGTAGACTGGATTAATTACCTTTATTATAACCAACAACGTTTCCTTAACTTCACCAAAGATGCTATTGAAGGCATACATGAACAGCTTGATCGTACTTCTCTGATGACTTGGCAAAATCGTCTAGCCCTGGACATGTTACTTGCCGAAAAGGGAGGTGTCTGTGCTATGTTTGGTGATGCTTGTTGTACATATATTCCAAATAATACCGCGCCAGATGGATCAATAACTCGTGCATTGGCAGGCCTCACTGCTCTCTCTAAAGAACTTTCCACTAATTCTGGCATTACAAATCCTTGGGATCAGTGGTTTACATCCTCCTTCGGATCCTGGGACAATGGATAAGATCTGTTTTTATTTCTTTGGTTGTGACATTTTGTCTCCTCCTCCTGGTTGGTTGTTGTATTATCCCTTTGTTTCGCAATATAATATCTAAGTACTTTACCGCCTCTATGGAAAGGGCATATATGCTACATGAGGAGCGCATGTCTCGTATAGCTTCTTCCACTTCCTATCCCCCTTCCCCTTCATCAACCATTTCAAAATAGAATTATATAGGCCCACATCATTTTTGTTCAAAAAGGGAGGAGTGTGGAAACAAAAAAAGATGTAATTGAACAAAATGTATGTGTGTATAGAAAATAGGACAGAGTGATGAAACTTGTTTGTGTTTGGCGTGCGTGACAAAAAGCATGTATACTTTCTAGAAGTTTCTTTTGATGATGTGTGTGACAAGAAAATATACCTTTAGGGTAATGACTTTACAAAAACTGGAAAAGTACAATGAGTCAGGATGCTATTTTTTACTTACATGGTCAACGATCAGGAGATTAGAAGGGTATAAAAGAACAAGGACATCTGCGCTCGAGGCAGATGAAGTGCGGTGTCCTAGGACTGTGTTTCTCTGACATTTTACCTTTGCCTGGTATGTATTAATAAAAGGTTTTGACTAATTTTAATTTTCTTCTCTGTCTTCAGTCACAAAAAGTGTCCACAGTGTAATACTGTTATGATAAAATTTTGAACTTAAAAAAATACTTTAGAAACCAATTGTATATAAAAGTACTACGGGTTAGAACTAGAATAGACACAATCTCAGGAATATACTGGCCAGCTAGCTTGGGGGAATACATGTAGGCTGAAGTGAAAGGCCTTAATGCAGGTTGGTATAGCCTGGAATGGAGGGGATAAGTACAAGAAGAAAGCATGGTCTAGAACAGGGGCTGAATTGACCTGAGCCGAGTCATACTTAACACTAGAATTACCAGAGACAACAAAAAAACTCGTAAATCCAGCCCATCTTAAATCCCTTTGCACCTCTACGTCAGCGTCTTTTGTCTTCTAAATGTGTCAATAAGACCAAGCAGCAAGCAGCTTGCTATACCATCCCCCCCACCACCTCAGAACAGGCAAGAAGTTCTCCAAGTTCCTGCCTTGATTGATTATCGGGGAGTGAGCTACCCAGAATTGTAAGGGGAAATAATTTGATGTGTGTTTTGTGTCTACAACAATCTATGTAAACACACTGTTAAAACAGAAACGTTTTTCATGTTTCAGTAATGAATAACAAAATGTAGACATGAACTGTATAATGTGTGAAGGCTGATGGTCAATATCAAATAGACACTTTCACAAAAGGTGCAAGTACAATACGACAACTTCTGTGGTCCAGCGGTAAGATCTGCTTACTTATAATCCAGAGGTCGTGAGTTCAAAACCAGGTCCCTGGCAAATTTACCGTTTAGAGACACAAAACACACATCAAATTATTTCCCCTTACAATTCTGGGTATGTCACTCCCAGATAATCAATCAAGGCAGGAACTGGGAGAACTTCTTGCCTGTTTTGAGGCGGTGGAGGGATGGTATAGCAGGCTGCTTGCTGCTATGGCTTATCCACACATTTAGAAGACAAAAGACGCTGATGGAGAGGTGCGAAGGGATTTAAGGTGGGCGGGAATTATGAGTTTTTTCATAGGCTTTGGTAATTCTAGTGTTTAAAAGGAGTGGAATGAAGCAAAGGAATCGGCCTGCACTATGAGATCCCATTAGTCCGGGAGACACATCAAGGAAGCTGGACCGGCATAAAGGCAAGGGAAACAAAGGAACTCGCTCTCTCTCTTTCCTCTCTCTGCCATTTTCCATCTAAGGAGGAGGCAAGGCCATTGCTCTCTGCATTTTAGAGGCCAGGCAGGATCAAAGACCAAGCTGGACCAGAGACCACTCACATACCAAGACAAAGAGTCACATGGTAGTAAGCATATGGACACAAGATGAACAGCAACTTAGGTTGAAATGGTATTTTTTCCACACTCGTTTTACATTTTGGGCTTAATTAGAAATCTTAAGTTAATTTATGTATGAATTAAAGTGTAATTTTCACCCTTCCATGTTTTACTGCTTTACTTTTTTGCCTGAAGTCATAGATATAAATAGTAGTGTAATATATGAAGGGCTATAGCAGAAACGTGAGGGCATGGGCAGGTCTGCATAATGAAGAGTATAAGAGGGATGTGCAGAGCTGTAATAACTACAGGGGGATAAAAGTGATGAGCCATAGCATGAAGTTATGGGAAAGAGTAGTGGAAGCTCGGTCAAGAAGGAAGGTGATGATTAATGAGCAGCAGTATGGTTTCATGCCAAGAAAGAGCACCACAGATGCTCTGAGGATGTGGATGGAGAAGTATACAGAAGGCCAGAAGGAGTTACATTGTGTCTTTTGTGGACCTGGAGAAATTAAATGAAAGGGTGCCTCGAGAGGAGTTGTAGTATTGTATGAGGAAGTCGAGAGTGGCAGAGAAGTACTTAAGATTTGAAAAGGATATGTACAAAGGAAGTATGATAGTGGTAAGGTCTGCGGTAAGACTGATGGATGCATTCCGGGTAGAGTATAGATTACATCAGGGATTGGCTATGAGCCCTTTCTTATTTGCAATGGTAATGGACAGGCTGACAGACAACACTAGACAGGAGTCCTTGTGTACTATGATGTTTGCTGATGACACTGTGATCTATAGTGACAGTAGGGAGCAGGTTGAGAAGACCCCGAAGAGATATGCTCTAGAATAGAGAGAAATTAAGGTCAGTAGCAACAAGACTGAATACATGGTGTGGGAATGAGAGGGAGGTCAGAGGAATGGTAAAGGGTAGAGTTGGTGAAGGTGAATGAGTTTAAATTATTGGTATCCACATTACAGAGTAATGGGGATTGTGGAAGAGAAGTGAAAAAAGAGAATGCAGGCAGGGTGGAATGGGTGGAGAAGAGTGTCAGGAGTAATTTGTGACAGACGGGATCAGCAAGAGTGAAAGGGAAGGTCTACAGGACAGTAGTGAAACCAGCTATGTTATTTGGGTTGTAGACAGTCCTAGCCTACACTGACCAAAAAACAGGAGACAGAGCTGGAGGAGGAAGATTTAAAGATGTTAAGATTTGCTTTGGGTGTGACAGGGATGGACAGGATTAGGAAATGAGTACAATTAGAGGATCAGATCAGGTTGGAAGGTTGGGAGACAAAGTCAGAGAAGCGAGATTGTGTTGGTTTGGATATGTACAAAGGAGAGATGCTGGGTAAAGAAATGCTAAGGACAGAGCTACCAGGCACAAGGAAAAGAGGAAGGTCTAAGAGAAGGTTTATGGATGTGGTGAGAGAGGACATGGCGGTGATGGGTGTAACGGAGCAACATGCAGATGACAGGAAGATACGGAAAAAGATGCTCCACTGTGGCAACCCCTAACGAGAGCAGCTGAAAGAAGACAAAGAAGATGAAGGGATGTGAATCTAAAAATGAAAAGGAAATCACATGGGAAGAGTAGCACTGCTTTAATGCGGGGTACAGCCAGTTTTCAAAACCGAGCAGAGATCTTGCGTATGCAATGGCTTGAGCTGGAGTGAGAATGTGCGTGGCTTTACACCAAGTTTAGTTTTTATACATTCCCCAATATGCGAGATGTGGGCACTTATCCATTTAGATTTCCACAGAGCATTCTGGAAACTGAAATCCCCAAATATACTCTGTTGGGATCTGTGGGGTACCACCAGGGGGTGCTGCATGGGTTTACAATCCCAGCTTTGTGGGATTTCCTCTTGACCTGGAAGTGCTTCCATCGGATCATGTCCCTAACACCAGAAGAAGTCCCAGGTCTGAGATAAAAGGAGCTGCTTTGCCTCACCTCGAAGAGTCAGAGTTTTGAGGCAGCAGGTGACACTCATCACTACTTGTGTGTTTTGGCTGGTGGCTTAATTGGAAAAATATTAGCTACAAATAAAAACTTATTATTTGAACCTGGAATTGTGTTGGGTGACATTGTGTCTGTGGTTGGTGCTCAGTGATGCCCCTATTGGTTACAATATGTACAATATGTACAACTTTTATGTCACAGAAAGAGTCATACAGTGGGATGAAGACGCAATTTACAGCTTTGCTAAAGCCGGCCCTTGGAAGCATTAATCACCGCAAATCACTAAGTAGTGATGACTGAGAAAAATGTCTATTTTTAAACACAAAAGTAGTAAATCCTGAGCAAATCATAACAGTTCAGCAAATGATGGTGTGAGATACTCTTTGAAGTCTTTTTAATGCTAAGATTGTCACAAATTTCTTCCTCTTCACCTTAAAATGCAGCACTGCCTGGATGTACTGTAGATAACAATGATCCATGAAAAGTAAGAGCTGAAGAGAGGTCTTATGTTCCTGGCAATGCTGTCTCCTGCTTGAGGGTGTCTGTGTGTCTCCATTAGTTTGTAACCACATTGGTTTTTGTGTTTTATGAGAATGCGTGTGGGTATTTGTCCAGACGTACATTAAATGTCAGTAGCAGGTAAGACCGTACAGTCAGCACAGCTTGTGACATTCCCAGCACAACCCCAGCAATGTATTAGTATTAATGCAAAAACGTTGCGAAATTAGTGAAATTATATAAAAACCCTATCCTTCAACTTGGGAGTCATTCTTGTGCTTTACATTTATATAAACTACATATTGTAATGGATGGCACACATGGGCTGGTATCCCGGCCAGAGCTGAACTGGGACCTTTGCCCAGTCGGGAGGCCAGTGCAATGGAAGGACCAGGAGAGACGTTACCTGGTGAATATTCTCTTCCCCAATATGTTATATGGTGGCATCAACCCATTTAGATACCTACAGAAATTTCTGCGACTTGGAGTCCCTGAGTATAGCCCTGTTGAGATTCCATGGTGCCGCCAGGGATTGCTGTAGGGGTTTACAATCCCAGCTTCGTGGGACTTCCACTTGACCCAGCAGAGCTTCTAACAGACTACGGCCTAGCTCCAGAAGTACTCCTGAGTCTGAGATAACTTATAAACATAGCTTAGATTTCCAGCTATGGGATACACCCCTAGGTGATCCTAAACATTAGTTTTTAAAGAGGTAGACTATCCAACAGCTACCTGCTTAATCTTTGATTGGTGTCTTTCTGTGCAGACTTGAACAAATGGAGGTCAAAACAGAGGTCATTGTGTTTTGTGTTATTGGGACTGATTATTATTATTATTATTTGAAGATGTTTGGAATAGAGGCTACAGCTAGTATTGCTAGAACTGTACATAGACGTGAATCTAACATTTTTTTGAATTCCAGAATGATGCCCATTGACTCAATAGCCAGTGGTAAGTGTGACAAGATAATAATCAAATCTTTTTGAACAAATCATAATAGTGAACTGAACACAAAGAAAGAAAGAAAGAAAGAAAGAAAGAAAGAAAGAAAGAAAGAAAGAAAGAAAGAAAGAAAGAAAGAAAGAAAGAAAGAAAGAAAGAAACTTCCTTGAACCTATGTTGCTTTATCTCTACCCAATTGCTAGTCCAAAAATTACCCCATAGTGCTAGTGGAAATTAATGGAAAAAGTCACATACTTTAGCTTATTTTTTATTATGTTCTTTAGTGTTTAGATGTTAGGGTTAGGGTTAGCTTGTACTGATTTGCAAAAAAATATAATTTCATGTGTTCATGGGAGATAACAAAGTTCATGTGGGAAATACTGTTTATGGTGACCAGTGGTGGACAATAGCAAATGATATCAAAACATCCATTAAAAAAATCTCATGTTACTTGTGTCACATAAGCTGCATGTCAAGTCTTTCAGATTTGTGCTCACAATGTCCCCAACACAGGTACTTTTTATTAAAATATTGCTAAATAAGCCAGATCCACAAAACACTCTCATGCGCAAAAATGGAATACCCTCAGATCTGATTGAGCATTTGAATTGTAGTCCTGCCTCCCGTCATTACATTTATATTCAGTGTGGTGAGGCACACCTGGAGTACCTTGCAATTATTTAGCAGCATTCTGTGAAACTGCACAGGTGAATTGATATTCTGCTTGTTGAAGCATCTCAGATATGCAAAAGTTTGAGGAATATTCTCTTCCTTTTAGTGTTTTGTTCACGTTTCCCTTTAACTTTTATGTACACTTTTTGTTGATATCATGTCAAGAGCAATGGCAGCCAATGAATAAGCTAGGCTGGACTCCTAACCATTGAATGAGATATACATCATGACTGTAACTGCCAGATCAGAAATTTCCTTTCTTTTTATTCATTCTGGTATGTGTTCAGACCGTAGTGTGTGTGCGTGTAAAATTGTAAGGTAATAATTTAAAAATATAACAAAAAATAACATATATTTATCGATATAACAATTTAAAGGATACATCACAGGATCACATTTGTCTCACACAAGAAAGAAAGAAAGAAAGAAAGAAAGAAAGAAAGAAAGAAAGAAAGAAAGAAAGAAAGAAAGAAAGAAAGAAAGAAAGAAAGAACTGAATTTTCCATTTCAAATATTGTTTCTGATCGAGTCAACAGTTTATTATGTGATTAGTATCTATATTTTTCAAATGACATAAATAATTTTAAGATTTTAGTTAATGAAATAACAAAATAGGATGACATGCTGTTGCAGTGGTTTGCCTCAATGAGTGCCTCAGTGTCAGTGCTGCTTTACTAATTCAGCAGCCTGGGGTTAAATCCTGCAGCAAGTCATTTTTTGTGTGATGTTTGCATGTCCTCCCTGTGTCCCCATAGGTTTTCCTCTTACATTTCCTGGCATGCATAGGTTTGGACTAATTGGTGGTTCTGTTTTGACGCTGTGTAGGTCTGGGCCCGGTGATGGACTGGTGTCCTGTTGAAGGCTGATTCTTGCCTTTTAGTCAGAAACCCTAAATTTGAAAAAGCAGCTTAGAGACTATTAAGATTTGAAACAGAGTAAAACAACAAGATTGTTCATGTGTAAAATATTATATTTTTTAAGTGCACTTTTCAAATTATGTTAAATAAAAATGTAGGCTGCATAATATACACAATTATATATGTTATCCCTCCATTTACTCTATATAAATCCATCAAATGCACTTCAGGGTCATGGAGACCAGAGCCTATCCTGACAGTGCTGGGCACTAGGTGATAAGCAATCCAAGAATTGTCCAGATAAATTATATTTCAACTAGGGGGGCTTACCCCCTGCTCTTTCGCTCGCCAGCCACTTCGCGTCTCTGCCGTTCATGTTGTGAAGTGGGGAGCTGAACGCACCCCAAGGAGATGCAGTCGCTCCTCCAAACCCCCCCTCTTAAACGGTGATACAACAGGAAACAAATACAGTTTTTTTTCTTACCTCCTCTTTGCTCGATCAGCTGCTGGCTTGTTGATGCTGCTGCTGCCACTATGCCGTGTGGTCTGCATCTCGCGCTGTGCTTTGAACATTTAAAAGCCGCTGTCCTACTCTTTGTCTTTTATTTCCGGCCCTGGCTGTGGTTAAATCTCTTGGCACAAAGTCTCATCTTGAGGGACAAGAGTTCTTGATATTTTTGTTATAATTTTTAAAAACAGAATATGAATCTGAAAATCTAACAACATCACATTAAAGTTCGATAAATTCTGAAAAGAATGATACCAAATATACTGTATATATGTACGTTTTAAAATAAGCCCAATTTAAAGCGTGACAAAAAACGTGACATAAAAATGTCACTTAAAATCGTTGCACTTTTAAGCCTAGGATTTTATATATAGACAGTAGATAAATGCAAACATTCTATGATACAATCAAATAAATAATTATAGGGTAGTCATTTTGCACTGTGTCAGTGGGGTGTTTGTGTCTCTTCAGTTTTTTTTGTCCGGCACCTTCTTACTCAACAGTACAAGAGAAGCCCCACATATGATATACCAATCGACTCACCTTGTTGTCAAGTTATGCAAGACATCGACCTTTCTGGGGCTCCTCCCTATTTCTGGCCCATAAGACCCATAAAAACCTTATTTTTAGGCCATTTTTGTGCAGGAGATGACTCCCTTATGATAAAGAGTAAAGCAATAGGTGTTTCCAGCAAAAATGATCAGAAGGATTTCAAGTTGTGCAGGCCACATCAAGCAGCACCCTGCGCCCACCCCGTAACTGTATATGAGGGGTCAAAATTAGTTAATTTCACAACACTTTGGAAAAATTGGAATTGGTACTATAGGTATGTGTTTTATAGGTTTGAGTGTCATTTTATATTATTTCAAGGTTGCTGATCATGAATACAATAATATTTTTGATATTTGATTCTTTATGTGTGGTCCTAGCCATGTAAGAACTATTTCCAGAAGGTTGAAAATGACAAATTTCAAACATAAGCTTGTCATTTTAGACTATTTCAAGCTCAGTGATTACAACTATGATGTTATTTTTGAATTTTGATCTTTTACTTGAGAGCTTGCCCTCTATGGGCATTCTACAAGAGGGTTAAAATGACAAATTGAGAATATTTAGACTTTAAACATTTAATTTGATGTACGCATCTTAATGTTTGAAATGTCTGACACAACTAATCAAGCTTATTATGTATTTGTACCTCCTGAAGTGAATTATTACATTTCATTATGAACACTGTGAATTAGGGGTGGCTTACGCTAATTTTAATTAATTAAAATTTTTTTAAAGGACTGAATAGGAAAAACATTCAACTGAATACTCAGTGACTCAGTAGGTGTAATGTTCCTTCTCTCATGTCACTGTTACAAATTTTCACTGAAAATATAATATGTAAACAAATTGGCTGACCTGTCACTCATGGTGACAATTCCACAAACCACATGAAAATGCAAATACTCAGAGCAATAAGAGTCAGAAATTGAATGATAGTTCCAGGATTTTTCAATTACAAGGAAAAAAAAGGCATATGCTATAATGGCAGTACATTGCTTTATCTTACTTTGCTGAAAGAATCCTTATCCACATATTACCAGGAAATAATGTCCTGTTATATTTTATGTTGGAAAAAAAATCCTAATTTGCTTATGAGGTGTTGTCCTTAGTTTTATTAGTATTTGGCCGAAAGCTATTATTGATTTCCTTATTTAAGAGTGCCTTAATGTCTAGGCATGATTGCCTTATAGTAAATCTTCTGATTTCTTCCTCTTCATTGGGGTTGCATACTGACACACATGGGGAGAATGTATTTTGAAGAGATGACCAGAAGGTGAAACATTTTCCAAAATATATTGTGGGATATGGCCAGCCTGTCATCCCGGCCAATAACCCCAGGCCGCCAGACGGAGCTCTCCCTGCGGCATGGAAGTGTCCCGAACACCAGCAGGGAATCTTGGACGATGGAGTTTTCCTTTACAGCCCTGCTGGATACCACAGGGGCCAACAGATGACTCTGCAGGGAGGCCCAGTGAGTTGTTTGTGCCCTATAACCCGGAAGTACGTCGTAGGCAAGGCGACAAAGGAAATGATGTGCTTCCGGGGATGAAGAAAAGGACTTTTTTATCTGACCCGGAAGTGATAAGGAATCACATGGACTGTAGGGTTGGAACCACTTCTGGGTCAGGGAATATAAAAGGATGATGGGAAATCCCAGACGCTGAGCTGAGCTGGGTGGAAGGGTGGCAACGTGTCTGGGAGTGGAGGATTGTATTGATTGTTTGTTTGATTATTGATTTATTGGAGTATAGTGGAGTGGAGGGTGCTTTGTGCACTTATTATTATAATAAATATTCATTTTTTGACTTTTATCTGGTGTCTGACGTCTGGTCTGAGGGTTCAAGGGGTCACGGGGACCCTTTAATCTGTCACAATATGCACTGATCAAAGCCAAAAATCAAACCACATTTTCACCAAACCAGCAACAATAACCCAGAAATCAGAGGTAAAAAACATTGCCAAAATGTTGCAAGCCTGACAGTGTGAAAAAGAAAGGAGAGCACTAAGTCTTTTAGGGAAGTATGTCCAAACTTGGATGAAAACATTGCATTAAAATTGTCAGGTGTTGTGACCTCCGTGTCCATGCCTTTGGCCACCGGAAGGCCAAAACTCAGTGAAAATGACATCAGAAACAGTATAACATACTTTTAATAAAGTAAGATAAACATTTTATACTGGGGGGAGGGTCATTTGTCATATTTTCCATGTGACAAAAAAGATAGCAGTCTTGAACCTGTGCAGAGGAGAGTACCCTTGGTGGTATTACATGTGTTTATGTATTTTTTTTGTTATTTGTTTTATATTTATGTATTTTCTGTTATGTTTTGTGGCCTCCAAGGGGCACTCCAGCTCCCCAACACCCGACATAGATAGACACAAGGCAGGCTTTTATTATGGAAAACGCTTCCCAGAATCGTTTCCCACAGCACAGTACAAGCACAAAGCATAGCAATATTTCTCTTTTACTCTGCTGTTGCTTTCTTCTATTTTTTTCTCTCCTCCATCTCCTCTTTCCTCCAGCAAGCTTCGTCTTCTTCCCCCTGACTCTGGCTACTGGAATTGTGGCAGCGGGCTTCTTTTATGTGACACCAGGGAGTACTTTTGGTGGACCATTAGTGTGTTCCGAAAGCACTTCCAGGAGAGGTGAAAGCCAACAAAGTGGGGCTCCCCAGTCCCTACAGTGACCCCTGGTGTTGCCTGCGGAACCCAAAAGGGCTGAGTAGCAGGACACCATCTCCCATGAAACTCTGAGGGAACCCATGGTGCTTCCATCTAGCATTCTGAGGGAGATATAATGCCCTATGCATGCTCTTTCTCCCACTACTTCCAGTACACAGATGTCCTGGCCAGGTAAGTGTGCCGGCCATTTGCCACAGTATATAATTATGTACTTTCTCTATAAATGTGAGTATATCACATGTTTGTTTGTGGGGTGGAACTCAAAAAGGTGGAGACATCTGCCCGTCTCCATTTAAGAACTGCTCAGAGCTGTGAGGAGACAGGCAGTTCAGGTGGGAATCATTTATTATTGTGAACTCTGTTGGAGTTAAAGTGAGTACTGTGTTTCTTATCTGAGATTGTGTTTTTTTTAATTATTGTGCTCTATTAGTTTCTGTTACTGGTAACTAGTTTGCCTTTGGATTGCCTTTTAATGAGTCCTTCTTGGCTCTTTTCTACTGTCATCAACTTTTCTTTATGTTTTGGACTCTTAAAATAAACCCATTCATTTATAAAGATTCCTCGCATACCCATCTGTGTATAAGCTGGGGTTTATGGTTACCCTCCTCTTGTGAGGCTTTTGTTGTAAATTTTGAAAGCTGTATAGTTATTTTCCAGTTTCATGTTTTTGGACTTGCAAAACCTGAGACAGGCCAATGGAGCTTGAATTAATCCCTTTGATGTGAAATCTCAAAAGAGGCTTGGCCTGGCCAGTGAAGCCTTGGAGCATTTTTGAGGCTTCGCACCCTTTATGTGTTTATGGTGGATCCAACTCATAACAGGTGCATCCCAGCACATCAGTACATGTCCCGCTGTGGCAAGTTGAGGGAACTAAACCTGTTTATTCTTAGAGGAGAGTGCATGGGAACCAAACATGACTAAGCTTTTGAATACAGAACCCCCAAACTCCAATGAATTGGTCCAGTAACAGCTTATGGTCAACATTGCAAAGTGCACTGTGAAATAAGTAAAACTTAAGATTAAAAGTTAAAGAAAATCATTAGAAGTTAAGCCTCATAATTGTGCATATCTGAGATGCTTCACTCTGTCCAGTTTCACAGGCTGCCACTAAATAAAACTGAGGTGCTCCAGTTGTGGATATACACTAAATATAAATGTAATGAAAGGAGGTTCGTTTACAACTCAGATCCTCGTCAGTGTTTGATGACTTGACATGCAGATTATGTGACATAAGTAACATGAGATTTTTTCATGAACATTTTTGATATCATTTACTATTGTCCACCAGAGATGCCTATTCTTTTATAAACTTTATCTTCGTTATGAATAAAATTATGAGATTAAAAATGTTTTCTTTGCCATTACTACAAACCACATGGGTAAGTAACATATAAAGAAAATATTAGTTTTGGGTTGAGTATTCCTTTAAACTGTGTAAGCTGAGCTGCTATAGTTTTCCAAATTCAAATAAAGGATATTAAACAGTGGAAAAGTAGTGTGTAAGCTACTTCAGTGGAAATTCCACTGTAAAATAATTTAATTGATAGTGGATAGTGTTATTTTATATCTCTTATTGTTCTTGTATACAGTACAGGTGTGGACTTATGACGGAAGAAGTTAATTTTACTAGTAACTTGGTGTCTGTCTTCTTCATATACTGCAGTTGCCCACAATAATTTGTGGCAATGCTGGCTTGCATCAGACCTCAGTTCTCATGGGCCTCAGTCCTGTATCACAGGCAAACTATATGTAGGCAGAGACCCACAAAATGGGCCAGCTAAATTTAGACCGAGACCCTGCTTAAACTGAAACCCAAGTCTTTGAATCTACATGACCATCTCTATACTTCAAATAAAAGTGTACCTTGATCCAGCCCAGTTCTCAGAGTGAGGAACGGCCAGGATTATTAACCCTCTTAAATAGAAGAATAGGGGGAGAAGACTTATGAAGGGTGCTATCTCCTCCAAGCTGCAATCTGGCAGCACCCTTGGGGTGCAATGGCATCTTGGACTCCCACAGGGCTGTGTTTGGTTCAGGGGGTGCTGCGTTAGCTACAGAACCCTCTTTTGCCGGACTTACGCCACACCTGGGAGGACATCTGGCTCTTGCTAACAATGAGCCACCTGGAGTATTCCCAGGTTCACCATAAAAGGAGCCGCCCACCTTCATTCCAGGAGCCAGAGACGGGAGGAGGAGGAGGACAGAGCATGCAAGGAGGAGTGGAGGTGGAAAAAACAAGAGAAGGGTTGCTGTGTGCTGTATTGGGCTTGGGACTGTGCTTGGTGCTGTGGGGAATGATTATTTGGAAGCGTTTCCCCACAAAGAACAGAAACAAAAGTCTTCTTTTCTGCAACACTTGTGTCAATGTCTGGTGTGTTTGGGTGTTTGGGGAGCTGTATGCTATCACAGATGGGACTTTCTGGCCGCCTGCCTTTTTGAAAAAATTTTCTTGTGGCCAACACTGACACACAGCACAACAGCACACACAAAGCACACTGACAGAACAAAGCCTGTCTCACTGTAATGGGAAGAAAAGGAAGCAGGCGGTCCATGAAGACAGCGAAGAGCCAAGTTCACGATGTCACTATCGCTGAGGGAGCTGACGTGGGGAGTTACCTGGCCCACTGTGAAGAAAAGAAACCCTGGGAGCAGAGACCAAGCCAAGGTAGGGCAGGGCAGAACCCAAGGGCAAAATGCCATGAGACTCCTTTATCTTGTTTGTCAGGTCTCACACCTATTAGATGCGGAATTCCCATGCATCTGTCCGTGGCCACTTTACATTCTTGAGGGTGAAGCTGCTGAGCGAGGTGGATCTTGCCCCACTCTTTTATGTAGAAGGCCCTGAGACTGACCCAGAAGGAATAGAAGACCCAAGTAGTAAAAGGCCTTTATACTGCCTGCCTCCCAATCCGAGTAACTTTCAAGCTGCTAAGGAAGGGATGCTTCAAATTACCTGGTGTATCTACAGGTTTGGATTTCCAGACTCATTTAGTAGTCAGTTGATTATGAGTGTCTTGACATCTCATAGATCCCATCCTTGATAGCCCAAATTTTCTCATCTGTGTCACACTAAATAGACCCAGAGACCAGAATTCATCTCTCTAAACTAAATACCACATGTTGGTTTTATCTCCCAACAATGTGAGTTAAGGCACAAGAAGAGATATGTTACTGTTAATAAAACAGAGAGCACTGTGACCTAACTGCTACTGTGACCAGTTTCAGTGTTGCCGCAAGCTTGGCATTTTTTCTAGCACAAACTCGGCAGCAGGGCTGTCAATGTCTTTTTGGTTCACACCTTCCTCTATATAAGAATAATTTAATGAAGGATTCAGATGTTCAATGGAACTGGCAAAACTGGAGGTGATTATTAGGCAGAGAGCAAAAAAGCCCTTGAGTTGGGCTGAGGCGTTATGGGATCAAGCAAATGCTGAATTGTAGATCTCAAGTTGTCCTTCAAGCTGTAATCAGCGTGACAGGACTTGAATGCAGAAGCAACCTGCTGCACTTCAAAGTGGAGAAAGGGACTGGGGAAGGAATCGGACTGGTGTTTAATCAGTGAACACTTACAAATTCCTACAATATCATGGCAATAAAACATTACAGGAAGAAAAAAATGACTTGAAGATTGACTCTAAGACACTTACATATAGACAGGCAGAGAAATGAGTGACCAAATGGACCCAGATATGAAGCCAATGTCTAAATTCAGAATCTATTAGCTGCCCTAATTCGGGGTATGCATAAGAAATGTAATAATCTACTTCATGAAGTAAATATATTATACTAAACAAGAATAGCTGCATCAGATATTTCATATATTAAAATGTGTGCTTCAATTTAATTGTCTAATACATTCGATTATAATAGAAATTGATCATTGCTGGCCCTCTGTTAGAAGTCCATGGAGGACTAGATATCCAATAAAGGAGCAAAAATCAAAAGTAACATCACATTCATAATCACTGGCCTTCATATTTTCTAATATGATACCCCACATGCCTATCTTAGAAATGTGTCCTTTTTAACCTTCTGGGAGTGTCTGTTAGAGGGCTCAGACCACTGGTAAAGAATTGAATGTCAAAAACAACATCATATTTGGGATCAGCAGCCTCAAAATGGCATAAAAGCCACTCCACATACCTGTATTACCGATCACAATTTTTCTCAAAGTTCCATTAAAAGGAGTAACTTTCACCTTTTGTGTGTCATTAGGTGGTGAACCCCTGTGGTTTGTTGACATGGCATATACAACTTCAGGTCATTCTCAATGTTTTTTGCAAAAGACACTGTGAAATGAATAGCCTTGACACATGCAAAAAGGTTTAGGGCAGCCACCCATATATTGTCCTTGGCTGTGAAAGGGTTTTTGTACAGCACTCATGTGCACTGTTTTGAGTTCTCCACTGAACTGACTGGTGGAGGAAAGATGGCGGCTTAATGAGCTAAAAGGTGGAAGTGATGTCATTTGGTCGGAACCGGAAGTGACACCAGTCTGGGGCCCGGAACTGGAAGTAGCTTCAGTCTGTGGGCTGGAACCAGAAGTGTCATTGAATCAGTCAGGTTTTCCCATATTTGGCCTGTAGGGATAACAGAGGTAGGTTTAATGCACCACGCCACCCCCTAGCCTGGCAGGTAATTACCTCCACTTGGTCCACTCAGCTCACTCCTAGTCGCACGTGTGTGACAACACCTATTGGTTTACTTTTTATAATAAGAGTGCAATTTCTTGCACCAAATATGGTCAAAAATGGCCTGAATATAAGGTTTTTTTGTGTCTAAAGAGTAACAAATAGGCGGGGAACCCTGAAATGTGTGACATTTTGTATAACCAGACAAGTCAAGTGGTATATCATATGTGATGGTTTTCTCCCAGTGAGACGCAGAGTGCTCCACAAAGAAAAATCGGAAGTGGTCTCCTTAGATTTTCTCGTATACTCAGATATGGGGATGGATATTTGAGGAGTAAACCGCAAAACACTGATTATTTTTTTATATTATGTATATTAATGAGGGCGGCACGGTGGCGCAGTGGGTAGCGCTGCTGCCTCGAAGTTGGGAGACCTGGGGACCCGGGTTCGCTTCCCGGGTTCTCCCTGCGTGGAGTTTGCATGTTCTCCCCGTGTCTGCGTGGGTTTCCTCCGGGCGCTCCGGTTTCCTCCCACAGTCCAAAGACATGCAGGTTAGGTGGGTGGGGTGATTCTAAATTGGCCCTAGTGTGTGCTGGGTGTGTTTGTGTGTGTCCTGCGGTGGGTTGGCACCCTGCCCGGGATTGGTTCCTGCCTTGTGCCCTGTGTTGGCTGGGATTGGCTCCTGCAGACCCCCGTGACTCTGTGTTCAGATTCAGCGGGTTGGAAAATGGATGGATGGATGGATATTAATGAACCATGAACAAGAAGTCAAATCAAATTAATAATATTTTGAACAATTATTATAAAAGTAAAGTTGAATAAATCGGACTTCCAGTTAGCGGAAATAGCTCAAAAGTTGATAGAAATCTACGTTTTGTACGTAATGCTTGTGTGCAAAATTTGGTTGATCTAAGTGAAAGCATACTTAGGTTATTGTGTTTACATACACACACACACATTACAAACATGGTATTTTTGGACTGAGAGAGGTCTTAAAACGTCGAAGTTCGTTAAAATCTCAAGGTTGAATTTTGGGACGATTACAATTCTTTCCCTATATTTCATATATGAGAAAGTAAAAAATAATTAAATAAATAAATACAATTTTACATAATATAGATGAACAAGTAAGTAATGGCAGAGTCCCTAGATATGGAATAATTAGATATGGAATTATCTGTAATGCTTATAACAATGAGTTCGATGTGTACATGCCATGAAGGAATGACAGAAGAAACGGGCATTCTGGGAGAAGTTCATTCCCTCATACAACAGGTGGCAGTGATCTTCATGGCTAAACCCATTTAGGATACCTGCAGAATGACATGGGAGCAGGTGTCTGGAAACGCATCCCTGTCAGGGTCCTTGGGTAGCACCAGAGAGAGGACTGCCCTGGTTTTGTACTCTGGACGGCTTGGGTCTAATCCTGGAAGGAGTTCCTGAACCAGATTTAAAAGAAAGCCCACAGCCTCAATTATTTGAGTCAGAGTCTGGAAGCATCAGGCAACACTCAACTGGAGGCAGGAGAGTTTGTATTTGTGTATTGTGGCTGGTGTTTGTGTAAAAAAGTGTATTGGGAGCAAATAAAAAGTTTTAATTTGAACTTGGAATTGTGTTGGACATTACTGTGTCTGTGGTTTGGGGATCAGTGCAGCCCCCTTGTAATTGCAGATGTTATGGTAAGATCCAGGGAGGACAGAGAAATAAAAACTCCAGCTGGTGAGTGGCTGGAGAAAATAAATCTGCAGGGGGTCCCAGGCCAAACATTTGCTCATCCCCCATTGAGCATTCAATAAAACATAAATGTGCTGAAGTAGTTCATTTCTGTTATGATACACTAAACGTACTATCCAACTAAGATGGGATGAAGTCTAAGTAATGAATGTAGACTTCAGGAGTAATGTCTGAAACATTCCACTTGCTATGTCTTTGTTATAAACCATTTGGTACAGGATTTGTAAAAGCAGTGCTAATGTTTGTGATGCACCATCTGTTGGATAGTAGAGACATAGCAACCAGACAGACACACCCACAAATACATGTACTTTTTTAAGGTAGACTGTAGTGTAATACAGGGGAGTACAAAATAACATGTGAGTTCAGAGTGCTCTGATCATATGGCAGTGGTGAAAAAAGTCACCACATAAAACTGGAAAAGAAAACAGATATTCACACATACAACCACATTCATGTACACCTGGTCAATGTCAAATTAACAATTAACTAAACACAGGTGTGTTCAGAATCTACCTGGAAGTACCTGGGAAAACCCAAACACAAACTCCATGAAACAATGACAATGCTGGGGCCTGAACCCATGATACCTGATCTGTGAAGAAACAGATGTCACCACTCTTGTAGTATGTGACGGAAACCAAGCCAAAGTTAGTCTGTTACAAAAATCATTGCCTTAAAATCAGGCATAGTTACCAAGGCCTAAATACAGCCAGATACAGAAATGAGTGGCCTGAGCAAGCCGTACATAAAAACTATTGTTTTAGTGCATACCCAGAAACCAGTGCCTAAAGATCATTATTTATTCACAAATGCTTTTTGTGGGTACTTATGTAAAAACCTGCATAATTTTCAAACTCAGACATTTATACTGATTGGTATGTGTCAGACATTAACAAAAAAAGTTGATTCAGAAGATCCAGTTAACGATAGGAAAATATATTTAGTATGCACCACAGGTAAATTAATGGAAGCAGATATTAAATAAAAAATTGTGCAACACCTTCTGATGTGTCATGTCATTGATCAGGGATATTAACATTTTTTAATTTAGTTTAGTTCCTTCCTGACATATTAAATGTGGAGTAGGGACTGACATATTAGTGTGCATATGCAGTCTGTTTAAACTGTCCATTGCCAAGTTGAGGAGCAATAATGGATGAGTTTCAGCTGCGGCGGTAGTAGGCAGGCAATGTATATATACATAATGAGGGTTAAGTGCAAAGGAAAAGGCATGATTTGGTAGGAAAGTCGGGAGTGGATGGAAAAACAGGAAAGAAGTAGAGAGAGAAAGGCCAGGCCATCCAGATCAATTCTACTTGAGAATGGCATGCTTTTCAAGAAAGCAGGGTCAAACCTGGTCTGCTGCAGAAATGAGCAGGGGAGATGGCGGGCTATGGAAACATCTCTGACTGAGGCGGCAGAAGGAGAAAGCCCAAGATGTCTGCAGACGGAGAGCAGAGGACATGTTTGGTTGTCAAACAGGAACTACAGGCCCAAAGATCGGTAAACAATATGGCATGTGGATGGAGTCAATGGAGTGAACAAAGCATTGATAACATTATCATCTGACAAGTGGTGATGGGGGTGACGGGGCTGGGTTCACAGATGGACTCTTATAGTATTGCTAGGAAGATTTCTGATCCGGAGAAGGGACTTTGAATATTTGATTTTCCTATTGGCTTTACCTTAGTTTTATCAATTTAATTATTTATCAATATATTTATTGCTCTCCTTATGGTTTTGTGTTTACAAATGACTAATTCGTGGTTTGCCTAATTTTGCACAGTAACATTTCTCTTTTAAATGAATATGCACTTTTTCAGTTTGTGCTCCTCACTTGCCGTAGTCCATCCTTAGTTAAGAAATACCAGATGTCCCGACAGGGGTTGGTGCCCATGGCTGTGGGCATCGGAGTATCACACACCTGTCAAGAACAAGTGCTAAACATCACAAGTAAAAGGCTCATTTTCAACCAAATTTTGCTGTCTGCTTGGAAAAACTTAAACAAGATGTGCATAGATTATCTACCCTTCATCTTACTTTAGGAGGAAGAATTAACACTATCAAGATGAATATCCTCCCTAAGCTTCTGTTTCTATTTCAAAACATCCCCATATACATTAACAAATCATCTTTTAAGAAATTAGATTCAATCATAACTTCATTTATTTCAAATTCGAAATATCCACACATCCAAAGGGTGACCCTACAATGACCTAAATCAGAAGGTGGCATGGTTCTACTTAATTTTCAATTTTATTACTATGCGGCTATTAAATTATAAAGCTATAATGCTATAAAAACTTTGACATTGACACAAATAGATGAACACACACTAGCATTGTCCGCAATAGAAATGAAATTCTGCATACTTCTTTATATTCCCTGCTTTGTACACCAGTAAATACAAGGTATCGTCAATATACTAACACCCCAATTGTCCTTCATTCATTCTGAATATGGAACCAATTTATGAAGCACTTCAAGTTAGAGAACATTTTATCTGTGGCACCTCTGCATGATAACCACCTATTTCCACCCTCTCAAACTTACACATGTTTGGAAAATGTATGAGATTAAATCATTTAGAGATTTGTATATAAATAATGTCTTTGCATCTTACAACCAATTACACTCCAAATTTAGCTTCCCATTGATGTGGGGCATAACATCTATAAATTTTGGTCTATATTTAAATTATATTTTAAAGACAAAACAGCAGATACATTTAAATACGGGACACATCAAAGCATATCCTCTTCCCGAATTGTACCTCACTTTTAAAACAGCTGTTCAAATAAAAGAGGAAGACATGGCGATGCCTCAGGCTATCAATTACTTTGTAACCTGAGAAAGGATGGGCATTTGGAACAACAAGTTGCTAAATGGGTTTGCAGCCTGGGAAAGGAAGTTGCTAGTAGGTACAAAGCAACATCAAAAAGTTTTATTGTTTGGGAAAACAGACGAATGAATTCATTCATCATAATGACAACCAGTCAATAAGAGTATCCAACAATCATATCTTGCAAAACCACCGGTAGAATTTTATAGTAAATATGCCTCATCTAAAGAGTGTCAAAAGAAGAAGAGAACAGAACAACATCAGACGAGGGCGAGAGTGACGTCAGAAGAGGGCGCCAGCAACATGCGTCTGTTTCCATCTCATGAACAACTACAAGTGCTAGATCAGAAGCTGCCTAGGACATTCATCCTTGTCATCTTTACTTTTTCATAAGCTTTTTCAAAAGACTACTAGGGGGCTTTGCCCCCTGCTTTCTTTGCTCACCGACCCCTCTCCCGTCTCTGCCGCTCGCGTTGTAAAAGATTGGGGTGGGGTTGAACGCACGCTGAGGAGATGCAGTCTGATCGGCTGTTGTCTTTCTGCTGCTGCTGCCTTGCTGCGTGTCCTGCTTGTCATGCGGTGAGTAAATCATTTAAAAGCCTGTACAGTAGCTGTCCTTTTGTCTCACTGCCTTGTCTCACGGGACGTCAAATTGTCTTCCGGGAAGATCATGTATCGTCTCCTTCCAAGCCTTCCAAGTTTTTTTTTAATAATAGAGAGATATATATCCAGATAATTCCTATCAATCTTATTTTCTATTATTCTTTGTTCTATTTGGTATTATTATTCGTGTAATAAATACCATGCTGCTTTTAACTTTCTATGTTTTGTCTTAATGTCTAGAGTGATTGAAGTAATAAGGGACATTTCTTTGAGTACCTGGTGCAGCCAGATGCTTGCAATACTCTTTGTGCTGTGAGATTTATTAAGGCTGCGGGTGTGAGCTCCACCCAATAGTAGGGAACAGTACGTGAAGTAAGGCATTCTTGGTTGATAAATGGCCTATAATCAAGGATGCTGAGCCTTTGTATGTTTGAATATATTCTTGGAGACCAAAAGTAATATTTAGGTCTGAGATCTATTTTAAATATCGTTTGTTGTTTGTGCCAATAATAAGTAAGTCCCTTGAAGTGCTGAGAGAGGGACAGGCTGTGTTATTCCTAAGGCACTTGTGTGGTTAAAAGTGCTAGAGGTTAACCAGCTGTCTGTGTGTCATTCATGGGGCACTGTTGTGGTTAGGGTCTGTGTGTATGTGTGTTTCTATGTACAGTGAACCCTCGTTTATCACGGTTAATCCGTTCCAGACTCTACCGTGAAAAATGAATTTTCGCGAAGTAGGATTCTCTATTTATAAATTGAATATTTTCGCAGTTAGAGTATAGAAAACCTGTTTACGACCTTCTAAATACGTTTTTTAACATTATTAGAGCCCTCTAGACATGAAATAACACCCTTTAGTCACCATTACACTCGTATTACCCAATATATTAGACAAAATAATATAATAAGACATATTAGACGTTACAAATATCATTATTACTAGGCTCACCCGCCTTTTATCCTCAATTTGTGTGCGCTCCATGTGTACATCAGTCATGTAAGTGTAGGGAATGAGAACATCAAAGTGCCCATTCATAACATCTCCCGAAAACCCAAGTTTTTTTTTATCCCCTCGAGTGCCTGTCCAAAGTCGTACAATGTCAGCCCAAATCTGTACCGCTAAAGACGGAGTTTCATGCACTAAATAAGCTATAGATGAGAATAAGCAAGCACCATCTCCCCTGATATTTACTACGCGGTGAGGCATTTGTACTCCATCAACATTAATTATTTCCAGAGACATAATTTTGTCTATTTTTCCAGCGCATTGCGCACAAAAGCAAGGGAACGATGGGAGCACTCAGAGCTCTGCTCACATCGCGTTGCTTCATACCGCAAGCCGCAAGTAGTACGTCTGTGATAGGCGGAATACCGCTACGCTTTGCACTCACGGGACGGAAGGACAATCCCAACCGCTTTTATATAGTAGATTATTGTATTGTACATTTAATTACACACACACACAGTTCTTACACACAACCAGTAACCTATGAAGGCACGACCTCAGTAGGAGAGTATTCAGGTGGTGCAGTATCTTCAGCAGGTGCGTCGTTGTCTTCTTCCGCTGAAGGAGTACTAGGAGTAGGCAGTGGGTGTCTGGGTGCGCAACTGAAGAACATCTTGATAGGCAGTTGCTGGCGCTGTCTTTTCATATGCGTGAGGAGGCTTTTGTAGGGTATTGCCATCTTTGATCATATCCAAGAGTTTCACCTTCTCCTGGATAGTAAGCATCTTCCTCCAGCGCTTAGTTTTATTGTCAGAAGGCTTAGAAAAAGCAGCACGTTTAGGAGCCATTGTGGGGCTTAGATAAAAGTTCTCAGAAAGTGCATGCGTAGTGACGTAAGCGTGTATGAGAAAAAATCGCGATAGAGTGAAGCTGTGAAAGTCAAAGCGTGATATAGCGAGGGATCACTGTATGTGTGTGATAGTCTTAAGGTGCAACAGTAGACCAACCCGGTAACAAACCTGATGAGTACACTTACCCCTAGGTAAAGGGTAAGCAGAGGGAAATACCATGATAATAGACTCTTCAACACAATTTAAATACTATCTCCAAATTAGAAACTTTGCTAAATGAAATCTGCCCAATTTTCCTGACCTTTCACCTATTTTAATTCCAGAAGAAATATTGAACAGTTTTGAAGACATAGATTTAATTTCCCTAATGTATAAAACCATTTTAAAGTCACTTCCTTTCAAAGATCCCAGAGTAGGCCTACAGTGGGAAAAGGATCTCTTACTCAACATTTCAGAAAAGGAGTGGAAGACAGCCATGCACAGAATACACTCTAGCTCCATATGCGCTAAGCATTCAATTAAAACCTTTTATCAAACACATCTGTCTCATTTAAAATTGTCCAAAATGTTTCCAGAGCAAGACCCAACTTGCGAACGTTGCAATCGAGCTTCAGCCTCACTAGGCCACATGTTTTTGGCATGAACCAAATTAACATCATTCTTGTTAAATGCCCATCAGACATCCTGGGCGTCAGAATTTCTCCTAATCCACTAACAGCTGTGTTTGGTGGACTTCCAGATGGGCTTAAAGTGGAGAAGAATAAACAAACTGTAATTGCCTTTACTACACTACTGGCACGTAGACTTATCTTGCTCAACTGGAAGAATCCTAACTCACCTCTTTAAAGTCAGTGGGTAACTGATGTTACTATTCGAAATTGGAAAAAATCAATTTCTCCCTTAGAGAATCTGTTCAAAACTTTTTAAAAACCTGGCAGGATCTAATCAACAAAATTTTAGAATAAGCATTTATATTGGAGAGAAGGACTTCTTTCCCTCTTTACTACTCTCAAAGCTTTGCTCTGGCTGTTGGCCTTATTGTCTTTCTCATGGGTGGGGGTTGAATTGAATTTAGTTTTGTTAAGTTTGACTTGATTGTATGGGACGTTACATCCTTTTAATAAATTCAATAAAAGATAAAAAAAAGAAACGATTTAATATAAGTTTCACAATTGCTCAAAAACGGTAACTGTTAAGATGCCTATTTATCTTGAGTCTACTGTACAGATGTTTATGCCATGTTTACTTCTGTCAAGTAGCACTGATTTTGACTTTATGACTTTGGAAATTGCAGTCATCTAATACATAAATGTAAAACTATATAAAAAAGAAAGAACAATTGTATTAGTAAACAATCAGTATGGATTTAGATGGGAAAGGGGCAAGGTTGTATTTCACTAATATGCTGAAATTTTAATGAGGAAGCAACAAAACAATATAATCAGAAGTTGGGAACATTCACTGATACAGCACGTTGCCACAACCACCACAGGACCCTAAATTAAGACCCAAGTGCAGCCGTGCAACTGGTGAAACCACAGCACCACACTAGTTTGAAAGGAGTGGAACATTGTGAGTTTTTTTTTTTTTTTACAGTGGTTAAAGTGCCAGTCCTGCCATAAACCCCCAAGATTTCCCTGCAAATAGGAGCACCTGCTTGCAGGGTTGTATGCAGTCTAACATCATACCCAGGATGGAGCAATTGCAGGTTAAGGAGCTTGCTCAAGGGCCCAAAAGTGTGGAATCACTTCTGGCATTTATGGGATTCGAACTGGCAACTTTGCAATTGGTGGCACAGATCCCTAGCCTCAGAACTAGTGCTCCGTCCAAGGAGACATCTGTGGAAAGAAATTCTAATAATATTATACTCTGTTTTTCCTTGGTTCATCCATCCATTTTTATGAAAATGAAGGGAAAAGTTGCTTCTGAGTCATATATCCATTTTCCTCTGCTTCAATATGTACCCACTTCTGGTGGCTTCTTGGACTTTATTGTGCTTTCCCAGAACAGGCGAGGCTTCCATGGAGGATGCGAAAGTAAGATTAATAATTTTCTGGTTGGCCTCTCTCTGAACTGTTGGTATAAAAGAGGTTATTTGCTAACAACAGTGATCCTCTTCTCAAATCAGGGAGGAATCACTTACCTTGCTGGAGTACTGAAGATGTCCGTGAAATGCGCATTCTGACAACTTAAAATTGTTTTCGAATTTTGCCTATTGTGGCATTTTACTCCAGGGTCAAGTAATCACTAGAGAACCCTTTTAAGACAATATGCAAAATGAGTTATGCTCTGTTCCAAGCTGGACTATTCCATCAAGCAAGATCCAATTATTTCCAAATCAAGAACCCTGAAACCAGTCTACTGTCTTATTTAAGTGAGAAAGTGTAATGCTAACACAGAAACGTGACCTAGAGGCCGGAAACACACTTTGATTGCACAGGTAACAGCCATCAATTTTAACCCTAATCAGAATATCTGCCATCAGGTCAAATTGGAATACCAGGGATTTCACCCAAAAGATACCTAATAGGTGAATATAAATTTCCAGTTGTTTTGCGGTCAAAGCATTGAGCCGTCTAATATGGATCTTATCAAGCCAAAGGGGTACAGGTATTTGAAACATTAAGGGGAAGCTATTTAAATTTTGTTAATGGTAAAATGTTCCACCACAAGCCACTAGAGCAGTTTCATTGTGCCATAGTATAAACTCTTCACATGTGCAGGACTGTCCTGGAAGGATGTGACCCCATTCTTCTAGGACAAAATCACAGGTCCCATGACCGTGACCAACTCACTGCCAACCATCCCCAAATTATAATATATCATCATAGATATGTGCACAGCCCTCACTATCTCTGATGTTACTTTCCATGAGCAGGAGAAATGGCTTGGTGCCAAGTGCAAGAGAAAGAAAAAAGAAGTATTATAAATTAAGATCAGTAATGATTTCTAATGGTTGCCAAGTTTTTATTTCTCAACCAATGATCAACAGACAAGGCTGCAATATTAACATCTACATCATCAGCTCTAATTAGGTGTCCTTGACTAAAGTGATGTGGATTTAAACACTGAGGCTGATGCAGCTTCTCATGAACAAGCAGGGAGTTCATTTCACAACCTTGTGACCCTGTAGCTAAAAGCTCAGATTGCCACAGTAACTTCATTATCCTTTTTGAGATTGTATTGCACATTTCAGTATTTGTGCATTGAGAACGTCTCCTAAGTAACTATACCCAAAGCCATTTAAAGCTTGATATGAAAGAAAATGTCTATTGGAATCAGCCCTAACCTTAGCAGGAAGCCAGCTTAGAGTTATATGGTTGTATTTCCTAGCTGTAAAGATGATTCTTGCTGCAGAATTTTTGAATTAACTGAAAGTTACAACCAGAGGACCTGTGAATAATTCATTTCAGCTTGCAGTTCTAATAGATGTTAATGCACACATTAACTTCTTGGTATTCTACCGCCTAAGATAATATTTTCATTTTTCTATATTTTTGATTTGGAAAAGAATCTTATGCTGAAAATTGCAAAGTGACTGGCTATATGCAAATGGCAGTGTTAACGTACTTCTGGTGAAATCTCAGGCAGTTCAGTCACTTCTGTTGTCCATAATGCAGTTGTGATTTTTGTTTAGTGGTGACAATATACAAAAAAAGAAGTTTAAGTTTCAGAGTACAGATGGCTCCATAGTTCAACATTGTTGTATACTTTTATGTTCAGCTTCCAGTAAGTACAACAAGGTACTTAGTTTTCATACATTTCCCTCCAATACAAAAACCCGATCTAAATGAATCACCAGTATCTAGAGAGAGAGTTTCATGGTTAGGCTCCATACCCAAGTTTGTAGCTAGCATTTTAAAAAACAAGATTTTCATGAGCCAGGGTCTGAGACAGGTCAGCGACTATAGAAGAAGGGAGCAAATCCTGTATTGTCTGAGAAGAATAATTTCTCCATTTCACTTTCAAGACCAGGGGTTTGGGAGAGGAGAAAGCAATCGATGGAGGATGGGTGAGGAGGAGGATGATAAAATCCTTGAGGACCACGACTTCAGATCCAGCAGTTATTGACCTGGCACTTAATGAAAACATGTCTCTCAAAGTGGAGATCCTCAAGCTGAGGAAACAAATTCCATCCATCCATCCATCCATCCATTTTCCAACCCGCTGAATCCGAACACAGGATCACGGGGGTCTGCTGGAGCCAATCCCAGCCAACACAGGGCACAAGGCAGGAACCAATCCCGGGCAGGGTGCCAACCCACCGCAGGACACACACAAACACTCCCTCACACCAAGCACAATTTAGAATCGCCAATCCACCTAACCAGCATGTCTTTGGACTGTGGGATGAAACCCACGCAGACACGGGGCGAACATGCAAACTCCACGCAGGGAGGACCCGGGAAGCGAACCCAGGTCTCCCAACTGCAAGGCAGCAGCACTACCCACTGCGCCACCGTGCCGCCCAGGAAACAAATTGAGACCCTTAAAATGAAGCAGCAGCTTGGCATTCACAGTTTTGTGGCTCAGAAACATTTGCTTTTTTACAGGGTAATATTATGTATTAAGCTTACATACATATCCACTTGTCCTTGAATAAAGTTTAAAAACTAATTATTGAAATTCTATTTTTTTGTTTAAAGCCTAAAGTAATCACATATTTGTTCCATGTAAGTTCATAGTAGACACAAGGTTTTAATACGTCATACCTTCGTATTTGTGGATGTAGCTTGAAACATATAGTTTGAAGGTTTTTTCCTTTATAGCTCCTGATGTATGGCACAATGTTTGAAAAATGTGATTTACGTTGTAAGTCTGGGCACATCTTGAAGCTATCGGGTGTAAAACACGATAATTAGTCTGTTTTGATATCAGTTCTGGAAGTGAAGAAGCTGGCTGACGTGGAATCCAGAAGAGAGTGTCATATAGTCTATTGGTACCACTTGAGACTTTGTCTGGCTAGGATTTCAATACGTATGAGTGTGAAGAGAACTCCACGTGGAATATTCTGGAGTGACTGACAATTGGCACCACCCAAGACTTTGTCTGCATAGAATCTCTGTGTATGTGCGTAGCTTTGTCCTATGCAGAATATTGCAAAGTGATGGGCAATTGGGCCCCACTTAAGGCTTTGTCAGGATAGGATCGCTATACATACAGTATGTGTGTATAAATGTGTGTGCCTTAATCTTCAAAAGCAGGAGTAGATGAATCTAGTAAACCTTCCTGGTAAGTCACAAAAACCTCATGATAATACAGGTGTTAAATGTAATGCTTTGTTAAAGCTAATTTATTTCTAATGCCTAAATTATTTCTTATCTAATTTTTACCTTGTTGACATTAATTAAGGACTCATGGAAACATGGTCTGAAAGAAAGTATCATTGACATACAAGGAATTTAGAATGTTATGGTTCCTAATGATATCTCTTAGTGGTAGTATATGGTAGTGAAAACAGTAATGGTCTGAGTATAGACGGATAAAATATCTAACATCAGAAACTAATGGTCAAGTACTATCATCACACTGTTGTACATATTGGAATGGATATGATAAGCATGAACTCTACCATGTGAGGACAGCACCTTAAGGTCATTTTCTAGCCTTTAGTAATGTGTGATTAATAAGATGAGTGTGAAGCTGCATTTTCAGCTATATTAGAAAGAAACTGTAAATTTGAATTTAGTCTTTAACTCTGTTTTTTCAATGATAGTGTTACAATGAGTACTTTTAGTGCACGAAGAACTGTGCCAGTCCATAGAGACCCACTGATAATGAAGAGAATGGGTGCTTCCAGATTGAACTTTTTACTGGTTTTGTTGGAAATGGGTCTAAGGCACATGGAGTAAGTTAGTTTCTGAAATTAAAGTAACATGTACTGTTCTGCTATTAACATTAGTTTACACAAGTAAGAAAGGGCTATGACAAAACAATGTTAAGTTTTTGAGATGACTTTTAAATTTGGAACTTCATATTTTCTATTTTATCATTCAAGACATATTGCATCTAAGTTCTCATTTAATATTTGTCAAATTATCAACTATTCTAAAGAGTCAACAAGTGTTATTGTTGGCCTTCTCATAACTTCACTTTAATTTAATCCTGATACTCTGTATATCCAATTCATTATAATAACTATTCATGGTGGCTCTAAAATCCGTACCCCTACTCTCTCTTCTGTTTCTTTTTCTGGTTTCTTTGTGGTGTGCCACCACCATCTACTTAAAGCACCGTGATATTCCAACATTGATGGATTAAAAGCCAGAAGTCTACATGACCATCATCATCAAGTCCTTCCGTGAGAACCCTAAATACAAAGAGGAATGTTTCATTTATGTGAGGTAGAATGCCCAGAGGGGACTGGGTGGTCTCGTGGCCTGGAACCCCTGCAGATTTTATTTTTTTCTCCAGCCGTCTGGAGTTTTTTTTTTTTGTTTTTTCTGTCCCCCCTGGCCATCGGACCTTACTCTTATTCTATGTTAACTAATGTTGTCTTATTTTAATTTCTTACTTTGTCTTTTATTTTTCTTTTCTTTGTTATGTAAAGCACTTTGATCTACTTTTTTGTATGAAAATGTGCTATATAAATAAATGTTGTTGTTGTTATTAATCATGAGTTATATTAGAAATGAGTCAGAACAAGGCCTTTTAACTTCTTTTAACATTATTCGTTCATTCTGTTCAGATGTCTTATAATTGATGACTCTTGATTTCTACTCTAATATTCATCCAAATAATTAATGAGCTCATTTGTAATCAATACAAGGTCAGCTTCATTGTGCTCTAATTATGTTTGTTTTGAGAAGAGGTCACATTAGTCATCTGTATTGATCTCCAGAATTTACCTAGAGTTTCTTGCAATGTCCTTTAAAATTGATTAAAATAGTGTTGCAGTTAAGCTGTCACACTTTTCTTGCTTTAATTTGTGATTGGTGAAGGCATCAGATGTAATTATAGGCACTGTCTATTAGGTCAATTGCCACCTCATTCCTAACTTGGTGTGGACACTGCCCTGAAACTCATTCATCCTTTCAGTTATTTTCTGATTCTTGTAGTAGACACAGTTCATTCACAGCTCAGTCCAGTGCAAAGTGAAAAGAGCGACAAATGTCCATTCTTCTGGAATAGCAGCTTTGTTGAGTCTTCCTCTGACTCTCAGTGCACCTTGTTGTAAGGTTAGGTCCAATTTGAAGATTTGACTGTTCTTTTTCACACAAATGTTTTTCTTTAAATCCTTTATTTCCTCTTGCAAATTATTGTAGTTGACTTTGGCAGATCAGTTCTTTTTTAGCTTTAGCCAGCTCTTGTGCAGGAATTGGATTTTTTTAGCCTATGGTGACAGTGACAGTAAAATCAGAATCATAAACAAAGAAAGTTAATTCCGGTCCTTGAAATATCTGACAAGCTCACTACAATCACAAGACTTAAAGCAAGTGATTAATCACTTATGAACATTGACCTCTGATTCCTGATCACTCTGTCCACACCAACTAGAGAGCTCGACAAATGAGAAGTCAATTATAGGGAACTTTTTAGCATGCCAGGAGCAAATATGAAGAGTGTCATTAATCGGTTCATAGATGACAGAAAACATTGGAGAATAAAATTTGTCAAGTATCAGTTGTCAAGTTTTAATGTAATCTTATTTTGGGAACACCTACAGTATGTTTTGACTTTGAATTAAATCAATCTTAGCACTGCATTCAAAGCCAACAGCTGCAGTTACATTGCCATATTGATCATTTAATTTTACTTTTCTGTGTCTGTAAGTCTGGTGCTATTCCAGTTAGAAGATTATTATTATTATTATTATAGCCAAGTCAATACGCAACCTTGGAGAGGTAATTAATGAGCAGCTCTGACCACATTTCAACTGTCTCTCATTCATGCAGATTTACTCTGTATAATGTCTTGATGCATGCTTAATAATCCAGGTAAGGAAATCCTAGAAATTTGATTCTGTTCATCTGGACAAAGTTTTTAAGTGGGAGAAATATTTCGAGACTTATCCAAGTCTCTTCCTCAGTCTCAATTGACTGCAGGTTTTCCCAACCTTATAAACAGTACCTTTGCTTAATCACAGAGACTAGCACCATTGACAAAGGGCCAGTTGATCAGTGATATGCAAATTGTCCACTGATTAGTAGACATGTGAACCATTCATAGAGGGTTGAGGAATGGCTGCAATCACAGCATTGTAAGATGGCGACAGATGTACCCTTAGGCCCCCTCCTCTGTTCAGAGATGGTCGTTCCTTTTTCACGCAAATGGCCTCCTTGATTCCTCTCTCAAACCAGCGCTCCTCCCTGTCCAGGATGTGCACCTCTTCATCTTTAAAGGAGTGACCACTATCCTGTAGATGTAAATAGACTGCGGAGTCCTGGCCTGACGAGGAAGCTCTTCTGTGTTGTGACATGCGCTTAGCCAGTGGCTGCTTGGTTTCCCCGATGTACAATTCACGGCACTCCTCCTGGCACTTAACTGCATAAACTATGTTACTCTGTTTGTGCCGTGGGACCCGATCCTTGGGATGGACCAATCTTTGGCGTAGCGTGTTTTGGGGTTTGAAAGCCACTGAGACCTGGTGTTTCGAGAAAATGCGCCGCAGCTGTTCCGATACTCCTGACACATACGGGATCACTAAGGGTTTTCGCTTAGGCAGTGGATGTCCTTCCTCTCTCATGAATCGCTTGGAGCATTCTTTAGGTGTCCTCCCTGCTTTGACAAAGGACCAGCTGGGATATCCACATTTACTCAGGGCCTTTTTGATGTGGTGTTCTTCTGCTTCCCTGGCCTCTGAGTCTGTGGGAATGGTGTTAGCTCTGTGTTGTAGAGTCCTAATGACACCTAGTTTGTGCTCTAGTGGATGGTGAGAGTCAAACCTTAGATACTGGTCCGTATGTGTGGGTTTACGGTACACATCCACTTTCAAATGTCCCCCGTTGACGATGGAAATTTCACAGTCTAAGAAGGTTAGCTTGTTATTTTTCATATCCTCTCTGGTGAACTTGATGTGTTTGTCCACCCCGTTGATGTGGTCTGTGAACTGTGGTACCTGCTGAGATCTGATTTTCACCCAGGTGTCATCCACATATCTGAACCAATGGCTCGGTGGTGTTCCAGGATAGGATGATATCTCTGAACAGAGGAGGGGGCCTAAGAGTACATCTGTCGCCATCTTACAATGCTGTGATTGCAGCCATTCCTCAATCCTCTATGAATGGTTCACACGTCTACTAATCAGTGGACAATTTGCATATCACTGATCAACTGGCCCTTTGTCAATGGTGCTAGTCTCTGTGATTAAGCAAAGGTACTGTTTATAAGGTTGGGGAAACCTGCAGTCAATTGGGACTGAGGAAGAGACTTGGATAAGTCTCGAAATATTTCTCCCACTTAAAAACTTTGTCCAGATGAACAGAATCAAATTTCTAGGATACTCTGTATAATGTCCACAAAATCAGACCTCATCTGACTGAGTATGTAGCACAACTTCTGGTCCAGGCTTTGGTCTTGTCATGTCTGGATTACTACAACTAACTACTAGTAGAAGGACCTGCACGTGCCATAAAGCCACTGGAGAAGGTTCAAAATGTATTCAACAAGCCAAGACAGACGCATGTTACTCCTCTCTTCAAGTCACTACATTGACTACCTGTAGCAGCATGTATTAAGTTCAAATCCTTGATGATTGCCTACAGAGAAGTCATAATAATGTGGGAAGGAGGAGAGATTTAACTTGGTTAATCAATCAATAGTCTTGCCTAATTAAATTATTTGGTGAGGTTCCTACTTTATTTATTTTACCTTTTTCTGCTGTAGAAGGTGGTCTCAAACCATTAGACTTATATCAAGGTAACTGAAGCACACTTGTTTTAGGAAACGGACTAATATTTATTGATAAACACAAGGATTATAGAAGTGCGATAACTACTGCACATATAAGACAGGACACAGACAAAATAGAGAGAAAAACATACAATAGAACACAGGGAGTTTTAATTTATCTTGGCACAAATAAATAGTTTAACAAAACCGTCTTTAAATATGATGTTCACTAATGTTTAGAGTTGTTGCAAGTTGAGAATTTTTCCTTCAATGGAGTGCACTCTTCCTAATTTCTGTATGATCATTTGTCTATCTGTGCAGTGTTTTCCTCAGTTAGGCCCTTTTGTTGTGTTATCTGCAACTTCACAGGGAAAGCCATTAATCTCGCTGGACAAAAGTTTAGATGCTGAAGTTCCCTCCTAGAAGTAATAATGGCTGCTTCTCAGCCTTTTCAGCCCACTGGACAACAGCTTTGGCTTTTCAAACTGGATCTCAGCTTTCAGGTCCACAACAAGAAGAGAATTGTTAGATTCATCTTCCACCAGAGAAGGAAGGGCTCATTGGCTTTTTAGTTTCAAACAGCAGGTTTCAGAAGGTCATTTTGGAGAGTGAGAGGAGAACTCACATGGAAGTACACTTGAGAGAGTCACCCGAGAGAGCCAAAAGGACTCTTCAGGATGGTGCAGTAAGTTTTAAGAAAATGTATAACTTTTCCTGATTGGATTAAAATCATTTCAATTTATAAAATCCGTATCTCCTGATAGGCAAGTATTTCTGTCCCTAAAAGTTGTCATTTATTGAGTTACAGCTTTTTGTTCTTGTTTGAGTCAATTTCCCAGCTTCTGGCTCAAAACGTCTGCAGAGGGGTCTTTGTAAAGATGTCAGTTCCGCTCTGATTTGCACCTTTGTTACCAGATGAAGTACAGGTAGATTCTGGTACCACTTGGAGTTCAGTCACTTAGTTTGGAATATAAGTGGGGTTTTGAGCAGCTGAACATCTGTTAAATCTGCTGTTTTAACAAACCTGTTAAGCAGCTAAACCTTAGCAGAATGGGCAATGCCCACTTTGTCCTAGAGAGGCCACCTCTGCATGGTATCAAATCTCAATCCAGACTCTTTTCATTTGTAGCTCCCAGTTGATGGAATGAGCTGCCCACCTCAATCTGAACTGTAGACTCCTGCAATGTGTTTAGGAGGTGATTGAAAACCCTCATGTTCTCTGAATATCTGTCAAATTGATAATGAATGTTTTTTGCTCTGTGGATATCTGTCATATTGTTAAATGATATTGTTAAATGAATATATACTTTTTGTAATAGTTTTATAACTCATTTGCAACTACACTTGTTCAGAACAACTCCTAGACTGCTGTTACTTGAGAACAGTGTGTTGCTCTCCTTTGCAAGTCACATTCAATAAAAGCATTTGCTAAGCAAATAAATGTAAATTTCAATTATTACTGCTATTATTTTTATTGTGGATGTTTTTTGTTTAATGAAAAGTGTAACACTAAAAGTAGTACTAGGGTGTTGTATTGTGTTAGCCATTATGAATGTAGTGAGAAGTCAAGTAAAATGACACCTTTTAATGGCAATTACAATATGCAAGCATTTGCCTCAAAAGCTTGCATATTGTAATTTTTTTTTAGTTAGCCAATAAAATGTATCATTTTACTTCAATAAAAGTACACATTTTGGCCAAAGAACTCAAACTAATCTTGCCATTGTTCCAAATTGCATGAATATTTAAAAAAAAAATCCTAAGTAGCTTATAATGTCTTTCAAAAAGTATTCAAATAACCCTGCTCTGTTTTACATGGAAGACTAGGCTCTTCAAACATGTTAGAGTTTTCATTGCTTTGTTTTCATTGCTTTGTTTAAATAAAGCATTACTGCGGTGCTCTACTGCTGGATCTCTCGATACCATTGACTGATCTCTGAACTCAAGCAGCAAGAGTTGTCAGCAGTCAGCTACTGAATGTGACCTATGATTTTTAACCCCCCACCACCCATGTTTACAAAAAGTTGGTCCTGATATATGTAATTAAGTAGTGATCAGAGATCATTTCATTTTAAGGGATAATTAATACACTTTGAATCTCAACACTACAAGTGATAATTAGATTTAGTGTTGCAAAAATGAATCAGACCTTCAACAATCTGTCAAAACCTACTGAGTTCATTAAATGTGTAAAGCATTGTGTTAAATATGTTTATGTGAATTTAAAATCACCTATCGACACTACAGTTTATCATCAGTCACAAAAAGTTGCTCAATTCAGCCATTAAAAATTGAATATGCGCTAGAATTGTGTTTGTCAACCATTGGGTTGGGTGGTGTTGGTGGGACATAAGTTGCTATTGCTTATAATGTTAGTGGGGCGCTGCTCCGAGGATCATTGCTCAGAGGATTGGGCACAATACCCCCTCTGATGTTAGTGTTCAATTCACTATGGGGACCCCTTCCCCTTGGTGGGTCACAGAGACACTTAAATGGAAAAAAGTGGGTTGCAACACTAGAAAGGTTGAGAAACACTGTCCAAAAAGATGATAGATAGATAGATAGATAGATAGATAGATAGATAGATAGATAGATAGATAGATAGATAGATAGATAGATAGATAGATAGATAGATAGATAGATAGATAGATAGATAGATAGATAGATAGATAGATAGATAGATAGATAGATAGATAGTGTAATGGACAGGACGCCCCTGCTACATCTGTTCCGGGGGAGCAGCCATGGACAGTTCAATACCTCCCCCAGGACACTTGGTGGCAGCCTCCCTGGCAGACGATGATTCCCCAACCCGGCGCATGGCTCCATGGGAGATGGAGTCCTCCACAGCCTGGTTGGGGGCTCGGGTGGCCGCTAGGGGGAGCTGCATGGAGTCAGCAGCCTGGCTGGTCGTATCTTCAACCCCACCCGGAAGTGCAATTAGGACCAAGTGGTCAAGCACCTGGAACGCTTGCGGGTGGGATATAAAAAGGGCCAGGCACCACCACTCAAGAGAGCTGGAGTCGGGTGAGGAGGTGGATGAGGAGAGGCCTGACATGTGTGTGAAAGAGAGAGAGAGAGAGAGACGGCTGGGGAAGAAGCCGGGACAAAGAGAGGTGACCTAAAGAAGAGCCTAGACTTTGGGAGACTGTGGGGGTTTGTTGGTGTGGTGCTGCACATAAGACTTTGTATATAATAGAGACTGTAAATAAACGTGTGATGATGGCTGAAAACGTGTCTGCCTGTGTGTGTCCGGGCCGTATTATTTCACAATGGATAGATAGATAGATAGATAGATAGATAGATGGATAGATGGATGGATGGATGGATGGATGGATGGATGGATGGATGGATGGATAGATAGATAGATAGATAGATAGATAGATAGATAGATAGATAGATAGATAGATAGATAGATAGATAGATAGATAGATAGATAGATAGATAGATAGATAGATAGATAGATAGATAGATAGATAGAACTTTATTTGTCCCCAGGAGGATATTTGGCTTTTAATTGAAGTTTTTAATTAAATGAATACATAAATAGGTAGATAAGTACAAGGTTCAAGGTTTCTTTAATTAGTCATGTTTACACAAGAAAATAAGTAAATAAATAAAATAAGTAAGTAAATAAATATATAGTACACACACACTTTGGTCTGAACACACAACAGAATCACTATAAAGCAGTGGTCAGGGAACAGGGGTAAATTACCCCAATTGGGGTAAAAGTGATATTTTCAGGGGTAATAAGGACTCAGTAAAGACATAGGTACATAAATAAATAAAAAGCTTGTTTCTTGTTGCGACTTACATTTTTCTTCCTGATCTGTTAACGGGCTAGAAAGTGGCATATCTAAATGAACGTATCTCGTAGAGTGAGCTCCCAGTCCGATAGCAACCTTTATTTATAACTTCACTGCGCGTCGAACACAAAAGCGGTAACACTGTTCAGGTGGGGGGCATGCGTCCGTTAAAAGGAGGCGGCGAACGGCCAAAGATTAATTCTACCAGATACCAAAGATTGATTCGCCACGGAGCAGCCGAATGAGACGCATCGAATCCACCACCAGCGACTACGACAATTGAAAGCGCCTATATCGTGCCACTACCGCTGCCGACAACACCAGGGAGAGACGACTCGAGCGCATACATCACGCCCCTTTGCACGTTGAGACCCTGCCGCGTAGCCTCAAATAGATTCGCTACAATATTTTGCTGAAAAACTTCGACGATCAAGGTAAGACAGTGTTGTATTATCACTTTGGTGGCCGGTGATACGTATGTGGTATCATGATTACGCCAACCGTTGGTGTCCGGTGATACGACGTACTAACCACGTTTTCGTCAACCATTTTTGCACCATATCACACCTTAATCCTTATGCATATTTACTTTTTTTTTTGGAAATTCAATTAAGACTATTAGAAAAATAATTTATTTACGTTGTAATCTATTTTTTTTTTTGTATCGATCTACATTGAATTTTGAAAATGACTGATAAGACTGTATTTGGTAGGCGGGAGTAAAAGTTTTTTCTTAATTTATCGCAAACAATATTTTTTATAACTATTTATGAAGTTTCGAAAAAAAATTTTTGTGTGTTTTTTATGCAGTCCCTATTACCGCATAAAAACAGGTTTGAGTGTATTTCGAACACCAAAGTTGGAAATACGATGCAGTGTGATACATATGGTCAACGTGCAAGCATTTTTTCATAAAGATCCCTTCACTGCTCATCTATTCACAGAAAAATAAACAATGTGAAATCATTTACTTCGATCTTGTTAAATGTGTCATTTTTTTTCTCTTTCTAATGAACCCATTTAAACATTTATTCACATAATTTGTTTCCCAAACTCATAAGTCAAATGATTAAATTAATATAAATATTATGTCAGTGGTTTTCAACACCTTTTTTACAATTTCCTATGTAATTATTTGAACGTGTTTCTAAATTAAACTAATAAAATAAAACTTGTTTTTTTTCACTGACATTTAAATATATTTATAGTAAATAATTTCTGAAAGTTTCGTAAAAAATAATTAACTATTAACAAAGTTACAACAATTTTTGGATTTCACAACATTGCGCAATTTTGATCAAAAACGTGAGGCCACCATAGTGTTAAATAAGATTTCCTATTAATAGATTCATTTGTTTTTTACCCTTCAGATGACATCAACTAGAAAAACAATATACCAAGCAGAGTTCCTCAATTATTGGTTTACACAAATAGAAGACAAAGGAATAATGAAACCGCAGTGTGTTGTCTGGTTAAAAGTACTGACTATGGAGTCTTTCAAAAAGAGTCAATTGAAGAAACACTTGAATAATTTACACCCACACCTGTCTTCTAAACCACGGGAATACTTTGAAAATTTAGAAATGTCTGTCAAAAGACAAAGACTAGACAGCAACTTGACAGACACATTCAATCAATGCTCAGCAGCAAAAGCTAGCTTTCAAGTGGCCTGGTTGATCCGCCCGAAATAAGAAACCATACACTATTGGTGAGGAATTGGTTAAACCGGCAGCTTTAAAAATGGCAGAAATTAAGTGTGGTCAGAAAGAAGCCATGGAACTGAATTCAGTTGCCCTGTCTGCAAAAATTGTGAAAGAAAGGATATCTGTTTTAGCAGAAAATGTGAGGGAACAAGTTATATCCTCAATACAAGAGAGTAAATTCTTTGCCATTCAGCTTGATGAGACTACAGATGTCAGTAGTAATTTGCAGCTGATGGTGTATGTTCGCTACAAAGGTTTGCATGCAATTGAAGAGGAATTGCTGTTTTGTTCTCCTCTCGAGTTGCGATCTCGTGGAATTGACATCTCCAATAAAGTTAACGAATACTTCAATAACGTTAATTTAAATTGGGAAAACTGTATCGCCGTGTCTGTTGATGGAGCTCCAGCCATGTTGGATCATGTTAGCGGTTTTTCGGCTTTAGCGAGAGAGAAGAATCCAAAAATTGAAGTTAACCACTGTATGATTCATCGACAAGCACTGCTTGTGAAGCATTTGGAACCTGCATTGGAAGCCGTCATGCACGATGTTATCAAGATTGTCAATTTTGTGAAAGGACACGCACTACATTTGTGACTTTTTCGTGAATTATGTAAAGATGGTGAGGCCGAATATACAGACCTACTTTATTATACAGAAGTGAGATGGCTTTCACGTGGAAATGTTCTGAACCGGGTGTGGGCTCTCAAAACTGAACTTGAAAAATGTTTGGTTGATCAAAAGCATGCCCTCGCAAATAAGTTCACCAACTCCTCGTGGGTTGCATATCTCGCATATTTAACTGATATTTTTGAATATATGAATACACTGAACAAAGAATTGCAAGGAAGAAACATCAACATAATTTCAGCCAGAGAAAAGATATTAGCGTTTGGATCAAAGCTTTTATATTGGAGACAGAAAGTAGAACAAAACAAGATAGCAGCCTTTTCAAAATTAGCTTTGTTTTTGGAAGATTGTGAAAGTATTACTTTTGACAACATCAAGGATACAGTTATAAGGCATCTTACCAATCTCAAAGAGCGGTTCTCAACTTATTTTCCAGATACTGATTCACATACTGTCAGTTGGGCTATAGATCCCTTTAAATGTGAAATTGCTGATGTACCAGATTGAAGATCAAGGATTGGCAGAGGCACTTCTTGAATTACGATGCAATAATGAGGCAAGTTGGAATTTAAAAACAAAGCAGACTTTTCTTATTTTTGGATGACAAAAGCTGCAAAGGCTTTCAATATTGCACATGAGGAGGCAGTCAAAAAGCTGCTACCTTTTGCAACAACCTACCTTTGTGAGCAAGGGTTTTCTGCTTTGTTAAATATAAAAACAAAACACAGAAACAGATTGGAGCCCACAGATGATATTCAAATTGCTTTAACATCAAAATGCCCTAATTTTGATGTCATTGTTTCAAAAATGAAACAACACCATTTCGCCAAGTGAATGTTGTCCTTTTATTTTTTTACTATTTATCCTTTTATTTTTATATTATATTTGAAAACAGATTCAATAAATAATTTGAATTTAAAAACAACGATTTCTTTCCTTTCAAATCATGGGGGTAATGGTGACTTAAATAAACAAATTTTGGGGTAATGGGTAAAAAAGTTCCCAGACCCCTGCTATAAAGCAAGAGAATTAAAAAAGAAAGAAAAGTTATGACTTGGTTGTCACAGTCCCAGTGTTTCATTATGTACAGTATTGCTCATGGTATAAAGGAGCCCCAGTAGCATTTCTCGGTGCACATCTGCTGAATAATTTGTTGGATGAAAGTCCTCAGTGTTGGTGTGTCAGAGGGAGGATGTGCAGCATTGTTCATAATGGCACTCAGTTTTGTTTTAATTAAATTAAAATTAAATAAATTAACACTACACATGTATTTGTCCTTAGCCGCATGGGCAAATATTTAGTGTACAACATTTCAAACCACATGGACATTTTAGTACTGATTTTATATTTTATGATTTTAATCTGGATATACATAGCTCTGGGGAAGGTCTTATTTTAATTCTAGGTTTAATTATGTGGACTGACAGGCTCTATTGTAGGCAGGGAGCTAGACAGTTTGACATCTGTGGCATAGTGACGGGCGCTGAGCAGGGTCCTGTCAATCATGGAGAATCCACTGCATCCACTAAACAGTATCATCTCCAGATAGAGGAGCAGCTTCAGTGACAGACTGCTGTCAATGTCCTGCTCCACTGACAGACTGAGGAGATCGTTCCTCCCCCACACTACTCTTCAATTCCACTCGGGGTAGGGGGGGGGGGGGGGGCAAACGTTAACATTATACAAAGTTATTGTCTGTTATATCTGTATTTTTATCATTCTTTAATTTAATATTGTTTTTATCAGTATGCTGCTGCTGGAGTATGTAAATTTCCCCTTGGGATTAATAAAGTATCTATCTATCTATCTATCTATCTATCTATCTATCTATCTATCTATCTATCTATCTATCTATCTATCTATCTATCTATCTATCTATCTATCTATCTATCTATCTATCATATAGTGCCTTTCACATATATCTATCTATCTATCTATCTATCTATCTATCTATCTATCTATCTATCTATCTATCTATCTATCTATCTATCTATCTATCTATCTATCTATCTATCTATCTATCTATCTATCTATCATATAGTGCCTTTCTATCAATCTATCTATCTATCTATCTATCTATCTATCTATCTATCTATCTATCTATCTATCTATCTATCTATCTATCTATCTATCATATAGTGCCTTTCACATATCTATCTATCTATCTATCTATCTATCTATCTATCTATCTATCTATCTATCTATCTATCTATCTATCTATCTATCTATCATATAGTGCCTTTCACATATCTATCTATCTATCTATCTATCTATCTATCTATCTATCTATCTATCTATCTATCTATCTATCTATCTATCTATCTATCTATCTATCTATCTATCTATCTATCTATCTATCTATCTATCATATAGTGCCTTTCACATATCTATCTATCTATCTATCTATCTATCTATCTATCTATCTATCTATCTATCTATCTATCTATCTATCTATCTATCTATCTATCTATCTATCTATCTATCTGTTGTTTAATTTGATACATTAATCAATTTATGCAATGCCCCAATATTTTAAGTAAAGTCAGAAGAAAATGAAGGTCAATAGATGAGGTAAAAACAGACTACAATTTAAGATCACAAACCTGCAGCCTCTGAAGTGCTCTAATCAGTTACCCTGATAATTTTGTAACACTGTTTTTTGATAAAATTCAAAATCCCCTTGAGTAAAGTTAGAGAGCATGAGTTTTCTCAAAAAGCCGATACCAATTTGTTTATAAAGGCAATGCATTTATTAGCACAAAAAGTTTACTAGCATCAAGGAAACACAGCCTACTACAGACTATAGTCTCCCCTACACAATCCTGCAGATTTTGGCAACAGGAAGGTATCTTAGGTTAACTGCTGAACGTAAGTAGTTCTAGCATTTTACATTTTGGAACACCAATCATGAGCACTCTATTATCGTCAACTTGAACAAATGTGCTGCTGAGGCCTGAATACCAGTTCCAGGGCTTTGATCTATGCACCGGGGATACCATTTGACTTCTTCCCAATGTTACTCAGTCATCCTGTGGCCAGAAGGGTGCTATTGATTTTGGTCATGTACTGTCTGACTGTAGCACTGGAGAGAGTGGAACTAAATCAGAAATAGCTGAGTTATCTAAGCAAATCCAATTATTAGTCTGCCTAATTACTATCAAATTGCTAATGTGATTACCATGTATCTTTCCCACCAACAGTAAGTTAACAAGTAAAGATATCTTTATTGATGGCACAAAAAGCTGGGCTGAACAAATTGTAGGACACACAACATGTCAACATCTTCTCAACAGGTTGGAAGTAAATCTAATTTACATTTAGTACAAATCTCTCTTAACAAGAGTCGTGTCCATTTTGATCTGTTAATAAAATGTTCATCAAAGGTTTATTTTTATAAAGTGAGGCCGAGAATGAAGAAGGCAAAACAGAAAGGAACTGTAATCAATACATAGAAATCTTACTAATTAACAACTAAATTCACAGTAAAAGATAAGTGCATCATTAAAACAAATACAATTTAGAGAACTTTAAAAAAGAAACAGAGAGAAAAACCATTTTTTTATTTTCATTTAAAGCAAAGTTCAAACAGAACTGTTTAATGACTCTCTTTTTCACTCTCAACAATTATATTTCATTCAGGTTTGCTCATTTTTCTTGCATGTAATTATCTTTATTGTTATGATGATGATCATCTTAGGAAGTTTATCTATGATAGATAGCATTTTGTGCCTGTCTTTCATGGCTGTGTCACATAACATTGCAGTATCTTTCATTCTAACCTAACTTTGGAATAATTTGAAATGTGCATTCAAATTTGTTTGCTGATTTTTTTTTTTGGTTAGAGACTTGCTGATTTCCTATTTGGGCTTTTTGACATTTGTGCTTTAAATGTTTGACTTTCAAATTTGAATTTCCCTTTTGGTTTTAATTGTATTAACATTTGACTTTTTGATGTAATAGGAAAAAAGGAAATTAATCAATTCAAGTTTTTAGATTTTTATAATTCAGGTATTTTTCTCTCAGTTACAAGTTTTATTATCTATTATCATTCTTCTGTGGTGGGCTGGCGCCCTGCCCGGGGTTTGTTTCCTGCCTTGCGCCTTGTGTTGGCTGGGATTGGCTCCAGCAGACCCCCGTGACCCTGTAGTTGGGATATAGCAGCTTGGATAATGGCTGGATGGATGGTTATCGTTCTTAGGTGCTGTAAACCCTATTAAATTTACATTTAAAAACACAAAGATTAGTCTGTCTTTTTACCTTTAGTCCATACTACCCTGGCGTTTTCAACCCCTGAATACGAAGATTTAAAAACGCTCTCCAGAGCTGTAAATATCTGGCAACACAGCTTTACCATTGTAATGTGGACCAGTGAAAATGTACGTTTCTGAAAATGCTGTCTGTAATTGGTTTGTGCTTATTATATATCCTGTTCCTGATTGGATCCTGCTTATTGCAACATGTCATCTTCTGATTGTTCACTCTTTATGCAAGGAAACCATATTAGACATATATAAACGAAAGACCTGTGTGTGAGTATGTGTATGGAGCAGTCCGCTCTTCTCACAATCAACCACATACACTAGATGGCGCATGCATGCACTTTTACATTTTTTTCGGCGCTTACATGCACCTTAGTTCTCACTATGAAAGACGTGTTTGTGTATGTGTGTTCATGTGTGTGTGTGTGTATATGTGTGTAGTGGTTCGCTCTGCTCACGCTCAACCACAGCCACAGGAGTTGGTGTGAATTCTACATAAGATGTAGAAGGTCATACAAGTGTGACTTGCAGGTGGTGAGATGACGCACACATGCACTTTTACATTTTTTCGGCGCTTACATGCATCTAAGTCTTATTCAACCCAAGCAGACAAACTCAGCTTTATGGTACATGCATGTTGTATGTTCACACAACGAGCTGCCATATGTTTTCCTGAGACAGATTCCATCCTGTCCCACTCAGTTTGTGCCACAGCTGCACTCAACTGCACATTCATCTACGACAAGATATGACCATTCCTGATCCACTTAGTTGACGCCTCTGTAATTTCACCAATAAACTAAAAGTGCTAGGGAGACTTCGGGTTGGCTTTTGTCCTGAAGACCACACACAGCTAGTTCCAACATAGTGGGCATAAAAGAATGGCTGTTGATGGAACTTGTTCTGTTACCTGTATGCATCTAAATTGCATTTTGTACAGCCTGAATACTGCATACATGCACAAAAGGCCAATAATGTACCTGTCCCTACAGTTTTGCTGTTAATCCTGTTTCTGGCAGCAGCTCTTTAAGGATTTTTTTTGCTGATATGCACATGTCCAGTAGGTGAATGGCAATGTCATGTTTAATCATTTTTGTGTGGATGGAGATACTTTTGTAAACAATGTGAAAATGCTAGTATGGACAGAAATTGTTTTAATTTAAAAAGACATTTAAAAAAAAACCATAGTAGTAAAATTTAACCCAGCCATGAGGGATGCACAACCCAGTTTGTTTGTTTGTTTCTTCATGCCGGTCAAAAGCCCAGATAAATGGGGAGGGTTACATAAGGAAGGCCATCTGGTGTAAAATTTTGCCAGAGCAATATGTGGACAACAATACATTTTCCATAGTGGATTGGTCAAGGCCCGGGTTAAAAATGGCCACAAGAAGGAAATAAAGACAGATATAAAGAATGGAAAGGCTGTTGGTTCAGATGACATACCTGTGGAATCATGGAGGTGCTTAGGAGAGATGGCTGTGGAGTTTTTAGCCAGATTGTTTAATGCAATCTTGGAAATTGAGAGGATGCCTAAGGAGTGGAGAAGAAGTGTACTGGTACCAATTTTTAAGAATAAGGGGGATGTGCAGAACTGTAGTAACTACAGGGTGTTAAAATTGATCAGCTACAGCATGAAATTATGGGAAAGAGTAGTGGAAGCTAGGTTAAGAAGTGAGGTGATGATTAGTGAGCAGCAGTATGGTTTCATGCTGGGAAAGAGCACTACACATGTGATGTTTGCTCTGAGGGTGTTGATGGAGAAGTATAGAGAAGGCCAGAAGGAGTTGCATTGCATCTTCGTGGACCTGAAGAAAGCATATGACAGGGTGCCTCGAGAGGAGTTGTGGTATTGTATGAGGAAGTCGGAAGTGGCAGAGAAGTATGTAAGAGTGGTACAGAATATGTACGACGGAAGTGTGACAGTGGTGATGTTTGCAGTCGGAGACCTGCGTTTAAGGTTGAGGTGGGATTACATCAGGGCTCTGAGCCCTTTCTTATTTGCAATGGTTGACAGAGGAGATTATACAGGAGTCCCCATAGACTTTGATGTTTGTAGATGACATTGTAATCTGTAACAAGATTAAGGAGCTAGTTGAGGAGACCCTGGAGAGGTGGAGATATGCCATAGAGAGTAGAAAAATGAAGGCCAATTGGACCAAGACAGAATATATGTATCTGAATGAGAGGGAGGCTAGAGGAATGGTGAGGATGCAGGGAGTAGAGTTGGCAAAGGTGGAGGAGTTTAAATACTTGGGATTAACATTACAGGGTAACGGGGAGTATGGAAGATGTGTGAAGAATACAATGCAGTCAGGGAGGAGTGGGTAGAGAAGAGTGTCAGGAGTGATTTGTGATAGACGGGTACCAGCAAGAGTGAAAGGGAAGGTCTACAGGACAGCAGTGAGACCAGCTATGTTATATGGGTTGGAGACAGTGGCACTGACCAAAAAACAAGAGACAGAGCTGGAGGTGACAGAGATAAAGATGTTAAGATTTGCGTTGGGTGTGACGAGGATGGACAGGGTTAGGAACAAGTATATTATAGGGTTAACTCAGATTGGACGGTTTGGAGACAAAGCCAGAGAGGTGAGATTGCATTGGTTTTGACATGTGCAGATGAGAGATGCTGGGTGTATTGCGAGAAGGGTGCGATGGAGCTGCCGGGTAAGAGGAAAAGAGGAAGGCCTAAGAGGAGATTTTTGGATGTGGTGAGAGAGCACATGCAGGTGGTGGGTGTGACAGAGCAAGATGCAGAGCACAAGAAAACATAGAAACAGATGATCTGCTTTGGCGACCCCTGAACTGGAGCAGCTGAAAGTAGAAGATTGTAGTGTGGATGTTGCCTTAGCTGTAAAGAAAGATACTGTTAATCATTTTTTTTGTTTGGATCCCCAATCTGTTTATTGGTTTCTAATTTTGATTGACTAGTGAGAAATTGAAAAATGAGGGAGGAGATAAGGAAAGATGGTAGGAAAAAAATGGTTGGCATGTATATAAAGCTCATCAGATATTTAATCTAGTTTAATTAATCTTTGGCTCACTACTATACTATATAAAGTGTTCTACTGATTTTGACCCAGGAATTATTACACAGAGCCACCAGAACACCTCACGTAGTGCATAAACATTCAGACCTGCATTCAGACATCTTTTGGTGTGTGTCTCACTTGGACTCAACTGCTTGAAGGTGAAGGATCAAATATCTAAGATAAAAGTTTCCTCTCTTTATTACTGCTTGAGTTCTTTGCAACACATTGCCAACTTAAACTGGGTTGTTACCAGCATTTTCAGTTCTAGTATTTTACATCTAAAGAATGTTTTTTTTTAAATGCCAACCTTTTTAAATAAGCAAAGAGCAGCTCCTTGTCAGCACAAGTCTACCATTTCTTCCATATGTGACCTTTTAATACTCACAGTATTCAGAATTGGAAAACTTGTCTTGTTTGTTAACTTTGTGCTCAGAATCTTTTTTTCAGTTTACATGACTTTTACATTTAAAAAGTTTAATTTCTTTATTTTATTTTCATGTGTTAACTTGAATTGTATTTCTTTGTTTGAAAGTATTTTTAATTCTTCTTAATTTTATTTTTGATTATGTCAGCTGCTTTGTCCGAGATACAGACTCAACCAGTGAACTATTGCTAATGGAAAGTTTAGTATTCGATATTCTGGTTTTGACTCTCCACTCTTTTGTCTTGTATTTTGGTCACTGGTTATTAAATAGAATATTCTTGGTGAATGACTTTTGCAGTTTCATTCTGACTACAATGACAACTACTGTAAGCAGTTCAGTTAGAAAAACTATTTTTTTGTATTTTGAAAAATTTTGGGGTGGCACGGTGGCGCAGTGGGTAGCGCTGCTGCCTCGCAGTTGGGAGACCTGGGGACCTGGGTTCGCTTCCCGGGTCCTCCCTGCGTGGAGTTTGCACGTTCTCCCCGTGTCTGCGTGGGTTTCCTCCGGGCGCTCCGGTTTCCTCCCACAGTCCAAAGACATGCAGGTTAGGTGGATTGGTGATTCTAAATTGGCCCTAGTGTGTGCTTGATGTGTGTGGATGTGTTTGTGTGTGTCCTGCGGTGAGTTGGCACCCTGCCCAGGATTGGTTCCTGCCTTGTGCCCTGTGTTGGCTGGGATTGGCTCCAGCAGACCCCCGTGACCCTGTGTTCGGATTCAGCGGGTTGAACAAGGGATGGATGGATGGATGGAAAAAGTTTGGTTTTGAGTTTTGAGTCTTTGGGACAAAGAAAAGTTTTTATTTTGTTTCTGAACAAAATGTGAATCTCCTGGTCAGCTTCATAAAACATTGTATTAGTACAATCGTTGGCGCAGTTGGTTTGGAAAGAAAGGCAAGCAATGGACATCCATGTTGCAGGCTTTTGGATCATTTCTTGTGTTGTGCGAATGGCATATGTCACGCATATGCAACTGGGGATCATCTTCTGGGCTCAACTGATATAAATGACACCACTCCAGTGCTAGCGATATCTTCTCTTTCCCCCACAACTCAGAGAAATTGCCCAGTGAGGACACCCAGCATAGACCTTGTCTCTTCTAGTCAAGACACCATAAAAAATGACGGCCTTGAAAGATAATCCTCTCATTGAAGACCTGCAGTCGATAGCAAATATATTGTGTGATATTCAGAAACCAACGATCATAGCAGAGGGTTCTCTGAAGGTTGATTTTGTGGTGGGCAACTTTTTGTTGTGCCATTGTGCATCATTGTGCATCATTTAGAAATAATTAAACAAGGGTTACTGGGTTGGTATACCAATGATTCTTGCTGCTTCGCTCTGGTTCCCTATCACCAATCACAAATAACACATGATTGTTGCTGTATTTCAAAATTTAATTAAGTGACAACACAGCTAGATTTTCTCTACCTAAATAATCTGTGAGAAATTATGCTGGCACTTGTTGGTAATATGTGAGTGTGCCAAGTGTGCCCAGTGATGGACTGGCTCATTTTTCTTCAGGTCTGGTTCATTCCTTGCACCCAGCTCTCTGCAACTTTAAATTAAATTAAACAGGTTTGAGAATGTAACGTTATGTTTGGGTAAATTGTTTAGGAGGACTATTTTTACGGGTTGTTCATATGATGCTTTTGAATCTGAAGCTTATAGTGAGTAGTGATAGTGTCTTTAAATACATTTGTAAAAGCCACAAATATAAAAAAAAATATTTGGAAAGTATTGAGACATTACTTGTGACAGTACAATGACAAATATAAAATTGGATTAGGGTATTGGCACATTCACTGGTGTTAGAATGAGCCCATATGTCAAAAGGGATGAACTTTACCCTTGAAATAGCCTTCAGTAAATTACTGTGGGATTATGGGATTTCGTTGCTGCTGTGCATTTCCACATCTGCTCACCTCTAGCTGAGGTGCCATGTGAAGTGAAGTGGATTACTGTTTTCAAAACTGTGAAACATTAGTAACAGGGGCCTTCAGAGAGCTTAATGGTGATGGGCTAAGCACAGTATTATGATGACATCAGATGAGACTGGCTGTAAGGTAAATGCTTTTACAGAAAGCAAAATTTATTTCCAATTATAGCTGCTCTTGTTTGCTAGGACTGTCTCTAAAGGAATTCCCATAGAATTGCCCTCCTTTTCCGGTAACCTAGGACAGCTACACTGTACATTTTCTAGTGTTTTCTCCATTGCCATAAAACTTGTTAAGGGTAAATTTTGCGCAAGCATTCTAAAGTTTTTCTTTGCACAGAGGACCATGGAATAAGCTACAAGTGTGGTACAGTGTGTACTATCCATAGACATGCATTTAAATGACTTCTATGCCAGATGGTCCTGGGTATGACGTTAAACTGCATCCGGCCCTTCAAGCGGTCCTCCAACTTACAGGGAAATCATGGGGGTTGGTGGCAGGATTGGCACTCTAGCCACTGTAAAAAAAAAAAAAAAACTTCACAAAGCTCTGAGACTACAGAAAGGACTCCTTTTTGCTCTCCACGGGAGCAGCTCTGTTGCAGACGCCCATAGGAAGGCTGCTCACATCATGAAGGGGATGGGGGAAACCTCGGGAGCCCCACCCCCAGAAGAGTTGAAACCGTTGGAGAACCAATAGGGTCAGGTCTGTTGCGGATCAGAACTGGTGTGGTGCTGAGGCATCACTCGCTGCACTGCAGCACTCGGGTCCCAATCTGAGGCGACCCATACGGGTGGGCGCATGGAACGTTTTCTTTCTCCGGCAAGATGAACATCTTCCTCTGCTGTCGGAAGAGCTGCGTAAACTCTGCATTTCATTGGTGGCACTCTCAGAGGTGCGCAGACCAGGGACTGGCCAGATCTCTGTCGGTAGATACACCTTTTATTGGTCTGTTTGGTCTGATGGCTGTCATACTTGGGGAGTAGCTGTTGCTGTAGCGGATTGGCTTCTTCCGATGGTGTCTGATGTCACTCCTTTCAACGAGTGTATTATGAGAATCAGATTACGGCACTCCCCTCCTCGAACCGCCACCTTATCGTGGTAGAGGGGTTTGCGTGTCCCAATGATCCTAGGAGCTCTGTCGTCCGGGGCTTTATGCCCCTGGTAGGGCCACCCAAGGCAAACTAGTCCTAGGTGAGGGATGAGACAAAGTGCGGTTCAGCAGACCTTCTATGATGAATAAAAAATTTGCACTGTGTTTTCCCTCGCCTGGACGTGGGTCACCGGTTTCCCCTCTGGAGCCAGGCCTGGAGGTGGGGCTCAATGGCGAACGCCTGGTGGCCGGGCTTGCACCCATGGGGCTCGGCCGGGCACAGCCTGAAGAGGCAACGTGGGTCCCCCTTCCCATGGGCTCACCACCTATGGGAGGGGCCAAGGAGGTCGGGTGCAGTGTGAGTTGGGTGGTGGCCGAAGGTGGAGACCTTGGGGGTCCGATTCTCGGCTACAGAAGCTGGCTCTTGGGACGTGGAATGTCACCTCTCTGAAGGGGAAGGAGCCTGAGCTAGTGCGCGAGGTCGAGAGGTTCCGGCTAGATATAGTCGGGCTCACCTCGATGCACAGCTTGGACTCTGGAACCAATCTCCTTGAGAGGGGCTGGACTCTCTACCACTCTGGGGTTGCCCCCGGTGAGAGGCGCCGAGCGGGTGTGGGCATACTTATTGCCCCCCGACTTGGAGCCTGTACATTGGTGTTTACCCCGGTGGACGAGAGGGTAGCCTCCCTCCGCCTTCGGGTGGGGGATGGGTCCTAACTGTTGTTTGTGCGTATGCACCGAACAGCAGTTTGGAGTACCCACCCTTTTTGGAGTCCCTGGAGGGTGTGCTAGAGGGCATACCTTCTGGGGAATCCCTCGTACTGCTGGGAGACTTCAATGCTCACATGGGCAATGACAGTGAGACCTGGAAGGGCGTGATTGGGAGGAATGGCCCCCCCAATCTGAACCCGAGTGGTGTTTTGTTATTGGACTCCATGGAGTCCATAACGAACACCATGTTCAAGCATAGGGTGTTCATATTTGCACTTGGCACCAGGACACCCTAGGCCTCAGTTCGATGATCGACTTTGTGGTCGTGTCATTGGACTTGCGGCCACATGTCTTGGACACTCGGGTGAAGAGGGAGTGGAGCTGTCAACTGATCACCACCTGGTGGTGAGTTGGCTTCAATGGTGGGGGAGGATGCCGGTCAGGCCTGGTAGGCCCAGACGTGTTGTGAGGGTCTGCTGGGAACGTCTGGCAGAGTCACCTGTCAGAAGTAGCTTCAACTCCCACCTCTGGCAGAACTTCGACCACGTCCCAAGGGAGGTGGGGGACATTGAGTCCGAATGGGCCTTGTTCCGTGCCTCTATTGTTGAGGCGGCTGACCGGAGCTGTGGCCGTAAGGTGGTCGGTGCCTGTCGTGGCGGCAATCCCCGAACCCGTTGGTGGACACTGACGGTGAGGGATGCTGTCAAGCTGAAGAAGGAGTCCTACCAGTCCCTTTTGTCCTGTGGGACTCTGGAGGCAGCTAATAGGTACCGGCAGGCCAAGCGGAATGCGGCTTTGGTGGTTGCTGAGGCAAAAAACTCGGGCATGGGAGGAGTTTGGGGAGGCCATGGAAAACGACTTTCGGACGGCTTCGAGGAGATTCTGGTCCACTGTCCGGCATCTCAGGAGGGGGAAGCAGTGCAGTGTCAACGCTGCATATGGTGGGGATGGTGCGCTGCTGACCTCGACTCGGAACGTTGTGGGTCGGTGGGGGGAGTACTTCGAAGACCTCCTTAATCCCACTAACATGCCTTCCAATGAGGAAGCAGAGCCTGGGGACTTGGAGGTGGGCTCCCCCATCTCTGGGACTGAGGTCACTGAGGTGGTCAAAAAACTCCTTGGTGGCAGGGCCCCGGAGGTGGATGAGATACGCCCGGAGTTCCTCAAGGCTCTGGATGTTGTAGGACTGTCTTGGTTGACACGTCTCTGTAACATCGCATGGACACTGGGAACAGTGCCTCTGCATTGGCAGACCGGGGTGGTGGTCCTCCTCTTTAAGAAGGGGGGCCGGAGGGTGTGTTCCAACTACAGAGGGATCGCACTCCTCAGCCTCCCTGGAAAAGTCTATTCGGTGATTCTGGAGAGGAGGGTCCGTCAGATAGTTGAACCTTGGATTCAGGAGGAACAGTGTGGTTTTTGTCCTGGTCGTGGAACAGTGGACCAGCTCTACACCCTTAGCAGAGTCCTGGAGGGTGCATGGGAGTTTGCCCAACCAGTCTACATGTGCTTTGTGGACTTGGAAAAGGCGTTCGACCGTGTCCCTCGGGGAATCCTGTGGGGGGTACTCCGGGAGTATGGGGTACTGTACAACCAGTGTCAGAGCTTGGTCCGCATTGCCGGCAGTAAGTCGAACCCATTTACAGTGAGAGTTGGACTACACCAGGGCTGCCCTTTGTTATTGATTCTGTTCATAACTTTTATGGACAGAATTTCTAGGCGCAGCCAGGGTGTTGAGGGGGTCCGGTTTGGTGGACTCAGGACTAGGTCACTGCTTTTTGCAGATGATGCTGTCCTGTTTGCTTCATCAGGCCATGATCTTCAGCTCTCTCCGGATCGGTTCGCAGCTGAGTGTGAAGCGGCTGGGATGGGAATCAGCACCTCCAAATCTGAGACCATGGTCCTCAGCCGGAAAAGGGTGGAATGACCTCTTAGGGTTGGGAGCGAGATCCTACCCCAAGTGGAGGAGTTCAAGTATCTCAAGGTCTTGTTCACGAGTGAGGGAAGAAATGGAGCGTGAGATCGACAGGTGGATAGGTGCAGCGTCCGCAGTGATGCAGGCTCCGCATTGGTCTGTCGTGGTGAAAAAGGAGCTGAGCCGTAAGGCAGGGCTCTCAATTTACCAGTCGATCTATGTTCCTACCCTCACCTATAGTCATGAGCTATGGGTAGTGACTGAAAGAATGAGATCGCGAATACAAGCGGCTGAAATGAGTTTCCTCCGCAGGGTGTCTGGGCTCTCCCTTAAAGATAGGGTGAGAAGCTCAGTCATCCAGGAGGGGCTCAGAGTAGAGCCACTGCTCCTCCGCATCGAGAGGAGTCGGATGAGGTGGCTCGGGCATCTGATCAGGATGCCTCCTGGATGCCTCCCTGGTGAGGTGTTCCGGCCACGTCCAACCGGTAGGATGCCCCAGGGAAGACCCAGGACACGCTGGAGGGGCTATGTCTCCCGGCTGGCCTGGGAACGCCTCGGGATTCTCCCAGAAGAGCTAGAAGAAGTGGCCGGGGAGAGGGAAGTCTAGGCATCTCTGCTCAAGATGCTGCCCCCGCAACCTGACCTTGGATAAGTGGAAGAGGACGGACGGATGGATGGATGGATAGATTACGGCACTCTCTGGGTGCCTTGTCTGTTGTTTCAGTGTATGCTTCGAATGTGGTGAGTGATGTCTCGGAGAGGGAGACATTTTATTCGCAGCTTCGATCTGTGGTTGATGGGTGCCCACGAGGTGACACTCCTCTGGTCATGGGTGACTTCAGTGCAGCCACTGGCACAGACAGGTCTGGCTATGAGGATTATCTCGGTCCCCATGGGTCTGGGGACCGTGGTCAAAGTGACTCCATGTTCCTTGACTTTGCAAAAGGTCAGGTGCTGCGAATTACTGGATCCTGGTTCCAGCACCCTGAACCGCAACGTTGGACTTGGTACTCCAATACTGGTGGTGTGGTGAAGGAGATCGATCACATCCTCATGGGCAGACACTGGAGGCTCTTGCAAAACTGCAGGGTCTAGAGAAGTGCCCAGTTTGTGAATTCTGACCACAGACTTGTTGTTGCTACTCTTAGGATCCAGCTTAGGTCCAGTAGGTTACCACCTACTAGGAAAATGAGCCTGGACTTGGCCAGACTCCAAGACCAGATTGTTTCTAATGAGTTTACACGCAGTTTGTGTGAGGAACTTTCAGATTTGGGTACGACTGCTGATCCTAATGTGATGTGGGAGACCTTCTGTGACAAGACCCTGAAGGTTGCTGAGGGTTGTGTTGGTGTTACCGGTGTTCCCAGAAGGAATACTGCATCATTGAAAGGAGTCACAGCGCACAGCTCAATGGCAACTCTGGTCTGTACCGGGAACAGAGAAGGACGGCTGCGAGGGCTCTGAGGGCAGATAAAGAGGCATTTGTTAGAGGAATCAGTGAGCAAGTGCCACACCATCTGTGGTCTAGCAACCCACGTCCTGCTTACAGAGGAATTGAAGCATTACGCACATCTGAATCTGTTCCTCGAGAGTCGCAGTCAGGGCGGCTGATGGAACAGTCCTTACGGATGACACTGCAGTTGTGATCCACTGGGCTGGCTACTTTGAGCAGTTGTTCAAAGCTGATCCTCCAGCTAGGACGTTGGATATCTCTGGGTCCGTGGTTCTTGAGGCTGATCCTCCAATTAGCTGTGAACCACCCAATCTCACTGAGATTGCACAGGTGGTGAACCACCTGAGGAGGGGAAAGGCTGTAGGGATCTGTGGTATCCAGGGTGAACTTCTCCAGGCTGGTGGTAAGGCTGTCCTCCTGGCATTGCAAGCAATCTTTGCTTCCATTTGGGAGACTGGCATCATCCCAACTGACTGGAAAATGGGACTTATCATTCCTATCTGGAAAGGGAAGGGTGATTGCCTGGATTTCAGCAACTACAGGGGGATAACACTGCTCTTGGTGCTGGGTAAGGTCCTTGCTAGGGTTGTCCTCACAGGATCCATGATCACTTGCTCACCTACCAGCGACCAGATCAGTCTGGTTTTATATCTAAGAAGTCCACGGTCGACCGCATCCTGGCACTGAGGGTTCTCATGGAGCACAAACGCGAATATCAGTAGAGTTTCTTTGCAGCCTTTGTCGATTTTCGCAAAGCATTTGACTCAGTTGATCGAGCTGCCCTGTGGGACATCCTGAGGATTCGCAGGATCCCCATGAGGTTGCTGGATATCATGGCTGGCCTGTACACTGGTACTGTGAGTGCTGTGCAGAGTGGAGGCAGGACCTCTGCGTTTTTCCCAGTTGATTCTGGGGTTCATCAGGGGTGTGTTCTTGCTCCTACTCTGTTCAGTGCTGGTATGGACTGGGTGTTGGGCAAGGTCGTGGGTTTCATGCGGCTGTGGGGCATCTGTTGGTGAAGAAAGGTTCACGGATCTTGACTTTGCTGACGATGCTGTGATCTTCGCAGAGTCAACGGAGGCTCTGATCGAGGAGCTCGAGAGACTGAGCAAGGAGTCTGAGTGTCTGGGCTTGCGAGTGTCCTGATAAGAACCAAGATCCAATCCTTTAATGACCTCTTGGGCACAGCCATCAGCAGTGTGTCTGCGGAGAGAGTGTTGAACTTGTTAGAGGTTTACTTACCTTTGTAGTGACATTCATGTCTCTAGTGACTCTTCCTATGAAGTCAGTAGACGGATTGGGAGAGCATGGGGGGTCATGAGGTCGCTGGAAAGGGGTGTGTGGTGTTCCCGATATCTATGCAAAAGGACAAAGGTCCAAGTCTTTAGAGTCCTGGTGCTTCCTGTCTTGCTATATGGTTGCGAGACATGGATGCTATCCAGTGACCTAAGACGAAGACTGGACTCCTTTGGTACTGTGTTTCTCTGGAAAATCCTTGGATAGCGTTGGTTTGACTTTGTGTCGAATGAGCGGTTGCTCATGGAGTCCCGAATGAGGCACATTACCTGCATTGTGAGGGAGCGTCAGTTACGGCACAACAGCCATGTGGCCCATTTACCCGAGGGTGATCCGGCTCGTGAGATCATCATTGTTGGGGACCCGAGTGGCTGGATCAGACCAAGGGGTTGCCCATGTAACACCTGGCTGCGGCAGATAGAAGGTCATTTCCGGAGGGTGGGACTGGACCACATGTCTGCCTGGGGGGTTGCAAACTGAAATCCCAAGTTGTTTCATTGTGTAGTGGGTGCGGCAACGCACTGTACCAGTGCATGCTCCCCAACTTCACTTGACTAGATCAACAACCTCCTGAATCATTAAGCCTCACTCTGTCTATAACAACAAGAACAACATTTACAGTATTTATATAGCACATTTTCATACAAATGATGTAGCTCAAAGTGCTTTACATGATGAAGAAAAAGTAAAAAGACAAAATATGAAAATAAAATTAGGCAATACTAATTAACACAGAATAAAAGTAAGGTCTGATGGTCAAGGAGGACAGAAAAAACAAAAAAGAAACTCCAGATGGCTGGAGAAAAAAACAAAATCTGCAGGGGTTCCAGGCCACGAGACCACCCAGCCCTCGCTAGTCATTCTACCTAATATAAATGATCTCAATCAGTCCTCATGGTTTTCAGGCTTCACATGGAAGAACTTGATGATAATGGTCACGTGGACCTCTGGCCTTCAATCCATCAATGTAGGGACATCATGGTGCTTTGATCGGGTGGTGGTTGTGCAGATCTCCACCACAGAAAACTGGAAAAAGAACAGCAGAGAAAGTAGGGGTTAGTATGGATTTCTGAGCCACCGTGAATGATAATAATAATTAAATGCATATACAGAATATCAGGAATAAACTAAAATGAAGCTATGAGAAAGCCATGTTAAAATAATGGGTTTTTAGCAGTTTTTTAAAGTGCTCCACTGTATTAGCCTGGGCAAATTTCTAATGGTAAGCTATTACAGATTTTAGGTGCATAACAGCAGAAGGCCGCCTCACCACTTCTTTAAGTTTAGCTCTTGGAATTATAAGCAGACACTCATTTGAAGATCTAAGATTTGGAATGTAAGGTGAAAGGCATTCTACTTCAATCTACAACATGATTGGTGTTAACATGTGCTTTTCATTTATTTGCTTTGGAAGAACACAAAAAATCTGGGTAAAGAAAGTTAAATCTAATTTTAAACCCCACAAACGGTGTTGACAAAATTATTGGCCAGCTTTTCAGAAGTTTTAAAAAATAATTGGATTTCAAGCAGCTAGTCATGGTGTAATCGGTATTCCAAATCACCTGTGCAAAGGTATAGGTGATGACAATTTCAAAGTCACATATTCAACCTGTTCCCCGAAGCTGTGAAATGATCTGCCTGCTAAAATAAGAGATGGCCCTTCAGTCTTAGTTTTTAAATCCCAGCTAAAGACTTACTACTTTAGTTTATCATACCCTAACTAGAGCTTCCTGATTAGCTGTGCATAATGCATTTTTGTGTTCTACACTCAACATGGAAAAAAACCAGGGGCCTCATGTATAAATGGTGCGTACACACAGAATGTTGCGTAAGAACGTTTCCACGTTCAAATCACGATGTATAAAACTTACACTTGGCGTAAAGCCACGCACTTTTCCACGATACCTCATACCCTGTCGTACGCAAGTTCTCCGTTAGGTTTTGCAGACTGGCGGCACCCAGCGTCAAAGCAGTGCTACTGTTCCTGTGTGGTTACCCTTTCTTAGATCGACATCCACAACGGCGGCTCAAGTGCTATTTGTAGAACTGTTTGTACTTGCAAGTTACCGTGAGGTAGTCGTACTTATGATACAGTTATAAAATTGCACATCCTGAGCCACTTTATAAAGCGTGTATTTACATATGATGACAATATCATTTTTAAGATGAAATGCAGCAAAATATGTTGATTATATTATACAGATAAAATAACTTTAACCACACGGTGCGGCAGCGCTAGCGAGCTTGAGCTTCATTCACGTTTTTTTTCCTGCCTCGCTCTGTTTTCATGCTGTGGCTGGCGTGACAATGGAAGGATAGATGGATAGAATAATTAAACATTACGAAGATATTTCAATGTTCCTTAAAAGTTTTGAAGAATCGGCGTTCTAAGCTTACAGATGGCTTAACGTCTATTACAGAGCTGATTGTGTGGCAATTGGGTATTTGGAGAAAGAAAAGTAAGGACAGGAATTGGGGGTTAGTACATTTAAAAAAGACAGCACTTCTGTAATAAAGCATTTCATTGAAGGTCGCGCATGGCGCAGCAAGCATCTTGCTGTAAGACATGAACAATCACTGCGCCACCGTGTTCCCATGTTTAATAACATGCTTTAACTCATATCATCATGAAAATGATATCACGTATACTTCTCAGTATTTTAATTACTCAGAGAGCTGTAATATTACGAACATAATGGATTCTGTGTCCTGTCGGAGGAAGAGCACGTAGTGATTCAGGCACATAGAGCACATATAAGATCAAATACACAACAAAGCATTTAACGTGCTACTTTAGTTACGAATGGATTTGAGAAACTAGTAAATTAAACGATTTTAAGATGAAGTTTATGATGTTCTACTTTAATGGCAAAATAAACTACGTGATTAAAATGGAAATTTCGAGATTAAAGTTGACATTTCGTGCTTTTTTCACACTGTGTGCCTTTTTTTTTCACTGTACCCTAATAAGCTTTCATATGACACTCAGATGTTGGGCTACGAGTCGCCTTTTCATGCCGACTTTGATATGTGACAACTTTTTTATTTCGGGCACTGTGCAACTTTGTGAACTTGAGCTTTCGAGTTTCTCCGACACTCTATGTCACTCGATCAACTTCCTTTTGTTGCTTATATAACTGTTTAAACCAACAAATAGTACGTTTTTCTTTGCCTCCATTTGGTATTCGATGAAATTCTTCTATTTTTCCTCGTACTTTTGCCATTGCCTTTTCACAGAACGCTGGGCTTAAGGGCTATTTATATTGATTTGCATATTCAAAGAGGCGTAATTCTGGGAGGTGTTGGGGCGGGACAGCAGGCGCGTGCACGTGCGTTACTTTTCACGCTGATCGGGATTTATGTAGCGGAAGAACACGGAAGTTGGCGAATGCACAGTTTCCTGCATCTGGATTTTTCTGTGCATAAGCACATTTCGGCTTTTGTGCTTACGTCATGTTATAGTGCGAATTCTACGCACGGCGTTATGCATGAGGCCCCAGAAGAGTAAAGAACTATCTGAAGAGGTAAGAAATAAAATTGTAGAACGGCACAAACAATTAAACAGCTACAAGTTCCTCTCCAGAGACCTTCATATTCCTGTGTCCACTGAACGCAACATTATCAAATATTTTATGGTCCATGGTATTGCAGCTAACCACCCTGGATGTGGATGAAAATGAAAAACTGAAGAAATATTGCAGTAATGCACAGATTTTGGGGAAAGAACATCAATCTAATGCCAGACAGGTCCAAGCTGACTGTCAAACTCAAAGTACAACAGTGTTAATTTGCATTATCTGTTGCTGTTTCATTATTTCAATGTAAGGTGGTTCTATGATAGGAGACCCAGCAGGAACCCACTTCTGACAAAGAGACATAAAACACTTAGACTTTACTTTGCCAAAACACCCCTGAACAAGCCAAAATCCTTCTAGTAGAAGGGACGTTGGACAAATGAGACGAAATTAGAGCTTTTTACTTAAGAACGTCATCTTTATGTTTACTGAAAAAAATTAAGCCTTCCAAGAAAAGAACAGTATCCCTACTGTCAAACACAGAGGAGGATCTCTGATGTCTTAGAGTTGCTTTGCTGCCTCTGGCACTAGGTGTCCTGAAAGTGTGCATGGTATAAAGAAATGTGAAGGTTTCCAAGGAATTTTGGAGCTCAATATAGGAAGCATTGTCATAAAGTTGGTATCTGGCAAAGGTCATGGTTTTTTCAGTGTGACAGTGACTCAAAGCACACTTCAAAAAGCACTCAAAAACAGTTAAAAAACAAATGGACTGTTTTGAAGTCCTGTGGCCTTATGTGTAAACGGTGTGTACGCAAAAAAATGGTGCGTACTCCAGTTTCTACGCTTAAATAAAACTTAAACTTGGCGTAAAGCCAAGCACATTTTCACGCTAGCTCAAACCCTGGCGTATGCAAGTTCTCTGCTCAGTTTTGCAACCCAGCGTCAAAGCAGTGCTTTTGTTCCAGTGTGGTTTCCCTTTCTTTTTTTGATCCATATCCCTGACGTGGCTTTATCATATACATTGATATTAACCGCATATTGTTTATTAGTTTAAGGCATCTGATTGTAATTAACCTGTAACAATATAATGGTCCATGGAATGGCCAAATTAATCCAAATTCCATAGCTGCTTTAGCGTTGTTACTCTCACTGCACCTTCTTCTTCTTCTTTCAGCTGCTCCCGTTAGGGTTTCCCACAGTGGATCATCTTTTTCCATATTACTCTCACTGCACCACTTGGAGTATTTATATCACTGTATCTGAGTGTGGAATCACAGCTCTACAGCAGCTGATCGGAAAGAGAATAATCGGTATACAGCATCAAGCACATGCTGCCTCAGCCATGCTGTCTATTTGAACTGGTCACATACAACAAACACTTCACAGCCTTTCCTGTAGGGACATTGCGGTTCAAAAACAGTTTCATCCCAAGAACTATAAACGCACTCAATCAGTCCATCAAGTGCTCCTTGTTGAACTGTTTGTACTTATAAATACAATTACCTCAATGTAAACTTGCGATATAGTTATAATATTGCACAACCTGAGCCACTTTATGAAGCGTGTATTTACAAATGATGACAATATTTAATTATGTTTATTACATTATACAGATAAAATGTTAACATTATTTAAATAATCTATATTGTTAATAATTAAACATGTGAGGACACACTGTCGCATGCTTTAATTCCTATCATCATGAAAATGATAACAAGTATACATCTCAGTATTTAAATTATTCAGAGAGCTGTAATATCACCAATGTAATGTGTCCTGTTGGAGGAAGAGAAAGTGTAGTGATTCACACACATAGAGCACATAGAAGAACAGAAACAATACAAAGCATTTAACATGCTACTTTAGTTACGATGGTATTTGAGAAACAAGTAAATTAAAGATTTTAAGATGAAGTTGATGATGTTCTACTTTAATGACAAAATAAACTATGTGATTAAAGTGGAAATTTCAAGATTAAAGTTCCAAGCTTTTTTTCCCATTGTGTCCCTATTATTTTTTTCTTTACTCTGTACCCTAATAAGCTTCCATATGACACTCAGACGGTGGGCTACAACTCGCCTTTTCATGGCGACTTTGATATCTGACAACTTCTTTTTTATTTCGGGCACTGTGTGACTTCGTGAACTTGAACTTTTGAGTTTCTCCGACACTCTATGTCACTTGATCAACTTCTTTTTGTTGTTTATACCACTGTTTAAACCAACAAATAGTACAGTGGAACCTCAGTTCACGACCATAATTCATTCCAAAACTCTGGTCGTAAACCGATTTGGTCGTGAACCGAAGCAATTTCCCCCATAGGATTGTATGTAAATACAATTAATCCGTTCCAGACCATACGAATTGTATGTAAATATATATTTTTTTTAAGTTTTTAAGCACAAATATAGTTAATAGCAAAATACCTGCGCTTCGCAGCGGAGAAGTAGTGTGTTAAAGAAGTTATGAAAAAAAAAAAAGGAAACATTTTAAAAATAACGTAACATGATTGTCAATGTAATTATGTTGTCATTGTTATGAGTGTTGCTGTCTTTTATATATATAATATACACACACACACACACATAAACATATATATACATATACATATATATATACATATCTACATATACATACGTATATACACATCCACATAAACATATATATACATATACAAATTTACATATCTACATATATATATATATAGACATACATATATACATACATACATTCACATATATATATATATATATATATATATATATATATATATATATATATATATATATATATATATATATATATACTGTATATATACATATGTACTTATTGGCTCCTGTATTTAGGATATAGCAGGTTGGAAAGCACAAATATAGTTAATTAAACCATAGAATGCGCAGCATAATAGTAAACTAAATGTAAAAACATTGAATAACACTGAGAAAACCTTGAACAACAGAGAAAACTAACACTGCAATAGTTCGCGCTATAGCACTACCAACCGCTGGCTAAAAACATTTTTTTTAATGAGTTTTAAACACAGGGAAAAAAATGAACATTTGAAAAAATCCGTAATTTAATAAACCACCAAGAAAAGTAACATTGCAACAGGGCACGCTACTAACCGATCGCTGTAAACAGAAGTGAAAACAAAATCAAGCCCAGTGCATTCTTTAACTGCCTTCCTACCTTATGCATCCAGCCCCCTCTCTTCCTGCATGTGTGTGTGCGTCTGTCTCTCTCTCGCGCTGCCTGTGTGTGTGTGCATCTCTCTCTCGTGCTGCCTGTGTGTGTGTGTCACGCTCTCTCGCTCTCTCTCTCTCTTGCTCACTGCACAGGAAATGCACAGGGAGAGACTGAACATGTACAAACCGAAAGGGAAACTGGCTTGTTCATATACCGAGTGTGTGGTCGTGAACCGAGGCAAAAGATTGGTGAACTTTTTCGTCGTAAACCGATTTGTACGTGTAAAGAGACGTTCGTGAACCGAGGTTCCACTGTACGTTTTTCCTTGCTTCCACTTGGTATTTGCTAAAATTCTTCCATTTTCCTCGTGCTTTTGCCATTGTCTTTTCACAGAATTCTGAGCTTAAGGGCTATTTATACTGATTTGCATATTCAAAGAGGCGTAATTCTGGGAGGAGTTGGGGAATGCCAGCAGGCGCATGCACATGCATTACTTTTCATGCTGACTGGGGTTTATGTAGCGGAAGAATGTGCAAGTTGACGTTCGCACAGATTTATGCATCTGGATTTTTTTGTGCGTATGCACATTTCTGCTTTTGTCCGTACACCATGTTTTAGTGTGAATTCTATGCATTATGCATGAGGCCCCTGGAGAATTCTGCAATACCTTTTTTTTGGGGTTGTGTGTGAAATAGCATTAGAATTGGGTTTTTTTCCAGGCTTTTTTGTGTACTTTCAATGCAAATAAAAGAAATAGATATGATAACAACAATTAGATTGAAATGTCTTACATTTTGTAGAATAATTGGTGCATTGTCTGAAAAATGTGCAGTACTGCCAATGTTTTTTGCCATGACTGTATTTTGCTCCAATCCTGTATATGGTGCAGAATTAATGGTGCCTTCCCAGATGTAAAAGTTACTCATGCCATGAGCAATAATGCACCCCCATACCATCAAGAATGATGGATGATAACAAGCCGGCTGGTCCTTCTCCTGTTTAGCATGGAGGACTTGATGTCTATGATTTCAAAAACAATTTCAAATTATGATTTGTCAGACCTAAGGACAGTTTTACACTTCACTGCAGTCCATATTATATTATCAGAGAAGGTGGCAGTGTTTCTGGATTAATTTTATATATTTTTTTCTTTTTTGTGTGACAGATTTTTAACTTGCATTTGTGGATAAGACAATGAACTGCATTTACAAACAATGGTTTTCAGTAGTGTCCCTGAGCCACTGCAGTGATTTCCAGTACAGAATTGTGCCTGTTTTAATTGTAGTGCCACCTGAAGGTTACAAGATCAGGGCAATCAAATATTGGTGTTCGGCCTTATCCCTTGCGTTTTCTCCAGATCCTCTGAATCTTTTAATAATACTATGTACTGTAGATGATGAAACCCACAACGTCTTTGAAATTTTACATTAAGAATGTTTTTCTTAAATTGTTGTACTGTTTGCCTGTACAGTCTTTCACAGAGTGGTGAACTCCTCCCCATCTGTAATTCTGAGAGACTCTGCCTCTCTGGGATGCTCCTTTTCTACCCAATCATGTTACTGACCAGTTGCCAGTTAACCTAATTAGCTGTGAGAAGTTCCACCAGATATTTTTTAACATTACACAAATTTTCCAGTCTTTTGTTGACCCATCCCAACTTTTTTGAAACGTGTTGCTGGCATCAAAGTCAAAATGAACATATATTTTCCAACATTTTCAACATTTAATATGTTGTCTTTGTTCTGTTTTCGATTAAATATAGGCTTAAATGGTTTGCAGATTTTCGCATTCTGTTATTATTTAAATTTTAGACAGCATCTCAACTTTTCTGGACATGGAAACTTATGTGCTACTTCAGCTATTTAATTTATATTCCATATTGGATGTGTCTTATTATAAATAATGTTCAAGATCACATATTGGTCATGTAGCTGTAAGTGAGACCAAACTGTGTGTTGGTTGGTACAGTCCTGTATGAGTGCCAGAGGGCTCCCCGACAATCTCGGCCAAGGTAAGCAGTACCACTTCCGGGTGTAAGGGGATGCTGTAGCTAACAGTCTCCTTTTTCCACTACCCAGAAAACATGTCCAGTGAGGCAACCAAGCCCAGCAGTAAGGTCTGACAAACCTCCTGCCCCTTCCAGTCCTGGGGGGCATAAAAAGCAGAACCCTGGGAAGGTGGCATCATTCTTGAGAAGACTATAGAAGAAAGAGGAGCTCAGAGAAGCATTACTTGATTTGGCTATAAATTAATTTATTGATATTTCAGTTCTTTTTTTCCTGAGTTGTTTTAACTTCAGAACCTTTCTGTTATTTTCATTTTATTTTGTGTTCAGAAGTAACTAGGGTAACCGGTGTAGTGCCCCAAATTTTTGCAGTGTTTATCCTGTCTCCTTGCCACTGATCACAGTGTTTTATAGTCAGTCAGTCAGTCATTGTCCAACCCACTATACCCTAACACAGGGTCACGGGGGTCTGGTGGAGCCAATCCCAGCCAGCACAGGGTGCAAGGCAGGAACAAATCCTGGGCAGGGCGCCAGCCCACCACAGGGCACAAACACACACCAAGCACACACTAGGGACAATTTAGGATCGCCAATGCACCTAACCTGCATGTCTTTGGACTGTGGGAGGAAACCGGAGTACCCGTAGGAAACCCACGCAGACACGGGGAGAACATGTAAACTTCACGCAGGGAGGACCCGGGAAGAGAACCCAGGTCTCCTTACTACCACTGTGCCACCATGCTGGTGTTTTATAGTAATTAATAAATATTATATTGTCATCTGAAACTCTCTGATTTCCCTCTCACCAATTACAGATATCAACTCTTCTTGGGGAATTCCCAGATGTTCACAAGCCATCTGACCTTATCATTGGACTGCCATTTAGAGTTTTACAAAAACAATTCTATATTTAAGGACAATATTTATCTTAATTATATAACACTCTTATGTAAGTGTGCAATATTTATTTTTATATAGTATCTTTTTTTTTGATTTGACATACTTTTGTATCTCCGAGGTGATATTGTCTTTTCTGATGTTATGCACTATTTTTCTTACTTAATTCTAATTTGTTTTTCATTGCATGTAACTGCTTCTTTCACATCCTGTAAAGTACTTTGAGCTGCAGCGTTCATAAGAAAATGTGTGAAATAAATGTTGTTGTTATACCTGTAAGCTTTGTTGCAGTGCTTTGAGCCCACACTCAGTGAAGACTACTGCAGTGAAATGAATTGAATTGAGTTTTGATTGAGTGAATAACTAAAGCTCATTGCCATAGGGTAAAAAAATCATGATCATTGAAATAAGGATTGCATTTGTTACTTGCAACCACTTTTTTGTGCTAATGTTTACTTGAATTGTGCAATTATCCTTGTCACTATAATAACACAGAAAGCAGGTATCTGGCAAGTGCAACTTTATTATTTTTATCCTATAAAAAGTAATTATATACATGTGTGATTCACTCTTGATTAAGTGATTCAGGTGAAAATGGCTCTCATTACAATAAGGCACAAAAACCATCTTAATTGAGATTACTGTTATAGAATGAAAATGCCCCAGTTTCTTAAGAAAGAATGTCATTTCAAAGATGCAGATGCAAAGTTGTGTGGGTACATTTGGAGATTTACAGGGAAAGCAATGATCCAATGTGTTTAGCATAATTGTTTTAAAGCCTATTTGTCAGTAACTGTGTATTTAATTATTAACATACACAGCACTGTATAATGCTCCCATGTGATGAGTGTAGCTTAAATATTATAGCAACAAGAAATCCTAGACATTTTTATTATTTTGAATTATACAGTTTGTCATAATGAATTCTCTACTCTAACATTAATCAGATTTTCATGTTTTTCAAGAAATTGCACACAATTCCATGAATGAATATTATGTATCTAATCACATTCACTGTCAGTTTGTGTTACTTTCATGATTGCATTCAAATTATTTATGAGATACAAAGACACATTACCCAGCACTGTGTTAATGTTGAGTGTGGAATAAATGTAAACATTAAATACAAATGAGAAAATGAAGCTAATGTGATTTTGGAGTGTTTCTTCTGTGACTGAAATCAATAATTCATAAGTTAAAATAAAAGAAAAATTCCATTACAAGCTGTGCATTTGTATATGTTTACACCACCAGCATTTATTCATTTATATTATCAGTTATACTTGTATTGGTATAAGTGCCTAAAAACTTAATGACAATCTGTTATCATAATATCTACTCTGTCAAGCAAAAGAAATGGGAATTCAGGGTATAGTTTGTAGGTTGGTACAAAATTGGCTCAAAAACTGGAAGCAAAGATTTATGGAGAGGAACCTTATCATATTTTTATGTGCAAGCCCTCATTCATTAGACAAAGAGCCCCATCTTAGTGAGGACATCTGGCTTCGCCGGGAAAGAGGCCTTATTTTATAAGTGTGTTATAGACCACTCAGTACAGACAGTGATTTCAATACACATCTTTTTAGTAATATTAAAAAAGGAAGTTTACAGGGGAATATTATAGTAATGGGGGACTTTAACTACCAAATATTAACTGGGATAACCTAGGAAATGGTAGAACACAAGAGTAGGTTTTTAAAAGTAATCAGTGACTGTTTTATAAAATGGTACATTAAAGCACCAACGTGGGCTGAAGCCTGTCTCAGGATAGAATTGTGAGTGCAGAAGTGATTGAATCACTAGAGTCAAGTGACCATAATATAGTACAGTTCTCTCAGTGTTTTGTAAAAATGTGGATGCAAAGACCAAAATTGTTAAGTGTAACTTTGGAAGTGTAAATTTTGAGACGATGCGGCAAAGTCTGAGGGAGATAGACTGGGATAAGCTTTTAAATGTGGAAACAGTCAAGGAGCAATGGAACAGGTTTAAAAATGTTTTACACGTAATGCAGGATAGGTACATACCTAATTTGAAATTAATAGGAAATTAAAAAAAAAACTCAGCAGTTGGTTAATAAAGAGTTAAAAAAGAAACTGCAAATAAAAAAAACAATTGTATAAGGCATATAAGACTATAATTCCAAAGTGAATCGTAGGGGATATGAGAACATGAGAGTAATCATTAAGAAGGATATTAGGGAAGCTAAAAGACAGTTAGAGAGGAAAATAGCAGATAAGGCAAAAGGCAACCCAAAGAGATTCGAGATTCTTTCACTATTTTAGTAGTAAAAGAACAGTCATAGAGGAGGTCAAGTGCATTAGGAATAGTAAAGGGGAATTTAAAAATATTGACAGTGAAATAGCAGATGCTGTAAACTCGCATTTGTCTGATTTCTTCACATGTGAGGACGTGGATAACCTCCCAGTGGTACATGGGACTACTAAAGAGGTTCTGAGTGATTTCGTAATTGTAGAGGGAGAAGTACTGCTCAGACTAAATAGGCTGAAATAAAACAAATCACTGGGGGCTTCATGTATAAACGGTTCGTACGCACAAAAATGTTGCATACTCCAGTTTCCACGCTCAAATCGCGATTTTTGAAAACTAAATTTGGCAAGCTACACACATTTTCATGCCAGCTAAATACTTGGCGTACACAAGTTCTCCGCTTGGTTTTGCAAACTGGCACACCCAATGTCAAAGCAGTGCTTTTGTTCAAGTGTGGTTTCCCTTTCTTTTTTAGATCCACATCCCTGACACGGCTTTATAAATACGCTGAAATTAACCGCATATTGTTTATTAGTTTAAGGCATCTGATTGCAATTAACCTGTACCAATATAATGGTCCACGGAATGGCCGAACTATTCCAAATACCATAGCTGCTTTACCGTTGTTCCTCTCAATGCACCACTCAGAGTATTTATCCCACTGTATCTGAGTGTGGAATCACAGCTCTACAGCAGCTGATCAGAAAGAGAATTATCGGGATATAGCGTCAAGCACACGCTGCCTCAGCCATGCTGTCTATTGAACTGCTTCTATACAGCAAACACTTCAGAGCCTTTTCTGTAGGGACATCGTGGTTCAGAAACAATTTCATCCCAAGAACTATAAATGCACTCAATCCATCCATCAAGTGCTCCATGTAGAACTGTTTGTACTTATTAGTACAATCACCTCACTGTAAACTTGCGATACAGTTATAATATTGCACAACCTGCGCCACTTTATAAAGTGCGTATTTACATATGATGACAATATTTTTAAGATGAAATGCAGCAAAATATGTTTATTACATTATACAGATAAAATGTTAACATCATTTAAATAATCTGTATTGTTAATAATTAAACATGTGAGGACACGGTGTTGCAGCATTTGGCCCTTATCTAATTTTTTAACTTCTCAGTTTATTCAGAGACACCACATTTCCACATGTGTGCCGGGAAAGCTACACAGACAACCTAAACAAAATTATTGCAAAAGTGTAAATAATTATTGACATACCTTCGTAGTGAAAACCACTATGAAAAGATGTGAATTAAGTAGATTTTTGTAGATGTTTTGTTTTTCACTCTTCTATAAAGAGCAACACTTTGTCATATATGAGTGGAAAAATTGGAACTGAGTCCCTTTATGCTGCAGTCTGAGCAAAGCAATTTTGGTAGAGAAAGGTGAATAGCAAATGATAGTGATCTGCAGTTTGAAATATCACTGTGAATAGAAACTGGATTTTTGAAACATCAAGGGTATCACAAGATGGGTAGGATTTCCCTTGCTTGTTGGATTTTCCTGTTTTCCAATCTGCTATGACTGTTTAAACCTTCACAAAAGGATGCAGGAGGATGAAAGGAAGACAAATTTTAATAAAGAATTTCAAACTCAGATTCATTTCCGATTAAGAAACAAAAAATGTAAGGTTACAAAGAAATTGTCAAGCTGCTCCGAGGTGAGTTGTGTGGTGGATGTGATGAAGAGCCTGTCACTTCTTGGAGCTTTCATTATTTAAGGACAAGACAACTTGTTGTGAATGTTATTACCTACTGAATCCTCAAGTGATGGGACTCAAAACATGCGATCAAAAGGTGCTTTCCTGGCACGCAATTGCATTACCTCCAGCACAAAAGGGCTCTCCTGGGAAGAACTCTTGTTTCATTACTTTTTTGAAAGGAATCAATGCCATCATGGTGTCTTCAGGAGAATGTCTGAATAATTACACTGTCGTAAAGCAGCAAAATTGTTTCAGACTTTATGTAAAAATCCATTGCAATGTATAGAGCCGATGTCCATCATGGAGACTGTGCCGATGAGCAGGGCATTGTGCTATCAAAAGCCAGACTCTTGGGTTTTTCTTTGTTTTTGTATTTTTGTTTTTTTAATAATTCTGTTAAGCTGCTAATTAATTTAGCAGAAACAAAAAGGAAAATGCTACTGATCAAACAAACAAAACAAGCACCAGCAAGTGTGCGCAACTGATAACTGAATGCCTGTTTGTACTATTTTAGGGCCAAAAAGCAATTTTTCTGTTCCAATGCAATCCCTGAGTATATTAAAATTTATCTTTTTTATATTTAATTTAAATTTTAATATTTCTTCTGTGGGAAGTGTTTCTCCTTCAAAGAGCTGGAACTTAATTATGGTGTCTTCTGTGTGGAGTCTGCAGATCCTGCTTTTTGAATGCTTCTGCTACTTGGATTTAAGGGCATTAATGAAATGTTAATGGTATGTTCAGTTTGTTAAATACTAATTTTGCCTTTTTTTCTTTTTATTGTTGTTTTTATTATTGCTGTTTTGGTAATGCATAGAATTGTTTTCAATTTGACAGCTGACTTTGTCTACCGAGAATGGTGCTATTTGACAGCGAACTAAGCTGATGGGAATGTTCTCTCTGTTCTCCAAAATGTCACTGGGGACTTCAGCCTTCCACTAAAGACTGCTGAATTGTTGTCACACTGTTTAGTGACTCTGATTTTGTTCACTGTGTGTAAGTGAAGTCTGGTGTTCTGTCCATTTGTCCAGGACTATAATTTCCTCCCACAGTCCAAAGGCATGCGTGACTCCCAGTTATCCTGATACAAGTAGGTGGGAGTGAGACTCATGAAGTAGACTGACGTCTGGTTGATTTTGGACTTATGTGTAGTGCCTTTGGGACTCTGGTGCTCTTTTACAATTGAAAAAGCCTGTTTTAAAAATATCTTAAAGGTTATTTTCTTATTTCAAAAACTAAAATTCCAGGTAAGAACTACATGAGCCTTAACTTTGCATCTGAAGAATTTCTAGAGCAGGTGTCTACAAAGTTGGTCTTGAAGGCCATAGTAGCTGCAGGGTTTTGTTTTTTAATGAGAGGTAAACTATTGCTGTCGAAACACTTACTGCTCAAGCAACATTTCCTCAGCACAATTGTTGGAACTAGCTGTGCTACCCGTCTAATAATCGACATACACCTCAGTACTAACGTTTGCAATGCACCATCTATTGGGATTTCTGTTGTAAAACACATTGTAGTAAACTGGATTGCATTTGTCATTCCAACAGATAGTACCTCCAACATTTGTAGTAATAAAATACATTATTACGAATGTTTGTGATGCGCCATCTGTTGGAATGACAAATGCAAGGCATTTTTCTACTACAAATGTTTATGATGTGCTTTCTGTTGTAGTGACAAATGCAGTGAATATGTTTATATTATAAGCAAATTGGTATGGGATTTGAAAAAGCAGCGTTAATGTTTGTGATATGTAATTTGTTGGAATGACAGAGACATAGCAATCTTACAGATACACAGACACTTATCCTTTTATAAAGATGGATTTACTTTTCTCGCAAGAATCATCTGCTCCTTCGGAACCAAAGACAAATGACTTCACATAAAGAAGCATTAGTTACATATGCATAAAATTTCCAGACATGGGACTCAAGCAGCAAGATGAAGATGCAGAAACAGGTCCAAAATCAAGCAGAGGTCATAGGCAAGTATTCATTGGAACAAATGTGTAGACAAGAGGCAGCCTCTGAAAACAGGCAGAGGTCCAAAAATTCAGAGTATCACTAACAAAAGCATGTCAATCAGGAATAAGGGATCAATCCTTTGCGGAGGACTTTCCCTAGGGAATAAGGGATCAATGTTTTGAGCAGGAATTTCCCTAAGGAATAAGGGATCAATTTTTTGAGGAGGACTTTCCTAGGGCTGTCAGATTGAATTTTACTACAGTTTGAAAGAGTGTAAAAATCTTATTTAAAGACAAAAACTGATATTCAAATGTAAATGAGCAGTTGTTTGTTTTACTTTTCACTAACTTTAGCATCATGCAGACACATTATACAGCATTGGTTTTGCACATCACTTCCAGGATCAGCCTTTTCATTGTTATGATTCTCGATAGTTCCCAAGCACAAAGTCCCAAAAACGTCCAAAATACCCACTTAGAGACGGAAATCTTCAAACCTGTCTAGTAACAAAGATACACTTAGGTTCTTTATAAAATAAATGATACACTGGGGCACAAACAGAAAAAGGAGTTGCCTGAGCCAATAAGCCAATCCAATAGCAAACAACGTCCCAAAACAGAATCCATAAGGCAAAAACAGAGCATATATTCAAAAATCTAGGAAGAAATCACAGAAGCACAAAAATAAATGCAAGGGAACTCACCACACCACGAGCACATTCAGAATGAACTGCAATGGAACTGTGGATTGCCCCCACCTATATAGGGGCTCAGATCAGTCCTTCTGGTGATGGACTGTTATCCCCGCTTCTTGGGGAAACCACCCACGAAAACACAAGGAATGTTACACATGCATCGGGAATAAAGCAAGTGATTTACAAAAGTAATAAATGCTCAAAAACAAGCAAAAAGGACATGAAACTAGGATTTAAATCCCAGCCAAGGGAGGAACCCTGGATCAAATACAAAATTCATATTTTGAAATGGTCACTTTGCATTGTACTTAGTAAACTGGGTTGCCTTCTACTTCTTAAACACAGTCTTTCATGGCGTTTTAAGATAGATTTGTCTATCCTGCTGCTCTGCTCTTGGACCTTGGACCTTTGCTATATGGTTGTGAGACATGGACTCAATCCAGGGACCTGAGATGAAGACTGAAATCCTTTGGTACTGTGTCTCTTCAGAGAATACTTGGGTCCTGCTGGTTGACTTTGTGTTCAATGAGCAGTTGCACATGGAGTCCAGAATGAGGCACATTATCTGCATTGCGAGGGAGCGTCAGTTATGGCACTATGGCCATGTGGTGCATTTCCCCGAGGGTGATCTGGCTCACAGGATCCTCAAGGGGACGCCCACGTAACACCTGGCTGCAGCAGATAGAAGGTCATTTCCGGAGGTTATTTATATTGCTAAATAAATAATAAAAATGAAGAGGAAACAGTTAAAGATTTAGGTCATTCCGTTCTTTCATTTATAAAGCATGTAAAGACTCACAGTGCATTAATTTATATAAAAGGGAGATGGATAGGAAACATTGCATCTTCTGGCCTGTAGGAAAAAAAGAGTCATTGCTATGGAAATTCAGTTCCATTATTTTCTGTAGCACTCTTCACTTAGAGCAGGCTTAGAGTGCTGATACAAGTACAGAGGTAAATGCACTTTTAAACTTTCTAAATTATTAAATACATTAGGAGCAGGCATAAAGACAAGGTTTTGTTTAAACAGACACAGAAACAAAGCAGTTTGAAGTTAACTTAATGCGTCCATTTATTAATTGTCAAGCTATGGCCAGTTGATAACAAAAGAGAGGAAAACAAAAAACTCCAGGCGGCATAAAATGACTACACTAAAAATGTAGGAGCAATCACGAGGGATTTTGTCTCGGTTTCATATCCGAATTACAGATAGAAGGAGGCTCTGTGTCAGCCTCCACTTTCTTTCTGATCACGTCACCTCGTGCTCACAATGTTCAATTTGCATTGATGCAGGGAGTACATTTCCCATCAGGCAACAGGAGTGTGCTAAAGCTGAGGGGAGGACACTCTTTATCAGTTTGCACAAAGTCATTTACTGGCCAAAGTGGAATCTCATCTAAGACCACAGGTGCAGCATCTTATTTCCAAATAATTTGAAAAATCTTTTCTCTATTTTTGTGAAGTCTATTTAAGTGTTAAACTAATTCCATTGCATTTTGATGAAAGCAAAACCTTACATTTTTTAAAAAGCCAGTTCTATTGTACAACTGCTTATTGTTATTAAGCGCACTGGAGATAAGCCACAACAAAAACAGAATGAAATGAGATGTTTTAGCGAATGTCACATCACAGTTCAGAATATGGTAGAAAGAGAACGACTGAGGATGACGTTAATACTGTAACTTTTACTGTTTCTTGATTCATTCATTCAAGTCCACTTTATGATAAGGCATTATAATTTGTGGCTTTGATGCCTAAGCAGTTTCATGATTTGTAGCGATTTTAAACCAACTTTGAAAGAATCCATTTTGAATCATCTTTATAACATCATTGAAAACTGCCACTAGTACTGTCAGCGATGTCTGTAGACCACAATCCTCTCCTGGCCAATCCTACTGTGGATACTTTCTGCAGTCCAGTAATTCAAAAGATTCAAAAGACCTTCCAGTTTATTAACATGAGATTAAACATCTATTCATGAAATTATACCAAACCAGGAAATACAAAGCAGCAACGTTCATGGTTACAATCCAGCAAGGAGTTACAGCAATTATGGGATCCAATCAGACACAAAAAGATAACGCGAGCAGACAAATTGATGATCTGAGTGGTAGTGCAGAGGATGGGTGAGCCCTTTGTGTCTCAGAAAGCATTTAAAAACATGTGAATATTTGCTATCTAACTTCAACCCATTTTACAGAAACACCCAGGGAATACCAAGGACATTGGCTAGCAAAATATAAAAGTAGAACTTACAGTAAAAATGTGAACATATGTATTTATAGTTTTTATTATGAATATTGTATAATTGGGCGGCACCGGTGGCGCAGTGGGTAGCGCTGCTGCCTCGCAGTTGGGAGACCTGGGGACCTGGGTTCGCTTCCTGGGTCCTCCCTGCATGGAGTTTGCATGTTCTCCCCGTGTCTGCGTGGGTTTCCTCCGGGCGCTCTGGTTTCCTCCCACAGTCCAAAGACATGCTGGTTAGATGGATTGGCGATTCTAAATTGGCCCTAGTGTGTGCTTGGTGTGTGGGTGTGTTTGTGGGTGTCCTGCGGTGGGTTGGCACCCTGCCCGGGATTGGTTCCTGCCTTGTGCCCTGTGTTGGCTGGGATTGGCTCCAGCAGACCCCTGTGTTCAGATTCAGCAGGTTGGAAAATGGATAGATGGATATTGTATAATCTAAAATGTTGGCTGATTGTTAGAGGATCAGCTAAGGGAAACCTAAAAAGGAGGTAAAGTTCTGAAATAGCTTTAGATGATGAGCAAAACCCAGCAGCCACTGCTTGTCTTCATTAACGGAATCTGTGACTCCCAATTTAAGAGGCTGGACTGGATAGTTCTTTTTGTACAGGATAGGGTCTGTGGTGCCCTCATTAAAGTATTCATGAGAATATCTATAGTCATTAACAAAAGCATGTCAATAAACAACATGTACTGGAGGTATAAGATTTACACCGTAAGACTCCAATAAATAGAAATCACATGCTTTGGTTTTATTGCACACAACACAACCTCCTAAACCATCTTTCAAAGCATATGTAAGCATTTATGGAATCTACAAGTGACATCACCACTTGCAATCAAATGGCCAATAGATATTCAGAATAATGCCAATGTATGAGAGCCTGTGTGTCTAAATGACATTTGCCTCTCTGTTAGAAGGGATGCACAATCACTAAAACCTGACAGTCTGTCCCAGATGTGCCAACTGAGCATTTATCTTATTTGTGGCATGTGATGGTCCAGGTTAGCTCCACACTCTCTTGTCATTGCCGGGAGACTCTTCAACCCAAAACCTTCAATGGTTGTATACGGAGACGAGCTGGGCAAATGAGGACACACATATTCAGCAAGGGGTTTCTGGAAAAATGTTCATGTGCTTTTTTTACAAGAAAAGCAAAGGTTCAAAAAGTGCAGTGCTCCAATCATTAAATTAACAATCCATAAAATCAGTAAATGTGAGGTTAAAAGTCATCAAATAAATATTTCACTAAAATGAGGTTACAATCCATGGGTAGAATCCATCCATTAAAACTATAGTGAGCCACAGTACTTCTCGCTAAAATGATATCCCCTTAGCTCACCTATACTGGTCACCTTAGCATGAGGAAACATCTGCCAACAAGCACAGTCAACACTTTAATGGCACTTGGATCCTTGTTGGCAGTTGTTTGGCATCTGTGAGGTGCAGCACCAAGCCCTACTCCCTCACCTCCTGCTGCCATTCATCAGCCTTACCTGGGAGTCCTCTTGGAGTGGTTGGTTGCTTCTGCTTCCAGGCTGCTCAGCAGGTGCTACCCTCAGCCCCCTCCTGAGCGTTGGCCACACGCTCGTCTGCTGCGATTCACTTTCTTGAATGCCTGCCTCCACTTTATATCGCACCAGCTCCTCTCTTGATCCTGCCAGTTCTTATCATCTCTTCTTTTAACCTCTGTGTCTTTCTGTTCTCTTATCCTCGTTTTGATCCCCAAGTCTGCCATGCAGGCTCCTTATATCTGGTCTGATTGGGCGCAGGTGTGATACAGTTTATTTTTTTGTATAGCCCAAAATCACACAGGAAGTGCCACAATGGGCTTTAACAGGCCCTGCCTCTTGTCAGCCCCTCAGCCTTGACTGTCTAAGAAGACAAGGAAAAACTCCCAAAAAAAACCTAGTAGGGACAAAATGGAAGAAACCTTGGGAAAGGCAGTTCAAAGAGAGACCCCTTTCCAGGTAGGTTGGGCGTACAGTGGGTGTCAAAAGAAGGGGGGTCAATACAATACAATACACAGAACAGAACAAATCCTCAATAAAAAATTAAAAATTTTTTAGAAGTACGGAGCAGAATTTAACAGTAGATGATATCACATAATAAGATTTAGATAATTTTAGCCTCCTGGAGACCTCATCCATCAAGCTGCCTCCCCCATTTGGCCATTTCACGGCTGAAACAGTGTTGGGCCAGCCAATCCGATGAAAGGACCCCTCTTTATAGTAGTGGCGTATCTTTATATGATACGCACTACCGTGTGAATGAGGCACCTGACTGATGCATTTGCATGTGTCTGCGTGATCAGCCAAGTACCCCAATCAATCTCAGAGCAAAGCGTGTCTGTGCACACATGAAACCGATTGGAGCCCACACCTCCCAGGATACAATTATGTATTTACAAATGAAACTTTGCCACAGACCACTCATCAAAAGGCATTATTGCTGTTGGCTATCCTAAGGGGTGACATTTACGGGGCCAAAGAATATAGCCAGGTTCAAGTGACCCTTTTTAAAGAGCATGGAAGTGAATAAATATATGAGTGCTGCTGTTTATTGGTCTCAAAACAGTTCTGCTTGCTCATGGAAGGGGAAAGTCAATTATGTATAGATCTTCCACAAATATATTTTTATTTAAGGAAAGGAAACAGTTAATAGAAAAAAGAAGTGCAAAACACCTCCCCACTTTCTAAGGTACAGCGTGGTAGCTAAATGCAAGAGCCAATTTTAGAAAGTTAAAGTTTTGAGTTAAACTCATATTAATGTTTTCTTAATTTGAATAGAGTATAACTTCTTTCATAGTCATAGACAATGGTATAGTCTTTTCCCCCTTTAAGTTAGTAAGAGATTCTTTCTTGCTATAACTGAGATACAGTGTGATAATTGTGTCAGTTATTTTTTAAATAGTTTCCAGTAAACAGGGACTTAAAAGACTCAATTTCAGCTTAGAAATGGGATAGGCACACAGTTTTCTGACTGTTTTCAAATGGTTCAGAAATGTTTTGAAGTGATTTGTAACAATTTGAGCTTTGAACAGAACTTTTCTTAACAAGAACTTTTCCTCTTTTTTTGCTATTTCAATTTTCTCTTTTTTGTGTGAACTGTTTTACTTTGAATTTTAACTAAAACTTTTAAAAACAAAGATATTGTGTCAGTGGAATCATTTCAGCATGTCAGGCTTTTGTTGAATCCCATTTTTATGTTAGAGCTGCTGAACTTGGGTAATTTTGGGAAAAACGCAGCTACACAAACTATAGGTATAGCTTACTCATCAATTTGCTTTAAGGCATGTTGTTGCAGGGTTTCGTATTGACAAAGACCTGGAAAAATGCCTTTTCTATTTTGGCAGCCTTATTAGCTGCAGTGAAAAGCCTCTCGGGTTTATTGGTTAATATATTTTCAGTACTGTTTGTTTTTAGCATTATGATGACTTGATATATATATTTAAAGATTTCTCAAAAATCCCAGCATATTGTCACTGAGTTCCTTTTAAAAATGACAGTCTTTCAGACACTGATTGGTAACATTTTATTCACGTCTACATTGAGCAATTTCTTTCTGTTTTGCTATTTCTTTTTCTGGATCAATAATAAAGATGTAATGCTAATACTTTGCACATAATTATAGCTTCCTGGGAGCGTTGTGCGACCAGGTGGTCAATAGCTGATGAAATCTTTGTTGACTGTTTTCCACAGACAGTTTATCGTAGTATTATTTATTAAACACATTGAAAAAAGAAAGCAAATAACATACACACATCCATAATGGGTGACAAATCCTAAGAATTTTTTGTGAAGAGTAAGCTTGCCAAATTTCATCAAAATCAGTCTCCAGGTAGCCGAGTTGTTTCATACAGACAGACAGACATAACAATGGCAGTAGCTGATTTTCTCAGTATATGCAAATGCGCCTTGAAAAGGTAATTGCTTCATGTTATAACTATAAAAAGGCTCAACCAAGGGTGCAGGCAGGGGTCCTTTCAATGGCTCAGGACTAGCAGGTGATGGTTGACCTGAGGAAGTGACTTCTGTTCCCAGAATCCATCACAATGACCATGCTCAGGCCAGACATAGTGCAGCTGTCAGAGTCAACAATACAAGTGGAAGGGGCCATGGAGAAGAAGTGAGCCAGGTATGCAGACTTGGTGCCACAGACAAGGTTGGAACACATAGTAGTTTGCTGGCCAATCTCTCAGCAAGGCATTCCATCTCCTGGGCATCAAGGGGGAACAATGAAAGTAGGCCAACAGGAAAAGCACAGAGACAGTGGAGAGGGGCCTCAAGATGGCCATGGTTGAGGGGACATGAGCGGTGGGCTAATGCCACCTCAGACACGGTGGATGTCTGATTAAACTCTGCTGGGTCACCTGGGCGAGAGTGTATGATGTTGAAAGACCTAAAACATTCACTCTGAAAAGGATGGTTCTGTTAATGAAAAAAAGAAGTTCAGAGACAGTGATCTACAGCAGTGCTCCGCAACCTTTTCTCACCTACGACACACCAAAGTTCTTCCTAGAATTCCGCGGCACATCAAAAGCCAAAATACAGTATATAGCAGTGCCGTAGCTTGGCCGGGGTTGGGGGGCGGTCCGCTCCGAGCGCCAGCTATTTAGAGGCGTCCAAACTATGGTACTTTACTTTTTTTTGTTCCTTGAAGAGGCGCAAAAAAAAAATTTCTTTCAGCTTTGGGGCGTCAAATTTTTCACCGCTCCGGACAACATGAACTCCAGCTACGCCACTGATATATAGATATTAATTTAAATCACAAATTTTACAATAAATTTTCATTTTTTATTATATGTATACATTTATTATAAGTATACATACATAAAAACTATACTATATTTACTTTTATGCAATCGTAATAATTATTATAACATAATGACTGATTAATGTGCTACCTGCGCTTGTTTCAATGAACACAGAAGTTTTATATTCGGCTCAATATTTGACAGCGCAACCCGAAGTTCTTGGTCAAGATCTTTTAAGCATGACCGCTTATCATTTTTAATTAACACAAGAGTTGTTTGTCTTTTTTGGAGTAACTGGGATGGTTTGAATTTAGATGGCGATTTAGTTTACTGGGTGCCATTGCCTCGTTTGATAGCTGATCGCCGCAAATGATGCATTGTGGCTTTGGAGCCGTTTCGTCACCACACCACGAGAATCCATATCGAATGTAGTCTTCGTTGTACTTCCTTTTCACAATTTTCGTTTTTTTTTTTGCAACACTTGTGCTGGGTTCTTCATCATCTGTACGTGAAGACGAATCTTTTCCACGTAAAAAATTATCCATATTTAAAGGGGTATAAAACTAAATATGAATCACACGAAGAACATTAACCGTACACAATTCAGCAACACAACTAATAGTAATGGATGATAACTACTGTCGCAAGACGAGTGAATGCGATGTAGCACGACTAATACATCGGCTTGAATTGAATCTAGGTGAGGGTACGGAGCGCTCTGCCTATCAAAGCGTACTACGGAGTTGTTTGGCGACTACGTAGGGCCTACGTCTTAGGCAACAGGCGCCAGGCGATGGGATTTATTATTTCAGAGAAATGACACATAAAATTATGAAACCTTTAAAAGGCTATTTAAGCGAATATTTCATTGCACGTATTCTCGTTATTGTGTTTCTAAGGAGGACCGTTGAAATATTATTTAGTTAGAAAATTGTCTTAATTGTCTTATTTGACCGCGTCACACCTGTATCGGCTCAAGGCACACCAGTGTGCCGTGGCACACCGGTTGCGGAGCACTGATCTACAGAGAGCAATCTTGAGTCATCCTTGAACCCAGAATGAAAGTCTAAGAGGCCAAATTTCGAAGTAAGGGTTTTTTTTTTTAACAAAAATGTTTGCCCTGTCGTGGCTTGGTATTACAAGACCAAGCTGTGATTACGACCAATAGCAATGCCACTCTTTTACCTTTCATAGCTTTTGTTTTCCTACAACACTATGCCATATCTTCTTATTGCCAGGTGAAGTGTTGCCTCCACTCACTTCCTGACTCCAAGTTCACTGGAGTTATAGTATAACCAGAAAAGGGTTTTTAAGCCTCAATCAGGAGTTTTTTTTTTCCATGGTCAATCCTCTAGACATGTCTGGGGTCAGGAACACTCTTCTGAACTCCTGGGGCAATCATCCTAGCATTTCCCCAGACTTGAAAAGGCTGCACATCTCGAAGGTCTCGGACCATTACAAAACATAGAAGTAGGCCACTGGTACCTTACTGGACCACATCAGATCAAAGACCAATCAACATACTGAGACAGAGAGCCACCTGACAACCTAACCAAACCAGATAAACTAATTAACATCCATCCATCCATCCATTTTCCAACCCGCTGAATCCGAACACAGGGTCACGGGGGTCTGCTGGAGCCAATCCTAGCCAACACAGGTCACAAGGCAGGAACCAGTCCCGGGCAGGGTGCCAACCCACCACAGAACTAATTAACAAGATTAATAAATAGATACTTTAATAAGATTCAATTAATCAGGTTGTATGATTTTCTCAGCTCTCATTTTTACTCTGCTTATGTTTTGGGCAAAAATGGAAACCTTAAATTAATCTATGAATAAAAAGTGTCCCTTTCTCTCGTGAGTGTTTTGGTAGTCTATCTTGTTGCCTGAAGCTATAGCTATAAAAGGGAGTGCAAACAAACAGAATGAGGCTATAGTTTGTGTTTAGAAGATTCAGTTGCAGGCATGCGCAACCTTTCCGCTATTGACGGCCGCACTACAGACTTTTTACTTTAATAACGGCCGCACTACAGACTTTTTACTTTAATAACGGCCGCCAGTGAGTCCAAGTAAACTTAATAATGTTTTATGATTTATGTAAAAATTTACAGATTACACATTAAAACAGAGTATGATATATCTGACAATATTCAATTTTCTGGTCTACATATGTAAAAAAATGTCTACGAAACGTCATATAGGACAAAAAACCTTTACAGCAATTGTTTCAGGAAGTTTGGAAAACATCGCCATTAATGGCTTCCTTGCTCTTGCATGTTTGCAGACAGACTTGCAAAGTCAGGGGACTCGCTGGAGACCATTAGCCGTATTCCAGACTCTAGATTGCTGTCTACCAATCGGGTTCGGTACTTGCGGTGTTTGAGATTCTACACTTGCAGGAGTCTAGAGACCCCAGAGTCCAAATCGGCTTTCGGCGTCACCATACCGACCCGGCCGACAAAGATTCCGCGGCGTTGAGACCCCTTACTCGCTGGAGTCCAGAGACCCTACACCTGCACGGCCGCCATTACGTACACTTTAATATACACGTCCACGGCCGCCAAAGTCCTTGCCCACGGCCGCATGCGGCCGTACGGCCGCAGGTTGCGCACAGCTGAGTTAAGGTTTACATAGTGAAGTGTCTAAAATGAAAATAGGGTTACCCAAGGACCCTACCACAAGAAAACACCAACTCTGCCTGCACCACTCCAGGAGACAACACTCTCACTGCATGACACCTTAAGTTCTTAGCCACATGAATTGATTAACTTTCATATGCTGCATCCCAGTTTGCCATTATGAATTCATTATCAGTCTGGACAATGTCTTGTTCAGGCATGATGCAGTGGCTTTCAAACTTTCCTGGGTTCACTACATAATGAATGGAGGGAAGGTGTGATAAGGCAACTCAAGGGTTTATGGTAATATTACAGCTTGGCTCTGCTGCTTCCATTCTAATTGGTTTTTCAAGTATGAGGGTTTGTTTCAATATGCAAAAGTTCATGATACACTGCTGCTTACATACTGAATGGATCCATACAGCAAAAATTAAACTCTCTCATAAATTAAATAGACCAATTGAAACTCCTGAGTCTTCCACATTATCAAAGTTAAAGATTGAGTTGTTCTTATATGTCAAAGTCAAGGTTTTTAATTGTCACATGTATAATGTACACTTAAATTCTTACTTCTGTAATATTCCTCTCTGGCACAATAATAGCCAATATAAAAAATTAAGAAGAGGAAAAGTTCAAATTTAAATCTAATATTAATAATATTCACAGTAATTAACACTAAACACAACATTACATACACAAGAATCACAGAAGATGTGGCAATTAATTAGCTCAGTTGATTACAGGCAGTTTCATCACATACAGTGTGGTAGTTGAACAGCCTTGTTACCTACGGGTAGAAACTGTTCTTAAATCTTAACAGGTCAAGTGTTAATAGTTCTATAGATCCTGCCTGATGGGAGGGGGGTGAAAAATGTCCATGTGGAGTAACTGGGGGTCATTTATGATTTGTTTTGCCTTTCCCAGACAGCGCTTGGCAAATATGTTCTGACAGATAGTATCTGTGGGCCGTTGATGATCTGTGCTGTTTTCACCATCTAGGGACTGCAAGGCAGAGCAGAGGGCGAAGTTCTGCCATAGCAACATACCATGCAGCCTGTCAGGATGGACTCTACAGTGCATTTATAAAAGTCGACGAGGGCTGCTGGGAGACATTCAGACCTTCCTCAGATGTCTGAGAACATAAAATCGCTGTTGGGCCTTTCTGGTGACTGATGTTCCGTCCACCTAAGATCAAAGGTGATGGTAACCCCCAGGAATTTAAAACTGTTGACTCTTTCAACAGCCTGGCCCCCAGTGTAAATGGGGGGGGGGGGGTGTGTGATTTACTTTCTGCTTCTTGAAATTAATGTTCATCTCCTTAGTCTTGCTGACGTTCAGAGACAGGATATTGTCCTTACACCACCACAAGAGCCTAATCTCCTCTCTATAGGATGTCTCATAATTATCTGTGATCAAGCTTATGATGGTGGAATCATCAGAAATGTTTACGATGTTATTGGAGCTTTATCTAGCTATGCCAGGTGTCTCCAACCTTTTTTCCCCTGAGAGCTACTTTTACAAAATGAAAATGGCAGAGAGCTACTCATGTTTTCTAACGTTTATTCTTATAGCTTATTTCAATCCAAACAAACTGAATCAGCTTGTTTTACCTGAACATTTACAAAATGTTGGTTTCCACAACTCACATTTTGCATTAAAACATCTCAAAAAATATTTAGTTCACCTACAACTGCATTTTGTATTTCTGTATGTGTTTTCTCGTGTATCTCACACTATTGAATTAAAACAAGAATGCTGTCAAAATAGAACAATGTAATTACAAATACACAGACATTCCTTATTAATTTGTCATTTTGTTCCATGTCACTGTTTCACTTCACAAGAGTATTCACATGTCCAGTTGCATGCGTGATGTGTTTTTTAGTTAGTGAAATGACTGGCACTGTGTGGAGTCAACAAGAGAGGCAGTTGTATGGTTGAGTGTAGCCACTTAGGTTCACTCTTATGGAGTCATTGAAATGTTCATCTGTCAGTCTTGTTCTAAACTTTAATTTCATGACATTCATGTCAGAAATGGCAGACTCACAGAGTGAAACCCAAACATGTAGACCCAAACAAATCCCATGTAGACCCAAACAATGTAGACATTTTCAGAGCTGCTTGGTGAAGATTCTTAAAGTTATCTGACTCTACCAAGCTCCAGAAATGCTGAGAATGCTGTTGAGACTTTAACTGCACATTATTTTGAAGGTTTACTAATATATAATATATAAAATTCAATGTTTGTCTGTATGTCTGTTCACTTTTCATGAGAGAACTACTTAACGGATTTAGATCGGGTTTTTTTCTATAATTTGCTTGAACATTCCAGCTGATTTTGCGACTTCTCTCATTTCGCTATGTATCATAGTTTGCTTGCGGTACCGATTTATTTACGCGAATCCGAGAAACACACAGTGGGCCGAGGGGGGAGGCCATCCTCACTCACTCGCCAGCTTAGCTAGCCAACGAGAGAACAATTGAATTCAACTTTGTTTGATATTTAAAATAAAGTGTTACTTAGGTCTTGATGAGTTTGAGTCCGGATATTCTCTTAAGTGTATGCCACATTGAAAAGATAGATTGCAATTCAGATTGTGGATTGTAATTTTGTGTTAAAAGGATCGTGATATGATTTTTTGGAAAGATCGCCCACACCTAATTTGACTAATCAAGTTTTCAAATTTATGTAGGATTCATTAACCCTTTGGTGAGCTGCTTGGAAAGGGGTTGCGAGCTACCGGTAGCTTGTGAACGACGTGTTGGAGACCCCTGAGCTATACAGTAATGGGTTAACAAAGAGTACAGCAGAGGACTTAGTACACTGCCCTGAGGGGTGCCAGTGTTCAGAATCAGTGTGGAGAAGGTGTGTTACCAATCCACACATGCTGAAGTTCACCATTCAGAAAGTTGAAAATCCAATTGCACGGAGAAGCATTGAGACCCAGGTCAAGGAGCTTGGAGGTCATTCTGGATGGAATTACAGTGTTGTGTTACAGTGTTTCTGTAATCTATAAATAACAGTCTGACGTAAGAACTCTTTTTATCCATATGTTCCAAAGTGCTGGAGAATGCATGGGCTACTGTGTCCTCTGTATACCTGCTGTGTTTATAAGCAAACTGCAGGCTGTTTGGAATAATCGTAATAATGCTCTTAATGTTTCTTAATGTTTCATAATAATAGGAGTCAGCGCCATTGGGCAATAGTCATTAAGGCATTGCATGTTGTTTTTCTTGGGCACTGGAATGATAATTGTATTATTAAAGCACACGACTGCTTTACTCAGGTAATGGTTAAATACTGTATGTCCTAAAAACAATATCTAACTAATCACTGCATGTTTTTAAAACTCTTCTGCTAATCTGATCTTGTCCCGCTGCTTTTCCAACATTGATTTTCCAGAAAGATTTCCTCATATCCTAAGTAGTGACAGTTAAGGTACAGTCATGTTGCTCGGCAGGAATTCATACAGGTGGCCGTCTGTTGCTACACTCAAAGTTGGCAAAATAAGTGTTGAACTCTTTTGGATGAAAAGCGTCCCCAGTGACTACTGGTGTCATAACTAGCCAGCACCCAGATGTCCTTCCCCATTTGTGAGATATGCTGAGTGCCACTAAACTGTAATTCTAAGCACCTGCCGTACTGCCATGTTTCCTGTGTGATCACTTTCTGGAGTTCATACCAGCAGCTCTTGATTTTGTAGGCTTCTGTATGATCAGACTAGACTGCAGTAGAGCAAGGCTTTACTTTCCTGTGAATTTCACCATTTAATCATGGCATCTGATTTGGAAATAACCAGACTATTTTTCTGTGTTCACAGTCCTCCAAACTTTTCTTAATGAAGAATAGGGCAATAGTTGCAAATTCGTCCACATCAGCCTAGGATTTCTTCAGCATGTCTCAGACCACAGAATTAAAACAATCTTATAACCTTTATTCTACTTCTGGTGTCTAGAGCTGCCCTTCTTTTGTTAGTGGCTCTGCAATCTTAAGCCTCTGTTTGTAAACAGAAAGGAGGAGCACAGACAGTTGAATTGACTGACCAACGTGTGACCTGGTCAAAGAGTAATATGCTCTCCATTATAACAATGGTCCAGGACATTATATCCTCTGATTTGCAAAGAAATGTGCTGAAAATATTTAGAGCTCACCTCCCTGAAATTTGCTCTGTTAAAGTTGCCAGTGATCACACCAAGCCCATCGGGATGAGTATTTTCACACTTCGAGATGATGTCATAAAGTTTGTTCAGTACAGAGCTGATGATTCCATGCTGCTGAATATAGACAATAGTCAGAAACACAACTTGAATGCTTCCCCGGCATGTACAATGGACTACATCTAATCATTAAATATTCCAGGTCAGGGGAACAGAACTTTAAAATGATTTATTTTTGAAAAAGCACACTCTGCCATCCTTCTTCGTTCTGGAGGCTTCAGCTGAATTGTTGAGTCAGGGGTGTCAGTGATCATCCACGTCTTCGTAAACGAGATAAGCGAGACACAGCAGATTCTAATCTCTCTCTGAAATTTTAGTCTACATTGGAGCTCACCCAGCTTGTTGTCCAGCAATTGATCATTAGTCAGATGGATGCTTGGCAACGGAGGTTGCAGTCCCTGTTTTCCGGCTCTTCATCCCCATTTTCTTGCTTGTTTCTTTCTTTTGTTTCCAGAGAAATCAGGCAGTCCATACAGGCCATGCAGGCCTTGATTCGGTGGAGACAGTAGCTCAGATTTCAGATCATAAGCAGTCCAGTCTTGTATGCTTGTTATTATGTCAAGAAGAATCAGACAATCATAACAAATAATAGCTGAGCAAATGGACTTAAAGGACAATGACAAAAACAAAAAGACAAATACATTAAATAAATGGAATTTATAAAGAAATCAACTTTTTTTTAATATTACAAATTCCAAAATCGAGCTCTTGTGACTATGTTTCTTGTTTTGGAAATGGAGAAGCCATCCTACTAGCATGCCCAATGGATCGACCCCAACTTGCTGATACGTTTGTTTTGTAGTTACTGTCGGAAAAAGAAGGGTCCCTCTTCACTTAGGACACTAGCTGCTCCACTCATGGAAAAGGTTGGTCAAAACATGGGATAGGATGTTAGGAAAGTCTTTCTTAGGTCAGCAGAGCAGAGAGCAAGCCAAGCTTAAAGATTGTTGTAGCTGAATGTCATTGCCTTGAAGATATCAGATTGCGCAAAACCTCAATCAACTTTTTAGCACAGTTTTGAGGTGAGCTCACTTCATTTTGACAGTCAATTAATGTGACGTCTGACAACACTGGTCATTAAGTCAATGTTGTCCGTGTCTGATGAGTTCATCAGCAGTCTCAGCCCATCATTTTCCTTCCTCCAGTACACTGTCATGGTACAGCAAACATGAGACCTCAGATAAACAAACTTCTTTTCTGTTTGCATCATCTAAAACACCTGATTTTTCTTCTTTCCTTTCAGCTGCATTGTATACATTACCCTTCCAGCTGAGCACTCATTGTTTGTCAACGCTGTTGTGCACACAAGGACTCATCCCTGCAACTTAAGACAGAATCAAACCCATTTGATTTTAATGTAATTTGTTGCAAAGCACTATGAGTCACTGGGGAATCACATTTCATGACTGTTCGTGACTCACTAAGAATATGTAAATGAAGGCTATGACTGAAAATGCATTGTTTTTATTCTACTTAATCTTCATTGAATCACCCAAACACTTAACTTGTGAGCTCAACAAATTATCCATTTAATTATATCAGATAAAGCATTAACATAAAGCATTAACATAAAGCATTAACAACCGTAAATTATTGTAGTCAGTCATGGTGCTGACTCCCTTACCTTCACATTCAGCAGATTTATACTGTATGTGTGTGTCTGTGCTGACACTGTGTTGTAAATTTCATTGTACTGTGAATACATAAAAATATCTTTGAGCTTCACTTAGTCAGATTGGCTCTTCGTTTCTTACTGTTACTGTATTCCACTTGGAATAAAGGGATTAAAAAGAACTACAGCCATGGTCCTGATTGGCTACTAATACAGTAGATTTCCTCCAATTTGTGGGTCCCAGCGCTAAACCTTTCCAGGGCTCTCTTTTCCAGCGTGCACTCTACTGACTCCTAACATTAGTTCACTTAACCTCTTGTATTTATGCACCTGCAATGTCAGTTCCCACTTGGCATCCCTTCCACAATCACAGGCATTAAAAACACTGGGAGTCTACATGTTCACCAATGAGAACCATAGAATCTGAGGATCAATCCATCCACTGGATCCATCTAGCTGGTGCTTATCCAGGCAGCACTGGGCACAAGGTGGAAAGAGAGCCAGTCTATCACAGGGCACACTCAACCACACACACATACTGTAAGCAGGGTCCATTTTGAGTCTCCCATGCACAACTTTGGGATCCCTTACAAAAATAAAACACATTTATATATACAGTATATATATATATATATATATATATATATATATATATATATATATATATATATATATATATACTTTATATATATTGTCACACATGTGCGTTTAGGAGACAATCAACAAGCCCAGGGGTGAGTGAAATCCCGCAAGACAAGGGATTTGTATCAGGTTCTAACGTCCAGATCCAAGGAAGACAAATAATAAAACTACACACTTACCTCCTCCATATGCAGGCTCCCAGGCTTCAATCTTTTGGCGTCACTTTCATCCCCCATTGGTGATGCCAGTTCCGCTTCAATCAATCCATCTTTGTTTTCCTATAAATACCTGTGGTGTAACCTGTTTTGTTGTCAAATGTTTTTTTTTTTTTTGATTATTTAGACGAACGTCTAAACATTTTTTGCTGTCTGGTTTACATTATATGGGGCTACTACCCCAAGTCTTCTTCAGTAGTCTGTCTAGTTATTACAATTATATATATATATATATATATATATATATATATATATATATATATATATATATATATATATATATATATATATATATATATATTTGAAATATAGCTATCAAAAAGAAAATATCTTAAAATATCTCACAATATACTTCATGGATAAATACATTACAATATCAGTACATTGAAATGTTTTGTAGAATATGTAAATTATTTTTATATATTGCAAAATATATTCCAAAATATACTTCTCAATATATTTTAATATAGTAATAATAATATACTTTAAAGCATATACTGTATATTACAACATGTTTTAAATATATACTACTATTAATTCTAGTTATAATTTACAATGTATTTTACAGTACATAGAGATATTTTAATATATACTTGTCTGTTTTGTATTTTAACTTTCCACTAATAGAAAATTTGCTTAAGAGCAGATGTTTTAATATTACATATATATAAAGTTAAAAATTATTAGCCCTACAGTAGATGTATTCATCTGTAGGAACTACTATTGAGGAAAAACACGTTTAAAAACTGAGAACACTGTAAACGTTTGTACCAATTTTTCTTGAAATATCAAAAATCACCAAACTTTCAATACATGTTTCAGCATTGCATACATCACATCCTACATGTTCTGACACCAAAAAATGGATTAATTGGGAAGTCCATGTTTAATATTTTCCAGGTAAAAACATGTCATAAATGATCCTTCTGAAAAATAAAAACTGAACACACAGTATATTTCATATCTGATACGATATGTTTAGCAATCCATATTACTAAACGAGAATGGTAAACCGGATATGGATGCAGGGACCTGCCCGTGGACGCAAAAGACATAGTGAGCAAGTGCCACACAAAGCCCCCCCCCCCGAGTGAAACGGGACAGACTACGCACATGATCAGGCGCCACACAAAGCCCCCCACCCCACCCCCCCACCCCCGCTGTGCCAGAGCAAAACGGGAGAGACTACGAACCGTCAGAGTAGGAAACAAAGTAAAACGTGATAAAGAGGTTAAAGAACAGGGACAAACACATGTAGAGCAGGTTACAGAACAAAGCCCCCCTCCCCAGAGTAAAACGAGAAAGACTACGAACCGTCTGACATGCCGCAAGCAGGATAAAGCGAGGTCAGAAATAAAACACAGAGTAGGAAACAAAGTAAAACTTTATAAAGGGATTAAAGAACGGGGACGAACACATGGAGAGCGGGTTACAGATGATGAAAACTGGAATGCAACAGCTTCAAAAAAACCTAGCCACGAAACACATGCACACCGAGATACAGAATATAAAGGCAGAAACAACGACAGTTAAACATCCACACCACACAGCGGAGGAGGACCCGGAAGGTGCAGGCGCCTACATCGTGCGTCGGAAGGCGCGGTAAAGTACAAAAGGCAAAGGCGCCTACACAGCATGGTAAAAACCGACATAATACGGAAGGTGCAGGCGTTGCTGCCATATTGTGAGTGGTACTAATGCGTGGTGAAGGCGCAGGAGGAGACATAGTAAAACAAGAGGAGCCAATGCCCCACCCCAGAGTGAAACGGGACACACTACGGAGTCCACAAAGGTTCATACATCAAACCCGAGATGGTACAGACACGCATCTGAAACCGCGGAAGCAAAATTGTCTCGGCTCCAAAACCAAACAGCTCAACAACTAACACAGCATCGACACCGAGCCCGCGTGGACAGATCTAATGAACGTGGACACCTACAACGCACATCTCAAACTGCGTAGGCAAAGCAGGCATGGATTCAACACGACACAGCTCGAGTGACCGAGATACAAACACGCGCCTGCCTGTATATAATTAATGAACGCAGGCGCCTACAATGTGCGTCTGAAATGCCGCAGACCAGGCAGGCACTGCTCCAAAAAGAAAGAGCTTGACTAAACGAGATACAAAGTGAAACGGGAAACACTACAGAGTCCGCAGTGCTCCACAATGCACCGCATAATAGTTCGGAAAGAGCTTCGTAGTAACAATGGGGAAACCCACAGTGACACGGGCGAACGCTCCGTATTAAACATTCGTCATCCTCACACGTCCAAACTATACAGCATAGGTGAATCACATTACAGTGATGCATTATTAACAGTACGATAAACATCACAGTATCACAAACAAATGAAAATTATTACTCGAAAAAGGGAAAATATATTCACCACGGACCAGGTGTCATTAAAACAAGAGCAGAATAAAGCGAGATCAGAAATGAAAGACAGAGTAGAAAGCAAAGGGAGTATAGGAACCTAATCAAGGACTTTGTTAAATGGTGCGACAAAAACCACTTACCCCTGAACACCAGCAAAACCATGGAGCTGGTGGTGGATTGTAGGAAGACCAGGCCCCTCATGGACCCCGTGATCATCAGAGGTGACTGTGTGCAGAGGGAGCAGACCTATAAATACCTGGGAGTGCAGCTGGATGATAAATTGGACTGGACTGCCAATACTGATGCTCTGTGTAAGAAAGGACAGAGCCGACTATACTTCCTTAGAAGGCTGGCGTCCTTCAACATCTGCAATAAGATGCTGCAGATGTTCTATCAGATGGTTGTGGCAAGCGCCCTCTTCTACGCGGTGGTATGCTGGGGAAGCAGCATAAAGAAGAAGGACGCCTCACACCTGGACAAACTGGTGAGGAAGGCAGGCTCTATTGTAGGCACGGAGCTGGACAGCTTGACATCCGTGGCAGAGCGATGGGCACTGAGCAGGCTCCTGTCAATCATGGAGAATCCACTACATCCACTGAACAGTGTCATCTCCAGACAGAGGAGCTGCTTCAGTGACAGACTGCTGTCACTTTCCTGCTCCACTGACAGACTGAGGAGATCGTTCCTCCCCCACACTATGCGACTCTTCAATTCCACCCTGGGGGTAAACGTTAACATTTTACAAAGTTATTGTTTGTCTGTTATACCTGCATTGTTATCACTCTTTAATTTAATATTGTTCTTTATCAGTATGCTGCTGCTGGAGTATGTGAATTTCCCCTTGGGATTAATAAAGTATCTATCTATCTATCTATCTATCTATCTATCTATCTATCTATCTATCTATCTATCTATCTATCTATCTATCTATCTATCTATCTATCTATCTATCTATCTATCTATCTATCTATCTATCTATCTATCTATCTATCTATCTATCTATCATATCTTAAACAATATGTATGTACAGATATGTTTGTTAAAATATATTAAAGGAAATGTGTAGCTGATTATATTTTAAATATATATATTAAAAGTATTCATTTGAACTACAAATGTTTTACATTATACTGCAAGATATATCCACATATTGTTTCAGTTATATTGCAATATATTTAATTTTCATGTGGGATGTGAGAAAAAACTATTGCTGGAAGGAAAAAACCAGGCAGACATTGACGAACATACAAATTCTGTAGAGAGAGCACCTGAGCTGTGGATTTAATCACAATGCCATCATACCTTCTGAAGAAAAACAATCAGTTGCTATAGCGCTATTTACTGCAGCACATTTACAAAATAACTGCAAAACAAAAATTCAACACATAAAAACAGTCATAATCAATCATAAACAATCATAAATTTTGTTTGGGTTCATGTAGTTAGGAAACAGAGAAAGGAAAAAAGAAAATTCCAATAGGGAGGTGGCCACCTGGTTAATCTGTTCAATCCCCCCTCTGGTGCCAGGATTAGGGTTTATGTTTATAACTATATTGACTTACTATGAGGAAAAGTGAACTCACAGGTTTCAAATGCAAGTGCGTGCACTCTCCACTCTGGGCCAGATTATGTCAATCGATTTTCCCTCTTTAGCTTGTATTTGTTTGTTTGTTTTCTTCTTTATACTTGTGTTCAATCAGAGAGAGCATCTTTTGCTTCTTCTCCTCACCATGTGCTCTGTCAGAATGATGTCTTTCTTACTAATACCTACTATATCAACTCAGTGAGATCACATATTTGTGTTCAATCAGAGAGGGCCTCTTCTGCTTCCTCTGTTCACCCCGTACACTATCAGAATGGTTCATGTTTGTGGTCTTGGTCTGAAATAAGGATAGGACTTCAATTCAAATGGGAAATGACCTGTCCAGTCAGCTACACAGTGTACACTGTCCACTTGACCACATTCAGGCCCAGTTCACTCAACCAAGGACAGAACACACTGCCAGTCCACCTGAACAAACTGCAGGTCTAATCAGCAGCAGGACAAATCTTCACAGATACACAGAGACAACAATGTCAGCAGAGCTACAGCCCTCGTCCACTCAGATGCACCACATATCACCTCAGACTAAGCACAGGTTCATTTAAAATATGCATATCGGTGCCAGACTCTTGAACAGTGCCAGACAGTGGAAGCTGCAGCAGTGAGCCTGTCCAGTCGCACAAGTGTTTTCAGGTGTCACATATATACAGTATATATATATATATATATATATATATATATATATATATATATATATATATATATATATATATATATATATATATATATATATATATATATATATATATATGGTGTGCCTGAAATGCATGCAAATTCCTTTAAATAAAAGTCTGCAATGTGCACTTTTATAACGTCTGAATCATCTGATTTGTAATTTTAAACTGTGCAGCAGAGGGGGGAAATGAGAAAAAATGTGCCTTTGACCCAAACACTATGGAGGGCACTGATAGTTACTACAACTCTGTTGATCATTTGTTAGGTTTGAGTCCTCAATGAGCATATTTAACTTTACTACTGTTACTTTAGAATCAGTTTTCCAAAATCTGAACAATGAATGTGTCTCCTAATGATAGATAATGCTGTAAATTATTTGTGGAGATTGTTCAGATAAACAAGATACAAGTTTTGAGGTAAGGTTCTTCTACTCAATAATTATGGTGCCTGTAACTGGTAATCTGTTACATGATGATTAGCACATGCAAGTAAAAATTTGACAATACTCTGAATACATGACAACAGTCTTCAACTAAACCAATAAACCTACAGTAAGTGCCTGCTTTATTTTTGTGTTTTGAAGCACTGCCCTTTATATTCAGATGAAGACAAGGAGTTTTTCAGAGGTTCATCGTCTGTTGAAGAGTTTGTGCGTATTGCCTTGGACTTTCTGTTTATTATAGATTTTTGGATTCTGATTTTCTGGATAGCAGATTGGTCTTGTTTGTCTTAGATTGCCTGATTTAGCCATTTCCTGTTTGCCTGTCTTTTTTGCCTTTATCCTTGTTTGGCCATTTAAAGATTCCTTGTTGGCCTTGTTTTCTCAATCCAGAGGTTTTGTGGTTCATCCTCTACCTTGAAGGATATTTTTATATATTTTGAGTATTTTCAACTTTTATATGCCCGAGCCTTATTTTGAACCTGTGGAGGCTTTTGAAGTTTGGGGTCAAGCTGCCTGGGTTGAGGCCTATTACGATACAACACAATACAATACAGTGAAATTTATTTTTGCATAGCCCAAAATTACACAAAGAGTGCTACAATGGGGTTTAACAGATGCTGTCTTTTGATAGCCCTCCAGCCTAAGAAGATAAGAAAAAAACTCCCAAAAAAACCCTTGAAGGGGAAAATAAATAGAATAAACCTCGGGAAAGGCAATTCAGAGAGAGACCCCTTTCTGGGTAGGTTGAGTTATTTTAGAGTCAGAGTCAGTGAGGTCCTGGTCTAGCAGGTATTTGTAGACCTGCTAACTTTTTTCACCATAGCGGGGGAGGGTCGGGGGGGGGGGGGGGAATTCTTTTCTTCTCAAACCTAGTCTTCCGTTAAGAACTTTAATGGATAGCAGACACAACGTCACAGAATACCTCATATGCCCAACTCTCCTGTGCCCTTTCAGTTAAGAACTTCCTTGATGAATATATTACTACAGGTAGGCAATTCTGGCAGTACCATCTGTGTCATTGTGGAAGTAGAGAAACTACTGCTGCTAAATTATACTGAGAAACAAGAAACTGACTCATTGAAAACAGCAGATTATTTAACACATATAACAGAATTATCTCAAGTATAAGAGACTAGCTGTCCCCCACAGCTCCACCCACGTAGTAGTAAAATAGGACAAATTTCAAATCAATTAAAAAAAATTTAAACATGTCATTTCTATTGAGAAGAATTTATATTGATAGTTTTCGTATCCAAGGGCCATTTGATATACAATATTTTTGGTTCTTCTATAAGGGCGAAGACATATAGGTTTTTTGGGGAACTAACGTGACTTAAAGCTGATCATGCGAGAAGCACGGAGAGCTAAGATCATCCCGTGCCAACCTGATTGTCTGTCCCTGGGCCTAGTTAATTGACATTGCAAAGCAAAGTGTCAATGGGAACTGTAATCTCTTGAATTGAAAGGACATATCCATCATAATTAGTCATAATTAGAGGAATGCAAGGGATTAAAACCCTCTCGAAAATGCCACATCATACTGACTCGAACAGAGGCTGGCGTGTGAGTGAGGAGGGCCCTGCCCGTTTCCCACTCCCCTCGGCCCGCAGCTGCTCTCTCGGATTTGCATGAATAAATCGCTGCTGCAAGCAAACTATGATACTTAGTGCAATGAGAGAAGTTGCAAAATAAAACCAGAATGTTCAAGCAAATTATAGAAAAAACCCACTTTAATTCTGTTAAGCAGTTCTCTCGTGAAAAGTGGACAGACATACATACAGACAGAGAGACGTTAGAATTTATATACAGTATATACAGTTAGGTCCATAAATATTTGGACAGAGACAACTTTTTTCTAATTTTGGTTCTGTGCGTTACCACAATGAATTTTAAATGAAACAACTCAGATGCAGTTGAAGTGCAGACTTTCAGCTTTATTTCAGTGGGGTGAACAAAACGATTGCATAAAAATGTGAGGCAACTAAAGCATTTTTTTAACACAATCCCTTCATTTCAGGGGCTCAAAAGTAATTGGACAATTGACTCAAAGGCTATTTCATGGGCAGGTGTGGGCAAGTCCGTCGTTATGTCATTATCAATTAAGCAGATAAAAGGCCTGGAGTTGATTTGAGGTGTGGTGCTTGCATGTGGAAGATTTTGCTGTGAACAGACAACATGCGGTCAAAGGAGCTCTCCATGCAGGTGAAAGAAGCCATCCTTAAGCTGCGAAAACAGAAAAAACCCATCTGAGAAATTGCTACAATATTACGAGTGGCAAAATCTACAGTTTGGTACATCGTGAGAAAGAAAGCAAGCACTGGTGAACTCAGCAACACAAAAAGACTTGGACGTCCACGGAAGACAACAGTGGTGGATGATCGCAGAATAATTTCCATGGTGAAGAGAAACCCCTTCACAACAGCCAACCAAGTGAACAGCACTCACCAGGAGGTAGGCGTATTGATATCCAAGTCTACCATAAAGAGAAGACTGCATGAAAGTAAATACAGAGGGTGCACTGCAAGGTGCAAGCCACTCATAAGCCTCAAGAATAGAAAGGCTAGATTGGACTTTGCTAAAGAACATCTAAAAATGCCAGCACAGTTCTGGAAAACATTCTTTGGACAGATGAAACCAAGATCAACCTCTACCAGAATGATGGCAAGAAAAAAGTATGGAGAAGGCGTGGAACAGCTCATTATCCAAAGCATACCACATCATCTGTAAAACACGGTGGAGGCAGTGTGATGGCTTGGGCGTGCATGGCTGCCAGTGGCACTGGGACACTAGTGTTTATTGATGATGTGACACAGGACAGAAGCAGCCGAATGAATTCTGAGGTGTTCAGAGACATACTGTCTGCTCAAATCCAGCTAAATGCAGTCAAATTGATTGGGCGGCGTTTCATGATACAGATGGACAATGACCCAAAACATACAGCCAAAGCAACCCACGAGTTTATTAAAGCAAACAAGTGGAACATTCTTGAATGGCCAAGTCAGTCACCTGATCTTAACCCAATTGAGCATGCATTTCACTTGTTGAAGACTAAACTTCAGACAGAAAGGCCCACAAACAAGCAGCAACTGAAAGCCGCTGCAGTAAAGGCCTGGCAGAGCATTAAAAAGGAGGAAACCCAGCATCTGGTGATGTCCATGAGTTCAAGACTTCAGACTGTCATTGTCAGCAAAGGGTTTTCAACCAAGTATTAGAAATGAACATTTTATTTCCAGTTATTTAATTTGTCCAATTACTTTTGAGCCCCTGAAATGAAGGGATTGTGTTAAAAAAATGCTTTAGTTGCCTCACATTTTTATGCAATCATTTTGTTCACCCCACTGAATTAAAGCTGAAAGTCTGCACTTCAACTGCATCTGAGTTGTTTCATTTAAAATTCATTGTGGTAATGTACAGAACCAAAATTAGAAAAAAGTTGTCTCTGTCCAAATATTTATGGACCTAACTGTATATATTGATGTTTAGTAAAATTCATGGCAGGTTAATTAAAACGCTAAATGAAGAATCCTTAGCTGTGATCACTGTCATCCACTCTGAAAGAGTGGAAGCTCAAGACTGCAGCCTGTCCACTCCACCTAGAATTGAGCCTGTCTGACTAAAGTCAACCAAGCCAAGTGTCCTGATTTGGTAGGAAAATAGACAAGTCATTTCTTGAATTTAACTGGAAGATAAATGCAAAAGGCTAAATAAACTACAATAATAATAATAATACAACAATAGAGGCAAAAACCACAGTCACAATTCAGGCAAGGTATGAAAATTATTCACAGAGTATACAATACAGGTTTGGAAGGATTTATCTGCAGATCGGATAAAGCTCAAGGCAAACACTGACCTTTTATCCCATCTGCTATTGAACGTGAGGTCACGACTGTATCTAGCAGGGGGCGCATCCGCCCTGAGAACAGGTTCTTTAAAAATTACAGCCATTACTAACCCAATGATATATATAAAAATATATCTTATATTTTTCCATAGTGGTACAGCAGTGATTCTAAAAGGAATAAAAAATCAGTAGCATCCATCCATTATCCAACCCGCTATAGCCTAACTACAGGGTCACGGGGGTCTGCTGGAGCCAATCCCAACCAACACCTAAAGGAAAGTAATACTAGATTCTGTTTAATACAGGCTTAACACTCACAAGAATATAATATTCAAAGGAGAGCTATACTTGGCCAAAGCATGATGCATTTGGGGTTTCTTGCAATTGGAACTTGTCCAACTTTGAGACAGAGTATAGTCCTAGGCGCAATGTCATCCGTCCATAGGTGAACTCTGCTGTTCTGGACAATGTCTAAGCATTTATACTTTTCCTACAGTTTAAGAGTCTGAAACATGATCATGCAAACTCCAAAATTGAGTGCATTCTGGTTTGCTGGTTCATCACTCACAGAGAATAGAACAGTTAATTTAAATCAGAAAGTAAACGCTTTGGTCATTGCACACTCCTGCTATCCCTGAATATCCTGCTTTGGTAGCGAACTGTTGTTTGTTCCTTATCTTCTTATCATAACCCAGTGATCTGTCTCTCCATCTGTCAGTCAACTTGCTTGGCAATATCAATTTGGGAAGCCCTAAAATAGCTGTCAGTGACCCTGGCGACCCTGGCCATAATACTGATCATGACCAACCAGGGTACAGCAGCACTTCAGCGCTATGTGACACCTGACTCATGTCATCCCCCTGTCAATTACATTCTCATTGTAAATAATGTGTATGAATAACCCTCACAGATCACAGTGGGACTCTTAAGACCTTGGCCTACAACAACCCCAGAGACCACAACCCTAGAAAGGTGGGACTCAACCCTAACAATGGTATGCAAAATGACTTTCATGATAGGAAAAGGCTACAAGACTACAAAATTCAGCCCTGATCATGACACCAGGCTATCGAGTCAGTTGCACAAGATGGCAACAGTCCCCTCAAATGCAGCACACAGCCACACATCACAACCTGACCTATCCAATTGTCAGTCATTTAAGAAAAGCTTATCTACCATTTCTGCCTTAAGTGATCTGTGCAATTTAATTCTGGGTGTGTGTACACACAGCATTAATTATAAAGCATTTGTTGATTTCAGTTAAAAAAACAGAAGTTGCTGGGTGCAAATCCAATTGTGTTTTTTTCTCTTATGTGCAATCATACATTTCAGAAAGGCATTGTTTGTTCTCCTAGTAATCATTGCCTTGAACATTTCAAAGAGCCATTTTAGAGAATATGTGCTTAATTGACAGCGTTACAAGACTGCAAATAATCCGACGC